>NW_024412377.1:96914853-96974161 GCF_014898765.1 Herpailurus yagouaroundi
TCTCTCTGTCCCAAAAATAAATAAACGTTGAAAAAAAAAAATGCTTGAGGTGCCTGGGTGGCTCAGTAAGCCTTTGACTTTGGCTCAGATCATGATCTCATGGCTTGTGGGTTCAAACCCCGCATCGGGCTGTGTGCTGACTGCTCCGAGCCTGAAGCCTGCTTCAGAGTCTTTGTCTCCCTCTCTCTCTCTGCCCCTCCCCCACTCTCTCTCTTTCTCTCTCTGTCTGTTTCTCAAAAATAAATAAACATTAACAAAATTTAAAAAGTGCTCAATTATAATTCGCTTGTAAAGTTCCAGCAACTGCGGTCAAGGCTAAAATATGAATAAGCTGCAGAAGGAAAAGAGCGTTAGGCTCTGGAGGTAGGCCGTGTCAACTTCTAGAATCTGCAACTTATTCTCAGGATCTGTGGTTTATCTAGGAGTGTCACACTTGACAACTGTAGTAAGAGCATAAAGGGTGACCAACAATACTTAAAGGCAATTAATAAGACGATGATTACTTCCAATCACATCCACCAATGTAACATACTCTTTTAGAAAAATAAGCTGAAATTAAAGTACAAATCCAGTATTCAGTGATTCAGTTTCAATTCACCGAGCAAATATTTATTAAGAGTCTACCATGTGCCAAGAATGTACTGGTTGTTAGAGATTTTGAAATTAATTCTTAGACTAATTAGCTTCTTGCAGAAAGGCATGTACAGGGTGATTAAGAGCAGCCGATTCTGGGGCCACCTCTGGCTTAACTCAGCTCCATTTTTGTGGGGGAGGGGGCTTTAGGCAAGCCGCAGTTTCCTTTTCTGAAAAATGGAAATAGTAATATGTAGTTTATAGTATTACTGTAGGACTCAAGGAGATAGTCATGCAATAAACACTCAGAAAGTGGTAGTTATTATTATCAGCACTGTTTTTATTGCTCCCTCCACCCCAGCCCCTGGCCTGGTATCTGCACCTAGGGCTAGGCAGTCAATAAATGCTACTGACTCAACAAATAAATGGACAAATAATAAATAACAAACATTTTAATATGCCACTCTATTTGTAAACAAAGGCATTACATTGTGGGCAAAACAGGTTATTAACAAATGTACAGTTTTATTTACAATATTCAGTTTCACTCTAATGCCAAATAACATATTTATTTCTCCCTTCTATTCAATGAAGTCATAGATTTACTTTCAGTAAGACTTCTATGTTTTAAAACATTCTCCCGTCATTTTTTTTTTTTTTAACAGAATCTGTGGGCATGAAAATTATTGCAGGCTCTTTTTTTTTTTTAATTAATTTACTTATTTTGAGAGAGAGCAAGAGAGAGCAGGAGCGAGTGTGAGTGGGGGAGGGGCAGAGAGAGAGAGGGAGAGAAAGGATCCCAAGCAGGCTGATGTGGGGCTCAGACTTACCAACCCTGAGATACGACCTGAGCAGAAATCAAGAGTCGGATGCTTAACTGACTGAGCCACGCAGGCACTCCTCTTTTAAAATGGTACATAATAGTTCCAGGAAATCCAAAAGTTTCCTTGAGCTATATGGACCTGTTGGGAAAAACATTTCACATTTTTTAGGATTCCCAGGTGGAAAGGGAGAACCCATGCCATAGTGCCCCGTTGAAGTGAGAGTTTAAAGGACCACTGAGGACATTACTGTAGAGTGTTTTTCTTGCGCCAGTTTGGGGGCTGGTCTGGTGGTAGTAAGGGGCAATTCTTCCCCTTTCTGAAGTGAAAAGCCTAAGCTCCCGGGCTCCAGGGTCTTTCCCAGGGATCCCTTTCTGTTTGTTCCCCTGTCCCTGCCTGTACTTTCACTGCTCTGTTTATCCCACCCAGGGACAACCCCTGCAGTAGGTTGGAGGAAAGGATGGGAATGTGTGCCTTGCAAAACACATTGTAGGGCTCCCACATCCTACATACAACTATTACTTCAATTTTGGTTATGTGAACATGCTCTTTACATTGACCTGGATCCTACTACTTGCTTTTAATCATATTGGGTGGGATGCCTGGGTGGCTCAGTCGGTTGAGTGTCTGACTTCCACTCAGGTCATGATCTCACAGTTTGTGAGTTCAAGCCCTACGTTGGGCTCTGTGTTGACAGCTCAGGGCCTGGAGCCTGCTTCAGAGTCTATGCCTCCCTCTCTGTTTGTGCCTCTCCTCACTTGTGCTCTCTCTCTCTCTCTCTCTCTCTCTCTCTCAAAAATAAATAGACATTAAAAAATGGGTATTGGGTTATTAAAATTCAGAAACATAAATAAAGCCTGGGAACTAGAGAGCAGGCTTTTAAGTGATCACTCTACCAGGTCCATTAATCTAGTCCTGAGCATGCTTGAGGAAATACATTTTAAAGTTTCCCTTAAGGGGTGCCTGGGTGGCTCAGTCGGTAAGCGTCCGACTTCAGCTCAGGTCATGATCTCATGGTTTGTGAGTTCAAGCCCCGCATCGGGCTCTGTGCTGACAGCTCAGAGCCTGCAGCCTGCTTCGGATTCTGTGTCTCCCTCTCTCTCTGCTCCTCCCCTACTCGCACTCTGTCTCTCTCTCAAAAATAAATAAATATTTAAAAAAATTAAAAAAATAAAGTTTCTCTTAAAATAAATATCATTATTTCTAACCATCCTTTCATATACAAAAAAAATTTCAAAGTATTCTTTAGCTTATATTAGTACTTTCGGTGATGTTGGTACTCCCCATCTCTTGTCCTGTTTGAAAACTACTGAACTGTGCAAACAGTTGAAGAGAATTAGGAATTTGTTTTGTTCTCTTTACTAGCTCTGTTTTTCATTCTCTGCACGCCTACTCCTGCCCACGAATCCAAGTCTGCAGTCTTTCTCTCTAAAACATATTTGTGCTTGCAATGTACCCACTGGTTAATTCACACAGCTCTGATTCATCCTGATAGTCATATGCTTCCGACAGGTGAATACCTCCGGGCAGTCACCTGGAGACACTTTTCTGTAATGATACGTATGTTTCATGACGGTGCTATGTATCACCCTCATTTTCCAGGTATAAGATGTGACAGAGTTCTGGTTTCTTGTCCGATACCCTTAAGATATTTGTATTTTTTTTTTCATGTTTCTTTTTATGCGTGTCTTAGCAATCATTTTTAGTTTTTCTAATCTTCTCAATGATCCTCCAGATATTTCATTGTCCCTGTGGTTTTTTTCCCTTCTAGTTTGTAACACAATACTTTGTTGTTCTGGTAATATATTAGTCGAAGATGATTTCTGCAGGGCCACATAAATAAGTAAATAGTGAACCATGAAACCCGCAGGGAAAAATGGGGACATTACAGGAAGAAAACTTTAGCCAACAGGGAATAAGCTGGCTGAAGGCTGGGTTTAGGGCTGGCTGTATTTAGGCAGGTGGAGTGTATCTTTCAGCTTCTCTTTCTCTGTTGCTTCCTCATTCTTTCTTCCCTACCTGCAGCGTCCCTGGACCTCTCAGAAGCTCAGAATTCTCATGTTTCCCAGTTTCCAGGCAGGACGAGAAGCCATCCGTGGAGGACAACCTTTGGTGCATCTGCTATGCATTCCATATCTCCACCTGTTTTTCAACGACTCCCTCATTCACAGGGAGGCTACCTGGTAGCCATTCCTATATTAGACGACTCTCCCCAGCCATTGTTGATTGGGTCAGGACAGAACATCTTATCCAGACTGCAATTAGATTTTTGTCTCCACAAATCCTGATTCATTCTGAAACTTCGAGTTTGATTCAAAGCTCTCCCCTTCTTTTCAGCACACATGAGGCTCACGGCCCCAATGGCTCACGTGTGATCTTGTGTGTTTGTGTGTCTGAGTGATGGGGGTGGTGCACTCTTCTCTCACAAAAGCCTTTCTTCCATGATACACCCCCTCCAGCATGGGGAGAGGGAAGAGGGAGCAAGAAAAGATGTCTTCTGCGGCGAAATACTCTGCACTTCTACGGGAGTTCATTGTCTCTGAGAGGTATTCCTCAGCTGGCTGCTTGAGGTAGGTTGGCAAGACCAGGGCTCACCAGCCACACAGTCCGGGCCTGAGAGGTAGGGCTTCTCTTTCTTTCAGATTCCAACCAACTTGGAGTGGTTCCCTGCAGTTCCCCTCTCTCAGCTTTGGAGAGGAGGCCAATCCACAGACCAGAGTCTCTTATCCAACCTTGTCTTTCTCCCCAAGGGGATAAGTCTTCTTTTTAGGCCTTTTCGTTATAGAACCTGGCAAACTAGTCTAGTGTCTCTGGTTCCTGAGAGTATGGGAGTCTCTAGTTAGTAACCTCTCCTTTATTTCAGCTCCGAGGGTTTCTTAACTTTTTTTAATACAGCAGTGATTCCTGCATCCTTCTGCTAACTAGAGGGGCAGGACTAGCCCTCCAGAGCAGAAGCTCACATCCATGCTGCTGCCATAGCTCAAGGGGGCTTTTGTTACTTGAAACCAGTGTCTCAGCTATTATGCCATCAAATAAATTAATTCTTTTATTTTTGAACTTTTAAAAAATGGTTATTTATTTTCAAGAGAGAGAGAGAGAGAGCATGAGCAGGGGAGGAGCATAGAGAGATGGAGACACAGACTCCGAAGCAGGCTCCAGGCTCTGAGCTGTCAGCACAGAGGCTGTCGTGGGTCTCAAACCCACCAGTCGTGAGATCATGACCTGAGCCAAAGACAGAAGCTTAAGCCACCCAGGCACCCCATGAAATAAATTAATTCTATGCATGACATGCATTTGGTAAGATTATTGCCTACAGAAGTCAATGTGTGTCCCAGAGGAATGAATCTTTCTTGAAACTTCAAATCCCACCATGTTAGTGCCTTATGTGAGACTCGCTCTCCAGAGAAAGCTGACAGCTTCCTGAATTTTCCTCCAGGAGAAGTCAGCAGCTTCTGTGTAGGAATAAAGAAAGTGTGCGGTGGGGTTGCTCCAAGGCTGGGCTTTTCAGGGAGCACAGTGGTAAAGAAGAGAATGAGGAGGTGAAGGTGGACGGTGGGGGAGCCGTTAAAGTGATGGCCCATGAGGCCCAGGGAGTAGAGCATTAAGAGGTTCTCTCCACTTGGCTGTCATTGGAATCAGCTGCGGAGCTTTCAAAGCTTTGCAAGTTGAGTCTCTTCCCCAGTGCTTCTGAGGTCATTAAGGCAACTTACTCGTCCTGAGCGATCCCAATATTTAATGAAGGTTGCAAAACAGCAGTGTATGTAAGAAGAAGAAATGAAGGTAAGTAGGCACTGGCAGATTGAAAAGGGAAGGAAAGGTCACGGTATTGGAGATTCCCAGATGTGGGACTGAGACCTGGATTCAGAAGGGAGGCGGTTCTGAGGGTGGGATGTCAGATTGATGGTAATAACGAGTGTCTGGTGTGGCTCAGAGTGGCGGTCTCCTTGAAGCACAAGGAGGTGAGGCTGCGGGCTGGGTCACATTGGTGGGTGCTTATCACTTTCTGGGGTACTGACCCGAGGCTGTGGGTGCAGAGACAGCGTGTGAGGAGGGGTTCACGCTCTTGCTGACCAGGGGTGGAAGATTGAAAAGGATAGGGATGGGAGGAAGATGGGTGTTTGGATGACACGGACCGCAAAGAAGAGGCTTTTTGGGTGGCGAAGTGACGGTTGGGGGTCGGTTAAGCATTCAGAGCAGGTCACGATCTCACGGTTTAGGGGTTTGAGTCCCGCAACAACTCTCTGCTGTCAGCACAGAGCCTGCTTAGGATCCTCTGTCTCCCTTTCTCTCTGCCCATCCACCCCCCTTGTGCCCACTCCATCTCTCTCAAAAATGAACATTAAAAAAAAAAAAAAAGAAAGTGATGTTTGGAAGTTGTCAGGGGGAGTTTTGAGGAGCAGTAGCTAACCCCTTCCCTGCAGGCAGTTTAGGAGAAGGTTGGTGTATAGGAAAACTGTTTTCCACCTGTGGGTCTCCCTTTTCTGTGTGTCTCCACTACTCACACAAAACACTTCATTTCTGGCCAACAGATTGGGGGGGGGCGCTCCCCCACACCAAGCAGTTCTCTGTGACACCAGTTGGGTGTCCTACAACGTAACGCACTCCGCAGGCAGGTAGTGTCAGGTCACACAGGGTAAGGGGCTCAGTCCTACAAGACTGTCCACCCCTCCCCCCCACTTCTTTCAGATGCCAATAGCAAATCCAAGTTGTCACCTGTGCTTCTGACCCATGGGTTATAAATCAGAGGTAGCCATCACCCCCTCCTCAAGTTCAATTAATTTGCGTGAGTGGCTCACAGAACTCAGGGAAACACTCACTCGTGTTTACCACTTTGCTAAAGGATATGATAAAGGATACAGATGAACAGTCAGATGAAGCAAAATAGAGGGCTGGGAGGGTCTCAAGCGTAGGAGTTTCTGTTCCCGTGGAGTTGGGGTCTGTCATCCTCCTGGTGGATGTGTTCTTCCACCTCTAAGCTCTTTGAACCCTGTGCCATGGGGATTTTATGGAGGCTTCATCATGTAGGCATAGATCAATCATGAACTCCATTTCCAGCCCCTTTTTCTAGGGTGGAGGCTGGGTAATGGGGTTGAAAATGTCCAGATTCTAGTCAAGACTTTGTCTTTCTGGTGATCAGCCCCCCATCCAGGAGCCCACATCAATAGAACAAAAGAGGGGTGCCTGGGTGACTCGGTTGGTTAAGCAGCCAACTTGATTTTGGCTCAGGTTATGATCTCACAATTTGTGGGTTCGAGCCCCACATTGGGGCTCTGTCAGTGCAGAGCCTGCTTGGGACTTTCTCCCTCTCTCTCTGTCTCTCCCATGCTCTCTCTCTCTCTCTCTCTCTCTCAAAAAAAAAAAAAATGCTCCTAATGCTCTTATCATTTAGGAAATTCCAAAGGTTTCAGGAGTTCTGCACCACCAGAAGCTGGGGACAGACAGTATATATTTTCCATGATCTCACATTAGGGAAATGAACAGTTGTCATAAGACAGAGCTGAAGTAGAAGTGAGGTCCTGGAAAAGAGCCTGATTCTTCAATACTATTGAGGGTATCACTGTTTTCCAGATGACTGAGGATTTCTGTGTAAGATTATACAGAATTGTGACTGAATAGATTGTTTAGGATGTGTGACTCAGCCTGGGCCACACAAGGGTCACAAACTGGCTGAATTCAGGCTCATTTTGTTTAGACCACACTAAGGTTTGGGAAAAAATTTGAATTTGAACGTCTTTATGTAGAGTCTATGGTCTCCAGTTCACCCCAGATCCCACCATTAAGTTTTAAATGAGCTCCTTCATACATATATATTGCCTTCTTGGCCCCGAGATTTTTTGCTTCCTTAATTTTTAAAATTGTGTCATTTATTTTATTTATTTTTATTTTTCATTTCATTTTTTTTTTTTTAAAGTAGGCTTCTCGCCCAGCATGGGGCTCAATGTGGGGCTTGAACTCATGACCATGAGATCAAGACCTGAGCTGAGATCCAGAGTTGGATGTTTAATCGACTGAGCCACCCAGGCACCCCCTTAATTTTTTTTTTTTTATTATGAAAAATTCCAGAATACTCAAGAAAAGAGAATGGTACAATGAATCCCCCAATACCATCCTTCAGACCTGGAGACTGCTGTCAGGACCTTTGAGGAGGTAAAAAGAGCTGCATGATCTTTTTTTGACAAAAACTTTTCCTTGGGGCACCATGCTTCACTCTCACCCGTCCCTGGCTTTCCAGTCGTCCTTTGTGTCTCTATGGAAGCAGTGTCTTTTTATATACTTTCCCACACAGTCATTCAATACATATTTGTTGAACCCCTTAGGTGTGTCACGCCCTCTCATAGGCCTTGCAGCTAGGGCAGGGAGCAACACAAGTAACTCAGTGTCTGAGCAACGGGAAGGTTTTGAATTGAGGAGGGACATGATCTGCTTAGTTTTTATTTTATTTATTTTTTATTTTTTAAATGTTTATTTTTGAGAGAGAGAGAGAGAGACAGAGACAGAGACAGAGACAGTGTGAGCAGGGGAGGGGCAGAGAGAAAGGGAGACACAGAATCCAAAGCAGGCTCCAGGCTGACAGCACAGAGCTGGATGCAGGGCTCGAACCCACGAACTGTGATATCATGACCTGAGCCAAAGTCAGACGCTTAACCACCTGAGCCACCCAGGTGCCCCATCTGCTTAGTTTTTAAAAGCATCACCAAGGATACTCCACGAAGAATAGATCTGAGGAAGCAGAGTGACTTCTGGAGACACTTGTGTGATGGTTGCTTGGTCCAGGGAGTAATGGAAGGAAGGAAGGAAGGAAGGAAGGAAGGAAGGAAGGAAGGAAGGAAGGAAGGAAGGGAGGAAGGGAGGTAGGGAGGAAGGGAGGTAGGGAGGAAGGGAGGTAGGGAGGGAGAGAGGGAGGAGGAAGGAAGGAAGGAAGGGGTCAGATTTTGGATATACAGTATTTTGAGTAGATCTGACAGATTTTGTTGATGGATTGAAAATGAATGTGAGAGAGAGAGAGAGAAGTGAAGGATGACTCCAAGATCTTGGCTTGGGCAACTGGAAGATTGGAGCCACCATGTTTTAAGATGGAAGATACTGTGGCAGGGGCAAGTTTAGGTGAACAAGGGAAGAGCAGGACCTTGTCCCCACCACAAGCTGGGCTCCCCCTAGGGTGTAGAGGGCTCTGGGAAATCATTTTATGGAACACCTGTCTATATAAGTAATTTGATTTAAACAATGTATTTGATTTAAAAATGTATTTAAAAATTCATGACCTTGGGGCACCTTGGTGGTTCAGTCAGTTAAGAGTCTGACCCTTGATTTTGGCTCAGGTCATACATCCCATGGTTTATGAAATTGAGCCCCACGTGGACGGCGTGGAGCCTGCTTGGGATTCTTTCTCTCCCACTCTCTCTCTCTCTCTGCCTCTCCCCCACTTGCACATGTGCTCTCTCTCTCTCTCAAAATAACTTAAAAGTTTAAAAAAATAAAATAAAAATTCATGAGCCTACGTGAGGTGTGGTGATCTGCCATGTGATTTAGAATAGTGGGTTGAAAAGAGGCACGTCTGTATTTGCTCCTTGTCTGACTAGTGTATGCAAAGAGTACCACCATCTCCTACTGTTGAGGAACAGGGACCGTCTCTTCTAGTTCATTATTGTCAAATGTGCTACCTTTCGTATTTTCCATCAGGAGCAAGAGATAGCCTGGTAGTATTACTCTCGATGCTACGGTTCTTTGGAAACTCTTTGTATTGGAACAATATAGATCTTGTGTCTGCAGTTCCCTAATACCATTTGGTTAATGCCGATCTCATTAGTCTTCTTGATGCCACGTCACCCACAGTGCAGCCTAGGGATACTGGCTTCCGTGACCCTCAGAGATGACTCCTGTGCTTTGCGGATGACCACAAGGGCATGTCTTCCCCAGAATATGGGGAAACATGTGAATGATAATTCATTTTACGATAAATTTGCTGGTGGGAATTTTAAAGCGTAAATGTAAAGGAGTACATCTTGCAAACATGTTATTAGGGTGTAAACTTCCTTCCCAGAATGTAATTGCTTTTCATCTTGACTGTGTTCCTGCCTTCAATACACATGCACCAGTAGCCAGAGCTGGAAGAAAGGTTCCATTCACTGAAGGGATGTCCATCCCTTGTCTGGCATGACTTAATACCAAGTTGGGAGACTAGGACAGCTCCATATTCATAAAGATGCCAGAGGACATTGATGGAAATAGCCTGTTGACATTGCGAAACAATTTCTGGAAAACCCTCAGAGGATGAGGCATGGCCACCCCTCTTGGAGGTCTGACCTTTGTGGCAGAGCCTGTGGAGAGCTGAGTTGGGCTGGGGGAAGTGGCAATGTCTGCGGAAGGATGCACAGGGTGATGAACAGCCATTGCCAGCTCTGATGTTCTTGGCTTCTGTGCAGTGTGGCTAGTGCTGAGGTGGGAACCCCAACAAGTGAGAGCCAACATGGGGCCTCTGTAGGCTGCTCAAATCAAGGGTTGGGAGAGATCTTTGATGGCCCAGAGCCCTGAACTTGTCCTGTGTCTGATATGAGTCATACAAAATCAGTGTTAGCACTATACTGGCCAGCCCATCTCACTTGATTCTGGGACATTGACACTGCATCTGCCAGTGGGAGCATCCTGTCCCCAGGTGCCACTGTTGGAACTGGGGCCAAAAAAGAGTCCCAGACCTCTTGAGGGACTTGGGTTCTCCAGGAGTGGGGTGGAAGTATGAAGAGGGGTACAGAGGATCACTGGGCACCCAACAGGGAAGAAACAAGGACCAGGTCCCATGTTGACCTGTCTAGGCTTGGGGCACCCCCCTCCTGGTTGGCTCAGCTGGCCCTGACCAGTCCTAGCCACTACAGACGGACTTAAAAATTTAGGGGGAGGGAATCTCTGGTCACCAGGTCCAGTTTTGGGGCATCTTCCTGGGCAACCATGGGTAGGGGCCCAGGGTTCAAGGCCCAGGGCCCAGGTGAGGGACTGGCCTGGGTCTAACTGTCAGGCTGATGTCAAATACATGTTCTTGGGAATGGTTCCATCTGGATATCTAAATCTAGGAGCCATCAAGCTTCTGAAAATGGCTTTATGGAAGGAAAAAGTTCTGAGGCTTCTAGCTCCCAAACTCCACCACTTGATTATAACGTGTGAGAAGGCAGTTCTCTTCCTTTTTAGGTAGAGGAAAAACTCTAAACAAGAATTATTGACTTAACAGTTTCTAGAACTTCCATAGCTTATGGAAACCTACAAAGAACTCTGAGTCCTGAAAACAGAAGCAGTTCATAATATGAAAAACCACAGACCCGAATCTCCCTAGGATGCAGTACCTGTGGGAAGGAATGACATTTTTCATTTCCCAGTGCCAGACCGAGTCTAGGCTAATAACATTTTCCCTGCCCTCTCAACAGTGTTATTTGTTTTAGTCTGCTGTCTGCGTAGCCAGGGGAATAATTAATTAACAGTTAAGTCTGCTGGAAGCACACGACCAAGTGGCACTCGGTAAATATTTGTTCACAATGATGAGGCTGTTGCTTATCTATACCATCAAGTTACAAAAATAAAATTGTGGGGTTTTTCTTCGTGAGGTGGTAGAGATTTGTCATCTTGTTGAGGAGAAAATTGAAGGTCAGAGGAGTGAGGTGATTTCTCCAATGGTGTTACAGTGTGACAGGGGCCAAGCAAGCCTTGTACCCCAAGCTCCTGGTTCCAAATTTATTCATTGCTTTTTCTGCTACATTGCGCCAGTGTTTTGGGGGAGATGGCTGAGTTCCACTAAGCAAATTCACATGTTGAGACATTAACCTTTCCAAAGAACAGTAAAATCTCATTAAGTCAGAGCAATTGGAAGAATGGCCAGGATGAATTGGGGGAAAAGTTTGAACTATTTTCAGAGATTTTCAGCTTTTTCCTTTCAAGGCTGTGTAGTAAATTGGAGCAAATAACCACAAAAAGGGGCCAAATAGAGGTCACACTGAACCTGTGTGAAGGAACAAACAGGAATAATTTATAAATTGCATGTAAGTGATGACTACTAAAAATATTATAGGCATTTGGGGAAATAAATTTTGGTTAAAAATAAGCTAAATGTTTCCCATGAAATCTCCTTGCAAAAATTTACATAGGGACTTTCACAAATATGTCAAACCACGTGTTAAAATTATTGTGCCTCTGATTTAGTGGCTTGTAAATCAACCGGTTTGATTTTGCTGTGCTCAAAGCGGCATTATTTCTATAGCTCACAGCCGCACGAATGAGGACATCTGTCTCTGCTTTCCATCCCCTTGATTTCCTCCTCTATCCAAGGCCCACAGAATGCCTCCAGCTGCCCTAAAACTGAAGCGTTTTGTCTATTCCTTTCCCTGACCACACTCCCACCAATTTTCACCACATGACCCTGCCCTTCCTGCCACCGTCTGTGAGAAGTCCTCATATGTGGCCGCGTTTCAGGTTTTCTGTTCAAACACTAACATGAAGTTGTTCCTGAAGGTGTTCAGAAGTGCTGGGCCTTGGTTTTCTCTAATTCTGTTGTTTATCAGAACTGTCAGGCATACTACTCCCTGACTAACGGGCGGCTGTTTGGGAAAACAGTCTGTAATGATTTCAGCCAAGCTATGTGCGAGCCGGGAAAAAGAACGATCTTGAGGGGAAATGGACACATGTAAGGCTTTCTTTGCTGGCTGAGTTGTGCTGGATGGGATTCAAAGATCCATGCATCTTAGGAAAAAACTGACCAAAACAAAAAACAGGGCTCAAGATACCTCTGCCATGTCGTGCTCCTTTATTCTGATGCAATAACTTCACTTCAAAGCAAACTAGGGCTCCTCAGGCCTTCCCTGCTGGTGACCTGCTGCCCCCCTCTGGAGAAGTTGGAAACCGAAGCTTTTGATTCTTTCCCGTCCATTTCTGTCTCCATTACGGGTCCCTTTTCCCAGGGCTTCCTTACCCAAAGTCACTTTGCTGCAGTGTAAAGAAGTGTAGGGCCATAAACTGCAAACCATATATTCAGTGAGTTTACATTGACTGTGAGTAATGCAAGGATCTTTATTTCTGGGTTAGAGGATGGACTGCCTAATTTTGTGAGCTGTATGTCCTGGTTCCACCCTCCTCCGACCACCGATCCAAGCTAAAACTGTCTTTCTCAGCAGTCTGGGACTAGCAAGAAGTCCTTTCTGACTTGGCATCCTAACTTAGGTATCTTATCCTTAAAAGGGAGAGTTTGGACTCCTGATCTTTAGGGTCCCTCTGGCTGATTCCATAAAAATACCTTTACCAGTGAGAAATGTCTTTAAATTTAACTTGAAGAAACTCCTAGGTATGAAACAAGCCTTCCTTTTAAGGAGCAAGATTTTAGGAAATAAAACTAATACACTTGGTGCAGGGGTTGAATTTCAAAAAAAATTTTTCAGTATAGGAAATATGCCGCTAGGAGGCAGTGTTGGCATATAGTTCTATTCAAGCACAACCAGTATAGTTCCTTTTGAGGAAAATATTTTTTAAATCAAAGGATATAAGAATGATTAGAGATTATAATGTTTTGTGTGGCAATAAAGTTCTGAAAAGAGTACTAAAGGGTCATCTATCTTATAGTATAATAGAACAGTAAGTTGAATAGAAGTTTCTATCATCTATGAATGAAGTATGAGATACCGAACCTGATTTGTGAGAAATGGTAGATAGCAACTTTTTTTTTTTTTAAATGACATTCATTCTCCTTTTATTTCACCTCAACCACATGCAGCCTCTGAAAGCCATATTCCTTTGGCTTTATTTCTATGCACTGGAAGATAAGGATGGATTACTAATTATCTTAGCAAGAAAATTCCGGAAATTTCTTTCCCCTTAAATACTGCTGCCTTCTCCTTTAAAACTCAAATACTTGTGAAGTAGGAAGGTTGTTATTTTTTTAAAATAGATGAATAAACTGATGTATAGAAATTTCATGTAAAACTTAAGCAAATTAGAGAATGAAAATAAGAATCAAGGTAGTCTCACTGCTCTTCTTTTTTAATAGCTGAAGAAATTACATTTCAAAACACCTAACCCAAGAATGTGTAGAAAGCAGCATGAACTTTTCATACATTGAGAATAGCCATATTTATGCTAATGTCTTGCATCTTCAGGCGGGAGGTCTCATGGGAGAGTAGATGTTATCATGTAAAAATATCATAGTTCTCAATCTAGGCAACTTCAATAAGAGTTTGGAGAATCCCTATTTTTTTCTTTATTATACTTACAAAAATTTTTTTTAATATTCATTTATTTTTGGGAGAGAGAGAGAGAGAGACAGAGCACCAGCAAGGGAGGGACAGAGAGAGAGGGAGACACAGAATCTGAAGCAGGCTCCAGGCTCTGAGCTGTCAGCACACAGCCGGTTGAGGGGCTTGAACCCACGAACCGTGAGATCATGACTTGAGCTGAAGTCAGATGCTCAACTGACTGAACCACCCAGGTGCCCCTATTATACTTTTTTTAAAGCAACCGATGTAATACAAGCTCACTGTTCCTCAGCCTTACTGACTAAAGGCATTTAGGTGGATCCATTTTTGAGCACGATGGAGAAAATCTAGATACTGATGCCTCCTTTCCCCTCCCCATTGGTCTATACATTTTTTAGCAGTAGAAATGGGTCAGGAAAGAGAGAGAACAACTCTGGAACTCTGAGAGCAGGATTCTGGTCTTTTGATACTTATTGATCAGGTCCCACATGAGTGATTTGCTAAGAACAAACTTAAAGAACTAGCAAAGTCCCCATATCTCAAGTGTTCCGTAACAGTTGTTTTTCAAACCGTGGGTCAAAACCCACTAATGGGTCATAAAATCAATTTGTAGTGTCGCAACTAGCATGTTTTATCAGTGAGATAGGATGGAAAGGAATAGAATAGAAAATGCCAAAATGGATCTCACATTTTATTTCATTGGTTGTATAGTATGTGCTTTACTGGGTTATTCGAAAACTTTTGTTTCTTACTAAGGGTCATGTTCAAAAGGACTTGGAAGTCACTTCCCTATAGCACTTTATCTGTCATGACAGCTCCTGTCTCATTCTCCTTACTAGAATGCAAACTTCTTGAAATAGGAATGAATATCTGAATAACTTTTCCTTGGCCACAGTGATTGCCCTAATACCCTATACATGGTATAAGGGAAACTGTTTAAGATGTACTTCTTATTTATTTTGCTTGCAAGTAAATTTCTAAACGATACTTTTAAAATTGTCAAGTGCTATTTATAGTTCTGTGTTGTTCAGCTCCTACCAGTTTTATGTGTAGTCTAGCATTAACATAAGCATTGCTTTTAAACCATCTTTTCCTGATTTGGGGGAACTGTGGCCCAAACATAAAAGTCACTAAAGATGGTTTCCACTGAGGTTACTGTGCAGATTTGAATTTCTGTTTTTCAAAGAGCTCTCTGAGCTGCTGCTCACTGGTGGCTTCTTTCTGCTGCATCAGCTCAGCTGTTCCTTTGGTCACCCCCCAGGCATCAGGCTTTGACATTGAAGGGTTGTATGGCCTGCCCGAGGCTATCCGAAGATTCTCCCAGTATTCCTTCCTGGCCCTGGGTGAACAAACACACATTAGACTCCTTCCTGAGCATCTGTATCTATGTCACTGAGCTAGAATATACCTCCACAGAGCAGTCTTTGGACTCTTGAGAGTATGTCCATTAAAACACATTTATTAATCTGAACTACAATTTTTTTAAGGCTCTATAGGCTAAAATTACTTTGAAATTATTTTTTTAAATATATGCATACAAATGGGGTGCCTGGGTGGCTCAGTTGGTTAAGCGTCCTACTCTTGATTTCTGCTCAGGTCATGATCTCACAACTGTGAGATCAAGCCCCGTGTGGGGCTCCACCCTCTGGCATGGAGCCTGCTTGGGATCCTCTCTTTCCTCTCTCTCTCTCTCTCTCTCTCTCCCTCTCCCTCCCTCCCCCTCTCTCTCTCCCCCCACCCCCCGACCCCTGCCCTCCTTCACTACCTCCCTACCCTGTTTGTCTTCTCTCTCAAAATAAATCAATAGACATTTAAAAAATAAAAAAGAAATTCTTCATTCACCCTCCTCTGCCTTTTGCCCTCCTGGGCCATTAGCTCAGACCCCATAGCACCTGTGCATATCTTCATACTTGAACTTGGTAAGCCAACTTGAACTTGCTAAGCCAACTTGAACTCGCCTGTTTGTCTCTCTACCTACTAGTCTGTTAACTCCTTGGGGACAGGCTTGTGCCTTGTTCTTGCTACTTCAGTGTCCACACCCGTGTCTTGACATAGTTGTATATAGTCAATATCAGCTGAATGGAGTGGAACTGCCCCTCTGCTTGGTACTCGTCCCCCACCCTCTTCTTTATCTCGTGGCTACTTAGCCCTTCAAAATACAGCGCCCCAAAATCCCTTCCTCTAAAATATCTTTCTATTTGGCAGAAATGGCCATTCCTTTCTCTTGTCACTTTCTAAATCTGTGCCTCTACCAAAGCAGTTACTGCAGTATTAATACATTGGCTCTCTTACCCATTTTCCCCAGTAGACTGAGATTCTCTAGCCAGCTTTTCATGTGTATTTTCCCAGTGCCTTGCCCATTGCCCAATGTAAAATATTTGTTTAGTGTTCATCTCCCCCACTGGGGTGTAAGCTCTGAGGCCAAAGACCTATTTTATTCTCCACTGTATTCCCAGCTCCAAGATTGTGGTTGGCACAGAACAAGCACTTAATTAATATTTTTTACATTTAATTTATACTTAAATCTTTTTACTAAAACACTTTTTACGTTTATTTATTTTGAGAGAGAGAGAGAGAGAGAGAGCATGAGTGAGCAGGGGAAGGGCAGAGAGAGAGGCAGAGGAGGATCCCAAGCAGACTCCATGCTTTTAGCATGGAGCCCTACGTGGGGCTTAATGCGAGGCTCAGCACAGGGCTTGAACTCACAAACCATGAGATGAGCTAAAACCAAGAGTCAGATGTCCAATGGACTGAGTCACCCAGGTGTCCTAACTTATACTTAAATCTTAACAACCAATCGGTTAAATGTTGTTCAGTGTCTACCACATGGTTCTAGCCCAGAACATGAAATCACACTTCATTGCAATTTATATTATTTATATTCTAAAGCCAGAGATCACTACATAGGCTATTTTATAAACATGTCTATGAAAGAATTGAAGGAGGATAACATTATTTATCATCATGCAGCAAATTATCTATACTCTTTGTTGTGACCTCACTTGGACATACTCATAATCCAAATGAGTTTGGTTTGGCAAATACAGTTTAAAGGTTCTTACCTGGCTCTAATCCATGGTTTGGTGTGCATATCCAAACCACTTCCCCAGCTGCCATGCTTTTCTGAAGCTGGAGGCAAAAATCCCCTCTCTGGGGCCAGCTCTTCTGCAATCGCCCGGATATGGTAGGGCTCAAATCCACAGCACCCGCCAATGTATCTGACCCCCAGCTTGTAGGCTTCTCTGGCATATTTCTGAATGTCCCATCTTGTTGCAACTCTGGGCTCCAGTCCTGTAGTAATGGAGTGAATTCTTTTTTTAAAAAAATATTCAAAATAAACAGCTATAATAAGTATGTAATTTTCAAGAACTGAATTAAGTAAGTTGTTAACATTCGCTTCTTTATTTTTTTAAATTATTAGCTAATTGGCGTTTACATGCCCATTTTTAAATGCTGTGATAGCCAACCTTCAAGATGGTTCCCAATGATTCCTGCCCTCTTATGTTTTTACCCTGTGTAGTCCCCTCTCATATCAGGTTGGTCTGAGAGACCAATAGAATAGGTCAGAAGGCATGGTTGGTGACTTCTGAGGTTAGGTTATACAAGGCATTACGGTTTCTGCCTCAATCTCTCTTGTTCTCTTTGAACAACTGCATGTTGTGAGAACACTCAAGCATCACAGTGGAAAGGCCAATAATTTAAGGAACTGAGGCCTCTAGTTCTGTTTAATAGAACAGCAAGACACTAACACCTATTCCCAACAGCCAACAAAGGGAGCTTGGAAGTAGATTCCCTAGCTCTCATCAGGTCTTCAGAGGACTACAAACCTGACCAGTATCTGGACTGCAGCCTCATAAGGGATGCTGAGCAAAAACTATCCAGCTAGGCTGCTCCCAAATTCATGACCCACAGAAACTCTGAGATATAATAACTATTTGTTGTTTAAAGGCACTAAATTTTGCGATAATTTGTTCTATGCCAATAACACAGACGCTTTGCCATTCTTTATCCATGGTTCTTCTAGATGGATTATGTTATAATACCTTACTTCTCTGAGGGTCCCTATAAAATATAGTATCTAAGGACCTTAGAATGGAGTAGAAGCTGGCCAAACTCTGGCCCTGGTGATCTCTCTGGCTGGATTTTCAGGTGGACACACCCGACTTCCCACACATGCTTGACCCCTTTTCCTAGACTGCCAAGTATTCCCTCCCTGCATCTGCTCAGCCTCTTCATTCAAAGTTGTTATACAGTAACCTAGTGATGGTATCTTCTCCTTGCCCTCAAGAACAGGGGAAAAGTAACTTGGACATAAACCGGTCTATCCTTTTAATTCTTCTGATGAGAAAATTAAGGTTTAGAACTAAGCGGTTTTGCTAAGGTTACATAACTCGGCGACAGAGCTGGAACCAGAACCAAAGTCTTTGCTGATCACACCCGGAAGGGCATCCTTTTTACCAGCCTACGGCTAAAAGGTTCAGAGATCTTTTTTGCTTGTCGGTTCCATCTTTTCCTTCTACTGTGGTCAAATATCAAAGGGCTTTTGGCTGCAGGGAGAGACACTGAGGGCAAGAGATGAGATATGCTGCCATTTCTTTGTGCTGTGACAAAGCTCTATGGCTGTAGATTTGGAATTTGTCAAACATCAAGACATTGAGATCATTTATAAAATGTCTGTCTTACCAAAGGGGAATTCTGGTAGATCAATAAATCCCTGCTTGTTGCAGTCAGGAGTGTGGTAGGCCAAGGGCTGACTCATCAGGTGGGCTTTCAGTCGGGCAGCCTCCAAGCCTTCTTTCATGAGCTTCACTGTTTGTAAACTAATTGTGGGGTCAAAATGGCAGTTCACACCAACGATGGAAGCTCCTGCAAGTGGGAAGAACAACTGAGCTTTAGGGATTCATCAGATAAGCGGTGGCCCCAACTCTCGTCTCTTAATCAAGGAGCTTTTATTTGAAACAGTGAATTACAAGTACAGCCTTTGATTCTTGCTTCCTTGCGAACCTAGCTTACCTCTGCGTGGGAATGATTACTAACAGGCAGCAAGGGCTTTCTGGGAAAAGTGTTGTGAAGAATCTGTTACAACCGAAGTGTCATTTATGTACACTTGGCTGTCCATCTTTTTTCCAAAAAATCATTACTAAAGGTTGTTGTTTTTTTTAACTACAAATTTTAGAAATCAACTTTTCAATCTTGACACAATAATTTTTTAACACCCCCAGCTCGTGGTTACCATACCACTCACTTGAGGATCAGTGTTCCCTTTCATCAGGCCAATTAAAAAATATCACTAATCCAGATTCTGGGAGCAGCTAAGCTGATGCCACAAGCCACGGCATCCAGTGTTCAGGGGCAAGCATCTCAGCGGTTTTCACTGGGCTGGGTCTGTAGTTTGCTCCTTCATTCTTGTTCCAATCCTCCCTCCTGTTATTTCTCTGAATCAGTTTTTTGTCCAAGAGCACCAGTGACCTTGATCTTACCAAATCCATTTGTTGTCCCTCTGTTCTCATCTGATGCAGTGTCCAGGCAGCATCATCCTGGTGGGCCATCCCCTCTCTCAGTGGTGCTCCTACCTCACTGGTTGCTTTCTTTGGGCGTTAGGTGCCGACCCCCTCAAGGTCAAACCTTTCAATCTTGCAATGTCCTAGGATCCCAGTGGGCCATCTTTTCTTCTCCTACATTTCCTTTCCAGTCCCAGGGCTTTCAGTATGATCTATATCCAGAACTCTCCAAATTTCGCTCTCTAACCGTGACCTCTCCTTTGGGTCCCAGACTTAAATATTCAACAGCTTACTTAATATCTTCACTTGGATCTTGACTACCTTTACTTTCTTTTCTTTTTCTTTCTTTCTTTCTTTCTTTCTTTCTTTCTTTCTTTCTTTCTGCTGCTTCTTTTCCTTCTCCTTCTCCTCTTTCTCCTCCTCCTCCTCCTCCTCCCTCCTCTTCCCTCCTCCTCCCCCTCCTCTTCTTCTTTTTCTTCTTCTTCTTTTTTTGGATGTTCTGCTGCCAGAGTTTCTCTTTCCTTGTTTGACTTCATTACACTAATGTATTAATCCTATGTTGGTTACCTCTTGGATATCTATTAGGTATAAGGGTCCTTTTAAGGGATTATAGAGAA
Source organism: Herpailurus yagouaroundi (assembly GCF_014898765.1). Taxonomy (NCBI): domain Eukaryota; kingdom Metazoa; phylum Chordata; class Mammalia; order Carnivora; family Felidae; genus Herpailurus; species Herpailurus yagouaroundi. The sequence goes on from NW_024412377.1 coordinate 96,934,587, forward strand.
ATATAAATATAGGACATGGTTCCTGACACCAAGGGTTTCATAAGGTTTGACACAAAGGGCTTCCTTAGGTTTGCTCCCTGAAAACAAAGCTCTATGATCACTTGTGAGGAAGTAGCTGTTTACTATATCCCCTTCTTGGAGACTGCTGCTATACACAAACATATCAAAGGCTTTGAGAAATTCTGTGTATTTTTCCAATTTTAGTATATGCACCGCCTAAGTGAGCACTAAGGCTCTGAGAAATTCTGTAGTGAAGGGACCTGTGTGACTTGGTTTAACACAGCACTTTCTAAATATATTTCACTACAGAACCCTAATAATGTTCTCACAGATTAGAAGATGCTGACTGAGGATATTCCAAATGAGTGGTGTAAGTAGAAAGTGTTCTAGTTGCTGAGAGGAGGGAGTGTTTACTTGGGGTATGTGTGGTGATGTATGGGGATGTGGAGGTAGAATTTGAGCTAACATTGGAAGATGGACTGGAGTTATTAGGCTGATATTAATTAAGGACCTATTTTGTGCCAGGTGCTGTCCTAGGCACAGGGCACTCAGTGCTGAGCCAGACAGACACAGTCTCTGCCTTCTTTGACCTTACAGTCTAGTAAGTCAGACATTAAAGCGATACACAAACGAGATAAGTGGCACAGTGATGTCAAGCTCCGTGGCCACCTACCTTGAATGGAATGGTGGGGGAAGAATTAGACGCAGGCCACGAATCTCTGCCAATTAACAATAGGGGTCATGAAAGCCTCTTCTGATCTTTTTGAAACAAGTTAACATGCTTCTCCTCCCCCCCATTGTTACATTTCCCCCCCAAAATTTAGGATTATATAGCCTCATTCCTAAATCTAAATGTTATTGTTAATGACAAGTATGAAGTGACTTTTATGAAATATCAGGAGTTGGATAAAAATCAGAAATGAAACATGGCCAAACATAGTGTCTCTGTTCCTCAGAGTGAGTTGGACTCTTCCACTGACCCTGAGCTATGCCTTGCATTTAAAATGAGGCAGCTTTGAGGGGCTCATGGGTAGCTCAGTGGGTTGGGTGTCCGACTTCGGCCTGGGTCATGGTCTGGCGGTTCGTGGCTTCAAGCCCCACATCGGGCCCTGTGCTGACAGCTCAGAGCCTAGAGCCTGCTTTGGATTCTCTCTGCCCCTCCCCAGGTCGCCTGCCTTCTCTCTCTCTCTTTCAAAGATAAACATTAAAAAAAATAATAAAGTGAGGCAGCTTTGAAAACATTTTGTGAGTTTTCCCTAATTGAAATGAAACCCAATGTTAGGAATGGAAATTATTGAAAAAGATAAGTTAGTCAGTATTTCATACCAAATTATTTTAAGTTCATTATACCGATTACAAAAAGCGAAGCATATCAGTAATTTATGAAAATGGAAAAACTCTGGCAAAGAAAACAACTGAACTTTTAAGTCTGACATGCTTTGCTTTTTGTATATGTTTAAAGGCCTCAATTTAGGTTTAAAATAAAACATGTTTTTCTAATGCTTTTGATTTACTGAAATTCTTCTCATTTCTAGGTATTAAACCTACAGTGTAGGTCTAGTGGCCCCTTTGAAAAGGCTGGTGTGTGTACTTTTTACTTTACTTTTTTCTCTTTTGGACTCAATATTATTATCAATACTCCTAGAAGAGCAAATTTTTAGTTTTCCTTTAAGCAAAAGTAGTATATAGGACTAACAGGTGGACCTACATTTGTATGTAATTTTATTATTTGTTTATTTTATTTTTTGAGAGCAAGAAAGAATGTGCGTGCGAAAGCCAGTTTGGGGGAGGGTCAGGGAGAGAGGGAGGCGGGGGATCCGAAGCAGGCTTTGCGGGCTCAAAGCCCAGAGGCTCATGCGGGCTCCAACCCAGGAACCGCACAGTGAGATCATGACCTGAGCGGAAGTAGAACTCATAGGAAGTAGAACTCATAACCAACTGAGCCACCCAGGTGTCCCTTACGTAATTTTAAAAGACTCACTAATTGCAAACTGGTCAAAACGCGTCATCACCTGCTTTAACAAGGCGCACTGCACACTCGCCGGGGCTGACGCCATGCAAATCTCCCTCTGGGCCGATGCACATGGTAGCTGCCACAGGTTTCCCGGATGCTTTCAAGGCTTCGACTGCCCACACAGCCTCTTCCACATGTTCAAAATACTGAAATAAGATCAGGTTGACGTACTTTTTTTTTTTTTTTAATTTTTTTTTCAACGTTTATTTATTTTTGGGACAGAGAGAGACAGAGCATGAACGGGCAAGGGGCAGAGAGAGAGGGAGACACAGAATCGGAAACAGGCTCCAGGCTCCGAGCCATCAGCCCAGAGCCCGACGTGGGGCTCAAACTCCCGGACCGCGAGATCGTGACCTGGTTGAAGTCGGACGCTTAACCGACTGCGCCACCCAGGCGCCCCCAGGTTGACGTACTTTTAATCTTGTTTCTCCCCAGTTAGAAAACGTATTCTACTGCTTAATAATTATCACTAGTTGAATCGTCTTCACATTTTGAGTGTGACCCATTAGCATTTTTTAAATGCCACAGACGGTTGATGACTGTGAATTGCAGTCAAAAGGTTTGAAGAACACTTTATTAGATTAAGTGAATCAAATTCACTAGAAAGCTTAAATTGGAAAAAAGATTTTAATACTGAATATTGCTAGCCATGATTGGCACCTAATCTCACCTGCTCCCCATGAAAGCAAAAGGTAGAGAAAATGTACTACGTCTATGTCTCATCTTTGGTGATATCTTCGTTTACCTCTGCAATCAAGAAATCCACGTTCTTCTTCAAAAAGACCTCTAACTGTTGCTGAAATACTTTCTTAACTTCAGCTTCACTCTTGCAACTAAGGTACGAAGGCGTCTGGCTCACACCTCCTGCCACCAAAGCGTCTCCCTCATCAGCCACTTGCCGGGCAATGTCACAAGCAGCTTCATTGACTTTCTGCCCCTAAAATGGATGATTATATGATATATCAACATTTTCATGTGAAGTTAAAACCAAATTATTATTCAAATATCCACATCTCAGTTGTATGTTACAATAGAGATTTTATTCTAGAAAATAACAGGGACAGAATAGTTCATATTACCAAGTTGAGCAATTTGCAGTAACAACACCAATAGTAGTAATGAAAACAATAAATCCAATGATAGCATATAGGATATTACATACCAATGATCTGGGAGAGGGTAAAAATCTTAAATAAAAGGACCTGGTATCTTCTAATGCCTAAGCTGCACTTAGAGAAATACCTAGCAAATAGTGGTGATGACGATGTTGATGATGCCATCATTAAAATGATGACAGAATTCATGACTTTTTGTCATTATGTATTTTCTTAATTAACAGATAATCACAAGGTATTTTCTAATTACGTAGGCATTAAAAATTAACACTTGTCTTCACTGAACCCCGGTGCTGTAAGTCACACAGACTCATGGAATGTTGGAACTTCTTTTTCATTTTAGGGATCAAGAAGTTGTCGCTTTGATGGCATAGTTGAATGGTTTGCCCAACACAACAAGGTTGATTATAGCTGAGCCAGGAAGATTCCAGGGTCACTGCCCCCTTGTGCCTTTGACCCTTCCCCTACACTGTGCCACATTAAAAACCTTTAAGGGTGTAAGAATTGGTTAGGTTACCCTCTCAGCAACTTAGGAGACTGAGAGAATCGCTCATCATTAACCACCCCCTTCTTTGACCTGCTTCATTAAATGCTTTTCTGTCAATTTTGAGGATTCCAGCTAAAACCTAGAAGAGTTGTTCACACATATCTCATATCTAAAAACCCTGAAGCGGCGCAACATTTTTCTCTACAAGAACTTCTGTGATGACACATGTGTCTACTAGGCCCTTTAAGAATGCCATGTATGGTTTTACTCACGGATATTTTCTCTGCAACATAGTTTCCCCTGTTCTCCAGCTTGTCTTCACTTGCATAAAAGGTGAAGGTTTGCATGACATTGGATCCAGCTCTGAGGAACTCTCGATGAAGCTGGCGAACTGGGAGATTAAATGAGGAGAGGTATTAATTACTATCAGTTTATCACCCGTGATGTTCTCAAAAGGCTATCACATAAACAGATGTGAAAACATCTGCTCACATTCCTGGTTGCTGGGCATTGGTGCATGCTGGGGGCTAATGAGAGGTAGCTCTGGGGTCTCTCGTTAAGAAGAAGAGATTATTTCTACCATGCACATGGGGTGAAGGGAAGAGGGAGATCCCACAAGGGAGGAATCATCATTTGAACATTTTTGCTGGGCGGAGAAGGTGGGGAAAGGCATTCCCTACAGAGGTAAGGGCTTGAACAAAAAGGAGGCAGGACTAGGCTTGGCATTTGGGGGTGCAGCACGTAGTCTGAGAAGCTGGAGTTGAGGATGTATAAGAGAAGTAGTAGGAGAGGCAGGTGGAGAGGTGGGCTGGCTGACAGAGTACCAAGGGCCTAGAACATCATCCTAAGGAGTCTGGGCTGCAGACCACAGGTTCGGGGAAACACCAGCAGTTTGTAAGCAATTGAGTGATGTTATTAGTTCATTGTTTTTGAAAGATAATTTTGGTAGTAGGGTGGACTAAGAATTGGAGCAAGGTTCCCAAGCATAGGTCTGTGGATGAATAGTTTTTACAGGCTAAAGAAAATATGGGGCTCCCCCCCCCCATTTGATCAAATAAACTCATTTTAAGGAACTACCTTTGCTTTAAATAGTAGTCCTAAATTCTGGTTCCCCATTAGACACTCTGCAAGCTTTTTAAAAACAATGGATGCTAGGGCCAAATTCGCAAATATTCTAATTTAATTGGTGTGGGGGCAGGGCATAGATTTTGTGTGTGTGTTTCTCCAACTGATTCTTATCTGCAGTTTTGTTGAAAACCACCAAAATGCTCTACTTTATTTTGGGAAATAAAGACTAGGACTGGGAAAATGCTCTATTTTATTTATTTATTTATTTATTTATTTATTTATTTATTTATTTCTTTATTAAGCTGATATTTTATTTTTGAGATAGAGAGTGCACAGGGGGGTGAGGGCAGACAGAAGGGAGATGGTGGAGGGTCTGAAGCGGGCTCCAGTGACAGCAGTAAGCCGGATGTGGTACCCGAACTCAAGAACCATGAACCACAAGATCATGACCTGAGCCAAAGTTGGACACTCAACTGACACCCACCCAGGCAATCCTATTTGTTTATCTTAGAGAGAGTGTGAGCCAGGGAGAGGGGCAGAGAGAATCTTAAGCAGGCTCCACACTCAGCATGGAGCCCCAATGTGGGGCTCAATCCCATGGCCCAGGGATCGTGACCTGAGCCAAAATCAAGAGTTGGATGCTCAATTGACTGAGCCATCCAGGTGCCCCAAAATGCTGTTTTTATAAAATGATAGTGAGACTTCACAGGTGTTCGTTTTTGTCAGGAGAATCAACTGGGCAAAGTAAGAAGTCAGCAATCCTGTGTCAGCCCCTGAAATCTATTTTGACATTTCAGAGGCCTTTAAAAGTAAGAAGGTTAAAAGTCAAAAGGTCTGGGAGGGACTACATTAGAGGCTAGGAAATTATTAGGACACTGGAGCCCTTAGCCCTTTATGGAAGAGGAGTCTGGTGTCTTTGCATCCTAGCTACCTAGTAGAGGGCAGAGAACATAGGAAGCTCAGTTTTGTTTTTCAGTGAGCAAGAAAGTGAAGCAAAAAAGCTTTTGAATTTCAGAAAATGGGTTTCTAAGCCTGGAAACTCTAGTCCTGAGTGGGAACTTAGAAGCTTGCCTAAATGAGGAAACTTCAAACTTGTTTTGTTTTTCTTTTTTGTTTTTTGAAGTTTATTTATTCTGAGAGCGAGAGAATCCCAAGCAGGCTCCGTGCTGTCAGCGTGGAGCCGGACGGGCAGGGCTCCATGTGCAGATTGAACCCACCAACTGTGAGATCACGACCTGAACTGAAACCAAGAGTTGGAGACTTAAGCGACTTAGCCACCCAGGCGCCACTAAAAATTGTTTTAATTAGCAAAAGGCACCAATTAACAACACTTCATACACAGTCCCCGTTTATTAATCAAACACAGAGCTGCTGTGGTTGGAGCAGGGTGAAGGGCCTATAGATGGGGTTTCCCATACACTAGGATGAGATGGCTTATAATTGGGAAATCTACCCAGGGGGTCCTTGGGTGGATTTTTAGAAACTCTGTTTAAAAACCCTATCTAGGGGCGCCTGGGTGGCTCAGTCGGTTGAGCGTCCAACTTCGGCTCAGGTCATGATCTCACAGCTTGTGAGTTCAAGCCGCGCGTCAGGCTCTGTGCAGGCTCTGTCCAGGCTCGGAGCCTGGAGCCTGCTTCGGATTCTGTGTCTCCCTCTCTCTCTGCCCCTAACCCACTCGCATTCTGTCTCTGTCTCTGTCTCTGTCAAAAATAAACATTACAAAAAAAATTTTTTTTTAATAATTAAAAAAAAAAACCCTGGAATAGCGGGCAAATTGTGTATATGTATATTTTACACTGTGTTTTATACCCTTTTGTTAGATTTTGCCAGAAGGCAGTGACCCAACTCCTTGCTCTTAATCAATTTGATATTCTTCTATGCTTCTTAAAGCTGCAGAGCTTCTCAAAAGCGTACCCCCACTTAGACTCACATGGGGGCAATTAATACGGATTCAGATTCCCTACACCACTCCAGATCCAGCAAACCTTAATTCTTTGCTGAATTCTTTGCTAATTCCACTGGGTACAAGAACCACAATTTTTGGCATAGACTTTAGTAGGAGAATTAGTCCACTTAAAATAAGACAAAAAAACTCAAGAAACGAGGCCAAGTGATAAACATGTTGTTTCTGCACTAATAAAAGTAAAATCAATATCAGAACAGTTTCTCTCGAACTCCTCTAATGCATAACTTAAAAAAAAATGTGACTTATAAAATTGAAGCTTGTGGTTTAAAAAAATTTTTTTAATGTTTATTTATTTTTGAGAGAGACAGAATGTGAGCAGGGAAGGGGAAGAGAGAGAGGGAGACACAGAATCCGAAGCAGGCTCCAGGCTCTGAGCTGTCAGCACAGAGCCGGACATGCAGCTCAAACTCACAAACCGTAAGATCATGACCTGAGCCAAAGTCGACATTTAACCAACTGAGCCATCTAGGCGCCCCTCAAAGCTTGTGGTTTAAATAAAAGCCTTATTTTATTTACATGGCAGAGTTTGCACAAAGGTAGCTTATCATTAATATCAGCTTGGCTCAAGAAATATTTCATTGAGTTTAACCCAGCAAGCTGACCTTAAGAAACAAACCATAGAGGGGTGCCTGGGTGGTTCACTCGTTTAAGCGTCTGACTTCTTCAGCTCAGGTCATGATCTCATGGTTGGTGGGTTCGAGCCCTGCTGACAGCTCAGAGTGTGCCTGCTTCAGATTCTGTGTCTCCCTCTCTCTCTGCCCTGCCCCTGCTCGCACTCTGTCTCTCTCTCTCTCTCTTAAAAATAAATAAACATTAAAAAAAAAAAAAAAAGAAACAGACCATAGATATATTTTAAAACCTTATTCTTGTATCTTAATTATTCCATTGTGTTCCTTAAAACCCTTTAATGGCAATGCTTCCCAAAGCATGGTTCACCTTGCTATCACCTGGGGACAATTATAAATATGCAGGTTGTTGGATCCACTCACAGACCTAATAGATCCAAATGTCTAAGTGGAGGCTGGGAACCTATAATTTTTAACTGACTGCTGGTACAATAAAAATTTGAGGACTACTGCTGTTTTAGCTTCCCGAGCCTACTGAATTCCTCCCTCCCTTCCTTCTTCCTTCCTTTCTTTCTTCCTTCCTTCAGGGGTAGAACACAGCATTATTTCTACATTTATTTGGAAATATGAAAGTTGTGTATATTTGCTGGGTTTAACAGTGTGACTATAGCTCTCTTCCTTTGAATACTATTTCAGGAGAGTGTGATTTGAACACAAAATTTCTATACTTCTCTAGCAGAAATAGAGAAGTTATTATCTAGATATTATATAAGATATTATCAAGAAAGAAACAATGAATTTAATAATAGTTAATACTTGTAGTGTTTGACATGCATCAGGCACTATTTTAAAGACTTTATATATAACTTATTTAATTCTTATAACCTTTGAAGTAGATGTCAATATTATCTCAGTTTTATAGAAGAGGAATCTGAGTCCCAGAGAAGCTAAGTGATTTCCCCAAGGTCACACAGCCTAGTGGCTGTCAAAATTTGTTTCAATTAGCCTGAATCCAAAATCGGTATGCTTAATTGTAAAGCTGTACTGTCTCTCAGTTTATACGCTTTGTTAGTTTCTATCCCTTATCACTGAGTTCACTGAAATATGCTCTTTAATAAACATTGAAGACAACTGTTCAATCTATATGATATTCACAAGAAATTTTCCTCCAGTTTCCTCTGAAAGAGTCCACTTCTTTCACAGTGTTGACTACTGATAGCTGTCCTCTGAGACCTTCTCTAGGAAGTGCCCTAAGCCAAAGGGTGCTTCTTTGCCCAGGGGCTAAGCTCTCTCCTAGAAGAGGAGAGGGTTGATAATTCACATGCAAAGCTTGGTCTATTGGTAAGGAGAGAACAAAGATCCAGCTCCCCGGTCTCAATTTGGGAGTACTCTGAAGCACCTGTCCAACTCCAGAGCTTCCTGAGGAATTGGCCAAAGCCTCTGTTACAACTGCATTATAGTGTAATTCCTCCCTCTGCCCATTCCTGCTTCCCTCACTCCCTTAGAAGTGTTATTTCATAAATGCACTCCTCATTAAAACTCCTGAGCACAAATCTCCACTTCTGGCCAGCTGGTAACGAGTACCTAGCTCATTATGGGTGGCAGAGTTCCCAGCATGCTCTAGGGGTACAATTGTTTAAAAACTTTCACCTGTGGTGAACTAGAATGAGATGCCCGTAGAAGGGAATGTACTAGCAGGTGCACTATCTCAAATGTTTGAGAGGTTCAGAGGAAGTAGTAATTATAAAGACTTTAGAATCGGATGGCTATTGTTGGGTACCACCAACATACTGGAGAAAGGCAATGAAAGGTTAAGGGTGATTCATCACCAGTTTAAGACAACGTCTGAAAGTCTGAGGATCTCCTGGGTGGTATATAAAGAAACACCTCTTGTAGCTATAGCAAGCAGAAAAGCTGAGGATCTGGCCCAGGACTAAATTATACAGGGAGCAGAGAGTCAGAGAGGTTGAATCATCAACCACAGAAGGCTTCTACTGCCAAAGTCAGGGTCTGATCAGGAAGACATAGGACCCTGAGATTGGGGTGAAGACATTTGGGTGGATTCACTCATAACCTTAAAAACCCAAATTCCTCCCTGAACTCTCTGGGACTGCAGAAGTGGCCCATTTCTCTCTTTTAAAGATTAATGTTTGGGGCACCTGAGTGGCTCAGTTGGTTAAGTGTTTGACTCTTGATTTTGGCTCAGGTCATGATTTCACGGTTCTAAGGATGGAGCCTCGCATTGGGCTCTGTGCTGACAGTGTGGAGCCTGCTTGGGATTCCTTTTCTCTCTCTCTCTCTCTCTCTGTCTCTCTCTCTGTCTCTCTGACCCTCCTCTGCTCTCTCTCTCAAAATAAATACACATTAAAAAAAATAAATGAATGCTTCCTCCGTGCTTTAGGTTGATGCAGAAGCCTTGTAACACAGCATTATCTCCCTCATGTTCCATCTCACCTCCCCTCTTTGCATCTCCCTGTAAGAGATCTGTGGTCAAAAGAGTAAAGTGAGAATAAGGTACATGGGTATGGGTGCAGGGCAGGTTAGATAGTTGAACTTAAATAGGATGGGGCTAGTATATAATGCATTTAACTAGTTGGCAAACGTACAATGGAGGAGGGCTTATCTCCCAGACAGTGAGTGATGCTGTGCCATGGAACTTAAAGTGGGTAAGGAGGGGGGATGAACACATGGGGACAGAATAGATAATAAATGCTAACATGGAAGGGATGAAGGACTGAGAATCTTGGTGAGGCTGAGGAGTGGGAGAATTAGAGTCGGCAGGAAAGACAGAAAGAAGGTGGAGGTTGGAAATTGGGGCCCTCGTAATTGAGATTTCCAAAGTAGACAGCTAGGGGTGATGGCAAGGTCTGGGAGTGCATTGCTGAGGTGGAGGGTGGAGGAAACATTCAACTGGAGATGAGATCAAGGCACTAACAGGAAGAGTTCTGGACAAATCATCTGCATGGACACTGAAGTCACCCCAAGTGGTGAGGGAGGGAAGGGCAGAGAGGAAAGCAGAGAGCCAGGTTCTACACTCACCTAGTGCGAGGGGCAGGAACCAAGAGGCAAACACAGGTGACAGCCACAGGAAGGGCCATTGCGATCATCCAACCTGTGACTCTGTACTTACATGCCTAGCACAGTGCCCAGCAGGCAATAATGAATGTTGGACAATGTGCCACGAATGTCTGTGTTTGATGGCATGCTCCTACACTGGTCGATGTCGCATTCTTTTATGAGAACTTAGAAGAGAGCTATATGCACCAACCTGCCTCTGGGTGTTCCACTGTGGCTTCTGGGGTCCAGGGGCCTGCCTTCACATAGCCCCTCTTCTCCAGTGCAAAGACAAACCCTCCATCTCCAATCACAACTTCTCCAGCATTTAAACGTTCTAGGATGCCCTAAAATTACAGATGGGGGTTGGGGGGCGAAGGAAGGGAGTTACTTGAGTTTGAGACAATTTTCTATTTTTAGTACTTTTGCTATGGTATTCTTGAGAAGTATGATTTCTTTAGAATTCACAGAAAGTACATGTATTTATAAATTCATGACTCTAAGGCAAACAACCAGAATGCTCATATAATGAAAATATGAAAATATGTGTATACATGTGCTAGGGGTGAGGGTCTTTCAGAACACAATAAGAGTTTTGAAGAATGTGGTGGTAGGATGTTATCTTTGAAGAAATATCTACAGAAGGATTAAGTGAAAATATTTTATTGTAAAGCCTCAAATGAATACTTAAGCACACATTCTTAATATGGTGAAAGCTAGTTTTATTCTAACAGCCCCTATAGTTGGCCTGGCCCCATCTGTCTGTCAGTCCCTGGGGCCCTCTGTCAGCCAGGCGGGGGCAGGGTACTTTGACACCCAAGGGTCAAGTGTATTGCTTCCTCCCTCCAGCCCCAACCATAGTCCCACAGTCCGTCTGTTCCTCCATCCATCTATCCATCCACCCCTCCCCCACCACTCCCCAAACTAGCCCAAGGCAGACAGTCTGTACTGGAACGCTCATCCCAACTAGGAAAGAGATAGACTTGTCAATCAGGCGGTGGAGTTGCTGGGTTTTGGTTTTTCAATCTTTTTAACAGCCCTTACTCAATATCTTACAGTCCCTGTGCCCATTTTTTTCCCCGAGGCTTGAATGGTTCATTTTATTGTGATCGCAGAAATCAAACTGCGGGTGCAAACTTACCATGGCCCACCCAACGCGTGAGCCTTGGGGCTGCGGCGGGACCCGGAAGGCTGCGTGCCCCAAAACGCTGCAGGTAGGCGGCCCCGGGGCCCCGCTGCACCCGTCGAGGCGCGGGCACGAAACGGTCTGGCAGCCGCGGCCGCGCGCCTCCCTCGCCTGCCCACGCAGGGCACAGAGGGGCGCGCCCAGCGGCGCGGGCAGTGACGCGGGGTGGCCAGGGGAGCCGGAAGCCACCAGAAGCTCCCTAGTCCCGCCGCTGTCGGGAAGAAAAGTCGTGCCTGTGGGTCTAGGAGCCACACCTCTGAGGTAGTGCTCTGGTGCGGGACTCAGAAAACGTTGGGAGTCTTGGAGCTCTGGGGGTGTCCCCCCGGGTCACGTAGATCTAGGGCGCGCTCTGGATATGGGCAGGGATGTTGGGGGGAGCTCAGAGGCACCTTGGGGTCCCGCCCGAGGGATTCTGAGAGCACCTTTTGGTCACAGCCGGGCTCTGGGGACCCCTCTGCACTTCCTGACGCTGGGGAGCGGGGCCGGTGGGTCGAGCCTCAGAGCCACCGCTGGGATGGAGAGCGCCCTCGGGTCCCCTGTAGACTCACCTTCTTGGCCTTTTTGCCCCCAACGGGTGCCATTTTCGAGGTGTCCGGTGGATAGTAGGCACGGATGCGGACAGACGAAGGGAGCTTTACCCCGCGCGAAACCGGGAGCTGCCCCACCGCCGCAGCCAGGCTCTTTATATCCTGTTCTGGGCGCGGGGTGGGTTTCCCCAGCCTTGGCGCGTCCAACGCGGGCCTTGCGCATGGGAACACGCCCCCCCCAGCTTTTTTATTGAGTCCCGCGGCTCGCTGGGAACTTGCCCTGTGGAGGAGAGGATCGAGATTGTTCTCTCAAATAGGTGAGCAAACAGACAAGTAAAATAAAATAACGAGGTTGCCACTCGCTCGGGTTTCTAACCTACCAATGCACGGTACCCCCCCCCACCACACCCCCCTCGCTCGCATTGAGGGGTTCTGACCCTGATTTATCTCTCTCTTGTCTGGGATCATGCACCGTTACCGACTTAAGTCACCAGAGTTGGCCCCTAAGAATTCCATTCATGCACAAATATTTGTCAAAGGCCAGGATACAAGGTTATTGAATGAGGAGGCGATGCCCTGGGAAGAAGTTCAGTCTGAGGTGTGATCTGGGCGAAATGCATCCGGGAGTTATGTAACGGAATACAAATATAGCATTTACAGAACGTCTAATACTAACTCTGAATTAGTAGGTATGTTCAAAATGACCTTCTGCCATTATATCCAAACATGCCGTGCAGTTCCTAATAACAGTAGTTTTCTAGTAAGAATATCTTTGCAATATATAACCAGGACAGACTTTTAACATCTATATATGACAGTGGAAATATACCTTGGACATTTCAAAATTCAGTTCGAAAGTTGTGTGTAAAGACATACAGGTATTAGAAGAACCGGGAGGAAATAGAAATGTTAATAGTAGTTATCTGATGATGGTGGAATTAGGGCTTGCTTTTATTTTATTATGCTTTGTTGTATTTCCCAAAATATCTCTACACTGAGAACACATAGATTTTAAAATAATAAAAGCATTAGTTTAACAAATGTACACCACCACAGTAAATATCCTAGAGCACAGAGTTAAAAATCCTGAAACAGAGTTCAGAACCTTTTACCCAAATAAAAGCACATAAGGAAATTTTGTATGTGGAACAGTAACTTCCATTTCAACACATGCAAAGAAGGAAATTATTGTAGCAAATGATGAGTTAATGGAAATTTAATTTTTTAAAAAAAATTTTTTTCAACGTTTATTTATTTTTGGGACAGAGAGAGACAGAGCATGAACGGGGGAGGGGCAGAGAGAGAGGGAGACACAGAATCAGAAACAGGCTCCAGGCTCTGAGCCATCAGCCCAGAGCCCGACGCGGGGCTCGAACTCACGGACCGCGAGATCGTGACCTGGCTGAAGTTGGACGGGAAATTTAATTTTTAAAATGATGTGCACTTGAGATACAATTGAGAAAGTAGAAAAGTCCTTTTTCTTGTGTTAATTGTCGAGTTTAAAACGGGAAAAAATGTAAGGATGATGGATGCGTATATTGTAATTTAAATAATTGAATGTTTCAGTTGCCCAGCAAGAATGAGGAATGAGGTAAAGTCATCCTTCCCAGTGTTTAGATTTTCGACCATTAAAGCATTGGAGTGTCTGAGAAGCTAATAGTTTAGTTAATGAATTAACTACTTATGGTTGGACCCTGATGAGTATTGGAGAAATACAGGTTCAGGGTGAGCCCGGCCGTGGCTGCAGGGAGTAGCTGTAGTGGCGGGTACCAGGCGCGAGGGGGCGGTATCAGGGCTCTGACAGTAAAAGCCGAAAGCCGCCTTCCGCAATTTCACACGGTTTCAAATTTAGCAAAATTTAGGAGAGATCTTAAACCATTAGCACTTAATTTAAAAATGAATTGCGAATTTTTAGTAGATAATGGAGATACAATGCAAAATTTTAGTCTTTCCCCAGCTACTATTCCCAGTACAAGCCCTTCCTGGAGGTAACCACTTTCCCTATTGTTCCAGAGGAACTCTATGGATATATTTAAGTATATACACATATACCTAAGGATTTGCATTTAAATGTAGGACATTTTAGTTATTTATACATTTGTCCACCTCTACCTTTTCCAAAATGATTTATGGGCAGTTGTTGAAATTTTTTTTTTTTTTTTCCCCCACAGCTTCACAATTTGCTATCCTACTTCTCCACCCCCATCCCATTTAGGGCTGTTAATAAGAATGCATTCACAAAAAAAAAAAAAAAAGAATGCCTTCGCCTACTATTTCCACAATAGATAAATAATAGCCACAGTTCACTGGGTGTTTACTATGTACCAGGTGCTACATTACATCTTTTACATACGCAATATTATTTACTCCTTACAACTCTGTGAGGTGGGCACCCCCACTTTGCATTCAAGAACCATGAAGTTAGGAAGTACAGCAGTTATCTGCATGACGTCTAAAGTTCCTTTGCCCCATTCCCAAAGGACTAAGTCCGCTTGGATACCACCTGGGGAGTGAGTTCTGTAATAACTGTTCTTGGGAGACTGCCCATGTCCTCTGTTGCCTGCTAGAGCCATGAGATGACGAAGGTCATAATACTGAAGTCTTTGGCCTTTTACAAGCTCATTTGGGGTTAAAAATAAATCCTGAAGGGAAGAAGGAGGGTTAGAGCTGAAGATCCACCCTCCTGAGTTTTATGACTTCCAAAGAGAGGCTGTCTGTCTTCTACTGGTGCTTTGCTTTACTTGTAACCCCATTTGTTCATTTAATAAACCTTTAAATGTTTCATTCATACAATGTTTCAAACACTATGCTTGCCGCTGGAGCTACAGGATATCTCCTTTTTTTCCAAGCGGGAGATAGAAACCATCTCATGTAAGAGTTAAACTGTCCCCTTTATCGATATGTAGATGGGAAAATGTGAGGACTTTTCATTTTCCGTTCACTTGGTATCGTCCTCAAAACGAAACTGTCTTTTCTCAGGTCGCTTTAGAGTAAAAATGTTGCATTTAGCCTTTAAGCCTTTGAAGATGTGTCATGTTTTAACACCATGTAGAGAACAGTGTTTACAAACTGGTGACATGGAAATGTAGCCAACCTCTGTGTTTCCTTTGGCAAGGCCAGTGTTTTTAGAAAATGGAAGTTCCTTTATGTGGAGCCTTCCTGTCTGCCAGTCCGCCCCACATTCCTATTCTCTTCTTGTTCACATAGTTACCTTATCTTGAAGGCATTTGAATTTTCAACTCCTGCTGTCAATAGAAGGTGTAGTTGGGGTTATTAAAGATTTATGAGATGTCCTTCAGTTTGAACTCTCCCAAATGGCCCCCAAATTGAAGATTTTACTTTCATTCCTATTTTTCCATGGCTAGTAACCCCCGGCTATTTTCTGTTGCCACTGCCCAGGATCAAAATAAAGGGATGGTGGTGGTGGGTTTTTCATCTACAACCCTCTCCCCCCGGTGCACAGACTTGCCTCACTTCACGTTTTCTGGTACTACTTCATTCCCTCTGGCCTGGGAAATGGCCACACACAACACACCAGGCATACCAAATCACCTCACACAATTATCCCCTTTTTAAGAGCCTTGGTTTATTCATATGCAAAATTCAAGTTGAAACTAGGTGACTTTTCACTTTGGTTTTGTTTTCGTTTTGCAGTAGGCTTGGCATAAACTTAGCTTTGCATACACTAGAGCACAAAATAGTCTCTTCCCACGGTGCTCCCTCTGCCTTCCCCCTTGTGGTCATTAAGCATTCCCTTAGGTTGGCTCAGAAAGTTCATCTGGCTCCTATGTGTGCCCTCCAACTTTAGCCCCTTTCTACTTTCTGGAGATACAGCAGATTATCTCTATTTTGTTTTTTTCCTAGACTATTCAGGGCTTCCTTCCACCACAAGTAAAAATGTTTGTCTCAGCACTGGTGGACGGGCCAGCTTGTACAGAGTCTTCTGGTTTCCACAGAAGAGTCCTCCAGCCAATGTTCCTGTGAACTCTGGACACACCCAGTTTCCCACACTATCCTTCCAGCATGGTAATCCCACCCCAAGTTTTCTTTCTAGCTCTGAAATTTTCTCTCTTCTCTCTTTCTCTCTTTTTAATGTTTACTTATTTTTGAGAGAGAGAGAGTAGGCGTGCAGTGGGGGTCGGTTGGGGGAGAGGCAGAGAGAGAGGGGATCTGAAGTAGGGATGCCTGATGTGGGGCTCCAACTCACAGACCCTGAGATCAAGATCTGAGCTGAAGTCAAATGCTTAACCTACTAAGCCACCAGGCACCCCCTCTCTCTTCTCTTAAGCTTTTCCTTTAACACTCTCTTCTGCAGTCATGTGCCTTTTAAAAAACAAACAAACAAACCAGCACCTAGATAACTGTAACTTTTTGGGCACCTATTATATGGAGTTAGCTGTGCTAAGTGCTTCAGAGGCATTATGTAACTAACCTTCATAATAACCCTAGGGGATGGGGACTTTGCCATCCCCATTTTACTGATGACAATATTAAGACGCGTAGACTAAATGGTGACTTTCCCAAGATCACGTCAATAGTAAGCATGGAGCTGGGAGGAGGGTTTTAGCCTATGCAGGATGAAGCCAAAGGTCACACTCTCCAGAGCTAGTCTATATTTCATTTTCAGTAAACTGATTTTCTAAACATCTTCCCAACTCTTTACAACCTCATCCAGTTCATGCCTGCCCTCTCCCCACCCCCTACCACCACACACTCACTTGACCCAACACAGAGGTCCCTTTTCTTGTCAGGAGAAGTTCAGATTCACTGGATGTATAATTTGTCATCAACAGCAAATGGTCTGCCCTGCGCAGATCATCTCCCACAAATACACCATGACTTCAGGATTGTGTCCAACCCTTGGGTTGTGCAGTCACTCGGAAACTTTATTATTTTCAACGGGTTTCAGAGAAGAGAAGCCACGATTTCCTGAGATGATCCATCAAACCTTGGTTTCTGTCATGTTTGTGACCTACTGAAAGATGAACTACCTCTTTGAATGGGAAAAGGCGGAGTAAAGGCTACAGATCCCCTTTTTCTCATGGAGCCGCCACAGGATGTCTTTGTAGTACGTCAACTCGAGTATGTAGCTCCCGATTTCAATCCCATGTCCTGGTTTAGAACCTGTGGGGGATATCACACCACATTGCTGGTTGTGGTGGTATGAGATAAGGTTTCCAGCCCAGGGAAGGGTTAGACAATCACAACATATTTCTTTTTTCTTTCAAGATTTTAAAATTTATTTATTTTAAATCTACTTTTATTTTTTTTATTATTACCATTTTTTTAAATGCTTATTTTTGAGAGAGAGAGGGAGGGAGAAAGAGAGAGAGAGAGAGTGAGCAGGGGAGGGTCAGAGAGAGAGGGAGACACAGAATCTGAAATAGGCTTCAGGCTCTGAGCTGCCAGCACAGAGCCCGACATGGGGCTCAAGCTCACAAACCGTGAAATCATGACCTGAACCGGTCAGAGGCTCAACCGACTGAGCCACCCAGGTGCCCCCAAAGTTTATTTATTTAGTTTGGAATAGAGAGAAAGAGAAAGGCAAAGAGACAGAGAGGGAGAGAGAATCCCAAGCAGGCTCCACACTGTCAGCACAGAGCCTGATGCAAACCCATGACCGTGAGATCATGCATGACCTGAGCCAAAATCAAGAGCTGGATGCTCAATTGACTGAGCCACCCAGGTGCTCCAATAACATGTTTCTAAGTAGCAAAATTGGCATCACCCACTAGCTTCTGAACCTCAAGAATATAGTAATATACTGTATTTTTCAACTTAACATACACGTACAATAAGAACGCCAAAGAGTAAAAAAGGGCATGTATAAAAAATAAGTTTCTCTCTAACTTCCACTTCTCTAGTTTCAACTTTTTTGGTACTTATAACTTAGCTTAAAGAATTAAAAAATATATATATGGTACACTTTCCAATGATACCAGTACACATGTACCAGAAAAGCTGAAATAAAAAATATGAGCTGCTAGGGCAGATGAAGAGCCCCTGGTACTCTCACCACTGTTGGTAGGAGTATAAATTGGTACAACTGTTTAGAAAAAATTGTTTGGTAGTATCTTTTAGAGCTGCACGTATCTACATCAAGCACTTCCACTCCTGGTTGGTATGTAAGTTTTCCTCAAAAAGCGCTTACACGATTGTTTATAGCAACCCATTCATAAATGGCCCAAACTGAAAACTACCCAAACACTTATCAGTGATGGAATCGATCAATGAATTGTGATGTAGTTACACAATGGAATGCTACGTGCAGTGTGAACAAATTCACTTATAACTACATGCGGAGATATGCATGAATCTTACCAACAGTGTCGAGTAAGAGAAACCAGACATGAGAAGGCAATACTATAAGATTAAATTTATATAATGTACAAAAACAGGAGAAACTAAGCTTTCCTCTTAGAAGTCACAGTATTGATTACTCTCTGGGGAGGGAAGAGTGACAAGAAGGGAATGAGGTTGGGATGCTTTTGGGATGCTGGTAATGGTCTTTTTTTTTTTTTTTTTTTTTAAACCTTAGTGTTGTGTACCTAAGCGTGTTCAGCTTATGACTATTCACTAAGTTGTACCTTTATGAATACACACTGTTATTTGTATGTATCTTACACTCTAATAAAAATTAAAAACAGAGAAAATTGACATAAAACAGCTTCTTGGACTTTACTTTTGTATATCCTACAAAAAGCCCAATAAACTAAATAAACTAAAAAGTCTAAAATAAGCCAGTCTAGAGGTGTGTGGGTGGTTCAGTTGGTTAAACATCTGACTTGATTTCAGTTTAGGTCATGATCTCATGGATTGTGAGATTGAGCCCTGAGTCCCTAGCCCAAGCCGGTCTCTGTGCTGACAGTGTGGAGCCTGCTTGGGATTCTCTCTCTCTCTCTCTCTCTCTCTCTCAATAAACAAACAAACAAACAAACTTTAAAATAAGCTAGTCTGAATTTTGAATACAGTCATTTTACTGGTTGTAGGGAATGATTCAGGTAGACAAAATTAACTCTGATTGTTTTCTTATTATAAAAGTAATCCATTTTGAAAAATAAATTCAGTACTTAATATACACGTACGGTACCCAAAATTCAAAAGGTCATTAATTGTTAATGAGATTAAGTCTACCAGCATGATCTAGAATAAACAAAAAGAAAAAATTAAAACGCTATTTCAGGGTGTCAGTTTCATTTCATTTTTAAATGACTGTTACATCAGTATTGCATAATGTGTAAAAATCCATTTTTCAAAAGTTAATTTCGTTTTAATTAATGAGTTAATTAAAATAGATAAGACATTCCCTTGGTCCAAAATTCAAAAATTAAAAAAGGGCATCCTGTCCTTCAGGTACCCGATTCCTCCAGTGAACCAATGTTCCAGTTTTTGGGGTCTATTCAGAAATATTTTATGCACATACAACAAATATGTATAAACATTTTTTGCCCCCCCCCCCGAATTAAACAACCCAGAGAGGACGGGTGGGCTCTTTTTTTTTTTTTTTTTTTTATTAACCTAAAAACCTACCTTCTCAATCATTTCACATTAATAGACAAGGAGCTTCTTCTTTTCTTAATGGCCTAATATTTTATTGTACAATATGGAAGGATTTATTTAATCTATCCCTATTGATCGGTAATAACATTATTTCCATGCTTTGCCACTTCAAACTGAAATGAACAGATTCCACCTATGTTATTTCATATATTTGAATAAATATCTACCTAGTAAATCTAGAAGACAAGTTAACTCTGCATCATCAATATTCATTTGCTTTCTCCACTTAATCATTTTAGTTTTGAACTTAATCAAAAGTGAGTTCTAGAGTTATAATGTTTTTCAGGTAGAGATTGATTGACCCATGCACTCCTTAATTTCTTCAGCAAATAATTATTGAGTCCTACTTTATTCTCCCTGATGAACAAAAGATGCCACATTTCCTGCTGTCCTGGTGTTTACATTCTGGTGTGTGTGTGTGGAGGGGTGTGAGTAGAGATAGGAGACAGATGACACCCGAAATGAATATGTTATATACAGGTCAGGAAAGATTAAATAATGCTCTGTAGAAAAATAAACCAGTGATGGGGAGTAGGTCATGTCAAGAAGGATGTCGAAAGAAAGAAAAGAAAAGGAAAGAAAGAAAAAGAAAGAAAGGAAGGAAGAAAGAAAAGGAAAAAAGGGGCGCCTGGTGGCTCAGTCGGTTAAGCACTTGACTCTTGATTTTGGCTCAGGTCATGACCTCACCATCATGGCATTGAGCTCTGCATCGGGCTCTGTGCTGGGCATGGAACCTGCTTGAGATTCTCTCTTTCCCTCTGCCCCCTTCCCCGCTTGTACTCTCTGTCTCTCTCTCTCTCAAAAAAGGAAGAAGGGTGTTGCAACTTTAAATAGGGCCAAGGGGGCCCCTGTAGGGACTTGGCATTTGCCCTGCATAAGCTGGAGGCTGTTGCAAGATTTTCCCCACCGTTATGTTTTTTTCTTTTGTTTTAAAAAATATGGTTTTTATTTTGAAATAGTTTTAGGTTTATAGAAAAGTTGCAGGAGCAGCTGGGTGGCTTGGTTGGTTGAGTGTCTGACTTTTGACTTCACCTCAGGTCATGATCCCAAGGTCATGAGATTGAGCCCCATGATAGCTCCACACTGAGCATGGAGACTGCTTAAAATTCTCTCCCTCCCTCGGGGTGCCTGGGCAGCTCAGTTGACTGGGTGTCTGACTTTGGCTCAGGTCATGATCTCACAGTTTGTGAGTTCAAGCCCCACATCATGCTCTAAGCTGACAGCCTGGAGTCTGCCTTGGATTTTGTGTCTCCCTCTCTCTCTGCCCATCCCCTGGTTGCACTCTCTCTCTCTCTCTCTCAAAAATAAGGAAACATTAAAAATTAAAAAAAAATTTTTAAAGATTCTCTCCCTGCCTCCCCGCCCCACTGTCTGTCTCTCTCTCCCTCTGCCCCTCTCCCTCACTTGTGCTCTCTCTCTCAAAAATAAGAGACAGAGCACAAGCCAGGGAGGGACAGAGAGAGAGGAAGACAGAAACTGAAGCAGGCTCCAGGCTCTGAATTGTCAGCACAGAGCCCAACACAAGGCTCGAACTCACAAACCATGAGATCATGACCTGAGCCAAAGTCAGACACTTAACCGATTGAGCCACCAAGGTGCCCCTCTAAAATAAAATTTTTAAAAATTAGTTTTAAAAAGTTGTAAAGATAGTAAAGGTAATTCATCTTTTCATCCTAATCATTTAGGTCCTAATAAGAGCACAGAGGTCTTTATAACTTAGCTATGAGGATTTCTAAAAGCAGGCTGACTTACCCAGTTTCAGTTTCTCCTGATGTTATTATCTTACATTACTGTGGTGCTTTTCTTGAAACTGAGAAACCAACATTGGTATACTCCTATTAACTAAACTCCAGACTTCAAAAAGTTTTCACCAGTTTTTCCATTAATGTCCTTTTCCTGTTCCAGAATCCAATCCAGGATACCTCATGGCATTTAGTTCTTAATGCCTCCTTCATGTCCTCTTATCTGTGACAATTTCTCAATATATCCTTGTTTTTAGTGACCTTGACAATTTTGGGGAGTACTGATCAGGTATTTTGTAGACCGTCTCTCAGTCTAGATTTGTCTGGTGTTTCCCTTATGATTAGAGGGAAAGAATACTAAAGAAGTGAAGTGCTCTTTTCCTTACAACCTATCAGGGCCACCCGACATCCAGCTGGGGAAGTGATGCTAGCCTGGTCACTTGGTTCATGTGGATTCGGGGGGGTTTCTCCACTATTACTTAATATTTTCCCCTTTCTATTCCTTATTCTTTGGAAGCTAGTCACTAAGTCCAGCCCACACTCAACTGATGTACATTTGAGAAGCCTTACTCTGGTTGCTTGTTGAGACTAGATTGTAGAAAGACAAGGGCAAAAGCAATATAGCAGGTTGAGCTGGTCCACTGGAACCATTGCAGCCACATGAGAAATGCCTGGCTTTCTGAGCTGGGGGATTCTGAGCCAGTTATGTAAGGACGTGAGGATACATAGGAATGTAACAATAGACTACCTGAAATCATTTCATTCTTGCCCCACAGGGCTGGGCTTGGGGCTTTATTTCGTTCCCTTTGCATGTTACTTGAAGAAGGTTTTAACTGTAGATGAGAGTTACTCTCCAAATTTCATAATTTATATAAAGTGCAGGGATACAGAAGTTCTTTTGTTTAAAATATAATTTGTTGTTACTGAGAACAAACTGAGGGTTGATGGGGGGTGGGAGGGAGGGGAAAGTGGGTGATGGGCATTGAGGAGGGCACCTGTTGGGATGAACACTGGGTGTTGTATGGAAACCAATTTGACAATAAATTATACATATAAAAATAATATAATTTATTGTCAAATTGGCTAACATACAGTGTGTAAAGTGTGCTCTTGGTTTTTGGGGTAGATTCCTGTGGTTCATCGCTTACATACGACACCCAGTGCTCATCCCAACAGGTGCCCTCCTCAATGCCCATCACCCATTTTCCCCTCTCCCCCACCCCCTCATCCACCCTCAGTTTGTTCTCTGTATTTAAGAGTCTCTTGTGGTTTGCCTTCTTCCCTCTCTGTGTTTTTTCCCCCCTTCCCTTCCCCCATGGTCTTCTGTTAAGTTCCCCAAGATCCACATATGAGTGAAAACATATGATATCTGTCCTTCTCTAGCTGACTTATTTCATTCAGCATAATACCGTCCAGTTCCATCCACATTGCTGCAAATGGCATGATTTCATTCTTTCTTATTGCCAAGTAGTATTCCATCGTATATATAAACCACATCTTCTTTATCCAGTCATCAGTTGATGGACATTTAGGATTCTTCCATAATTTGGCTATTGTTGAAAGCACTGCTATAAACATTGGGGTACATGTGCCCCTGTGAATCAGCACTCTAGGGATACAGAAGTTCTAAATAAATGATACTTTTGTACTTGCTATTATTTTTCACTTGCTCAACAATTATTAATGGAAAGTCTATTGTCTATTTCAGGTGAAAGTAAGTAATAATTATTGGATGAAAACATAGCACAGTGCCTGGCTCTCAGTAAATACTTGTTAAATCAGCCAGAAGAAATTAGGCAGCAACTGACTGACAAAAGAATGGCCGCTCTTGGGGCGCCTGGGTGGCTTGGTCATTTGGGTGTCCGACTTCGGCTCAGGTCATGATCTCACGGCCTGTGAGTTTGAGCCCTGCATCGGGCTCTGTGCTGACCTCTCAGAGCCTGCAGCCTGTTTCAGATTCTGTGTCTCCCTCTCTCTCTGCCCCTCCCCTGTTCATGCTCTGACTCTCTCTGTCTCAAAAATAAATAAACGTTGAAAAAAAAAATTTTTTTTAAATAAAAAAAAAAAGAATGGCCACTCTTGCCCAATGACCTTGGCAGGAGCTCCAGAACTCCTCTACTCCTCTCAAGGTCATCACTTGGAATTTCTGCTCTTCCTCTCCTTTTCCTTCTAATAGCTGCTTTTTAAGGCAATCCCTTCACTTTCATCCCATGTTGGGTCACATGGCTCTGGAGTTGGTTTGTTATGCTATAGAAAGCAAAAAGCCCTAAAGAAGTTAAATCTTGAAACAGCATCACTCATCCAGTCTTATTTTCTTCTGAAATAAAGTGAATCTTAGTTTGCTTCTTCACTTTGAGTCTCTAATAATCTTCCTCTGGGGGTGACAGAAGAGTTATTCTTTTTTATCCTAGAGAATGAGAATGAGCTGGGGAGGGGCAGAGAGAGGGAGACAGAGGATCTGAAGCAGGCTCTGGTCTGACAGCACAGAGCCCGATGTAGGACTCGAACCCACAAACCGTGAGATCATGACCGGAGCCTAAGTCAGACACTTAACTGACAAAACCACCCAGGCGCCCCCACCCCCATGGTTAAGTTTTAAAGAGCTGGGTGCTTGTATTAGCCCCTGTATAGTTGGGATGAAAGCTGAAACTGTTCTCTGTTCTGTTGTTCTCCTACCTACAGTGGGCTTCTTGTCCTTATATTGCTGGGAACCCAATCACATTCTGAAGTAGGAGAATGTATTTCAAGTCTCAAAGTATTCATAAGTTTGTAAACATACTTTAGAACACAACTACCAACTGCTTATATTTTAAAAAATGGTAAGCTATAAAATATTAAAGAAATTAATATAAAGCACAGATCATAATGATTTTTAAGGTTTATTTTTATTTTTATTTTAAGAGAGAGATAGAGAGCAAGCAGGGGAGGGGCAGAGAGAGAGGGAGAGAGACTACCCTAAGCAGGCTCCTCACTGTCAGCTCAGAGCCTGGTGCAGGGCTTGAACTCATGAACTGTGAGATCGTGACCTGAGCTGAAATCAAGAGGGCTTAGAGTGATTTAGTGACTTGTAAAGTTCACAAATATCATATTGGAGCCACTGGGACTTGAACCCAAGTGTCCTACCCTTTACCTAGTCTCCTTTTTTTACTGTCTCACTCCACTCCCTAACATTTGGT
This sequence comes from Herpailurus yagouaroundi, assembly GCF_014898765.1. Lineage (NCBI taxonomy): Eukaryota > Metazoa > Chordata > Mammalia > Carnivora > Felidae > Herpailurus > Herpailurus yagouaroundi. The sequence continues at coordinate 96,959,048 of NW_024412377.1, forward strand.
CACATCAACATAGGGAGTAGTTTGTCTTGTATAGGCAAAGTACCAAGTAATGCAATTCAATTGGTCCTTTGTATGACCCAGGCTCTTGCTGCTCTCCCCAAGTAGTCCTCCTCTCCCACCATCCAGTGCTGATGCTTACAGAGATACAGAACACACCTGGGTGCCTTTAGTTATGTTAATTAGCCAATTAATTAAATTTATTTTCTTCATTGCTTCCACCTTAAAATGCTCTATTTTGTTCCTTAAAATGTTTTTAGGAATCAGAACATGTTTTCCAGAGGCCATTTTATTTACTTGAACAACTCCTTGCTATTTTACAATGAAGGCAGCTGATGGGTTTTTCTACCACATTTAAAGAAGAGCCTTTTATTAGATGGAGCAAGTTTCCATCCATTCCAAATTAATCCTAAAGCATTGATGCTAATAAATGCAGGCGACTGCTGAGTAGAGTGCCTGACACAAAGTAGGTCTCCAATAAACATTTGTCAGATGAATGCCGCGATGCTGCAAGGGGGGAGGATTTATAGGGGAAGCAGGCTCAATTGTTTGATTTGGCAGGGGAAAAGAAGCAGTATTTTCTACATTATGGCTTCTGTGGAAATTGGTTTTATTTGTCTCATTCTTCATGTCTGAGGCTGCGGGACACAGCATCCTCAGGAGGGGGCAGGAATAAATCTCTGCAGAAGAACACAGCAAGCTGAAGTAGGCTTTCTGGATGGATGTTTCAGGGATCCTAATCGTGGGCCCTTTAGATCAAAGCGTCCTGCTTCCCCACTGTATTGTGGGAAGCTCTGAAAAAGGATTCTTGAAAAAACAAGGCAACTGTTTGGCCTTTCAACATGATTTCTTTTCAACAAAGACCCTTTGAGTAAATCGCTAAACTTTCCTGGGCCTCAGTTTCCTTTCAGCAGCAATAATGGAGTTGGACCAGAGGAGCTACTTTCCTGGGGCTCTAAGATGCCATGTTTCTAGTTTAGTATTCACTGTGCAGGAAAGTCTAGAAAAACAACTCGAGCAGGTCTGAGAGTTAAAGGTACATATTTTAATTTTTTTAATGGTTGTTTATTTTTGAGAAAGAGACAGAGTGTGAGTGGGGGAGGGGCAGAGAGCCGGAGACATAGAACCTGAAGGAGGCTCTAGGCTCTGAGCTGTCAGCACAGAGCCCGATGCGGGGCTCGGACCCAAGAACTGTGAGATCATGAGCTGAGCTGAAAATGGACGCTTAACCAACTGAGCCACCCGGGCACCCCTAAATGTACATATTTTAAATCAGATCCAAACTGTCATGGAAGTTTCTGGAAAACTTAAACAGATCATTTTGCCTGCTTTTTAGTTTTTATTTCAACAATTATCTCCAACTATAATCTCAGCTTATAACTTCAGTTATGCGTTAAATATGATTAATATCTTATGCATATGATTATATTTGAGTGTGATAGCATCGTAGTTAGTCCATGTGAATACTTGATTTCTGTTTGTTAATGTGGTAATGTTGTCTGGCTGCCTACCTGTCTTCAAGTATCCTTCCTATGTTTTGGGGTAACTTCCCATTTTAAGAGGCTTGTCCCTCCAAGGCAGAAGCCCCAACACTCGCTTCCCCAGCTTTCCAAATGGCAGCTAGGATGTGGCAGCTTTGTGACATAGATGCTCGGACACAGGAACTTGAGAGTCTGAGAAGCAAGCAATGTGATGGGATATGCTTCAACATTTTGTGTCAGTAAAAGAATATGACTGATGCTTTAGTAACAGTTATTTATTCATTCAACAAATCTTATACTCAGAGCTGAAAAGGATATGGTGATTAGTTAAGACACAAGCCCTGTCTCTGAAAGCTCACCTGTTTTAGTATGTATGTATGTATGTATTTATAATGTTAATTTATTTATTTTTGAGAGTAAGAGAGAGAGAGAGAGAAAGAGAGAGAGCAGGTGAGGGGCAGAGAGACAGGGAAAGAGAGAATCCCAAGCAGGCTCTGCACTGTCAGCACAGAGCCCCAGGTGGGGCTCAAATTCACAAACTGTGAGATCATGACTTGAGCCAAAATCAAGAGTTAGAGGCTTAACCGACTGAGCCACCCAGGCACCTGTTACCTCTGTTTTAGAGCTAAGCATCTATCTTTGGGTGACAATAATTATAAAAATACTTAACCTTAACGAATATTTGCCCTGCCCCGGGCACATGCGTTAACTCATTGAATTGTCCCAACAACTCTGAGAGTAGGTACCCTTACTGTTCCCAAGTTAAGTGACTTGTTCAAGGCCACATAGCTACTGAGCAGCATAGCTGAGACTCAGAGTCAGGAGTCGGAGCCCAGACATCACTCTATGGCAGTATGTTCATGTCATGCAAGAATTTTTATTTAGATGACACCATTTATATTCTTCATGTTTGAAACTACTCTTTCATTATAAAATTGAGAAGGAACAGTCATAATTGAACCAGGAAAGAGTAGAGATTCCTCCCCTTTTTTAAAACATAAAACTGAGCCCCCAAAAGAATTGTAATCTTTCTGTCAGTTTCCTTGGGCAAAGCTGAGAGGGACTAGAACTTTAAAAAGACAACTTTAAGGGGCTCCTGGCTGGCTCGATTGGAAGAGCATGAGACTCTTGATCTTGAGGCTGTGAGTTCAAACCCCAAGATGGGTGTAGAGATTACTAAATAATAATAATAATAATAATAATAATAATCATGAGACTATTTAAATGCTACACCTCCCTGTCCCATTGTTTCCTCTTTGTGGCTTATTCTTAACACAGCAACCCAAATGATCCTGTCCCTTCCTAGGTCAAAAACCTCCTGTGCCTTCTCATATCACTGAGGGAAAGTTGGAAATCCTTGCTAAAACTGACATGTCCTCACATAATCTAACTCCTTGTTTCTCAGGTCCCATCTCCTGTGATTCTCTTCTCTCTCACTGTGTCCTCAGCAACTCTGGCTTCTTGGCTGTTCCTTGTGCACATCTGATAGGATAGCTGCCTGCCTCAGGCTTTGACCTTTCTGGATTGCTCTTCTTCAAGAAATGTATGTGGCTATTGTTATCTAATCCAGGTCTTTTCTTGAAAGTAACCGTTCTAGCAAAGGCTTCTGAGGTCCCTCTCTATCTAAAATCTCAACTCTTTAGGCTCTGGCATGGCCAACATTGGCCCAGGAGAGAGGGCTCTCCCAGCACACAGGACTTTCAGTGCTAAAACTGGGTTTGTCCTGGGTAAACCAGTCCAGTTGGTCACCCTGTAGCGTCTCAGCACTTACAACAATGCCTGGCTTATAATAGCCTTAATAAATATTTGTTGAATAGAAGGAGTAAATGAATAAATGAATGAGCAAGTAGGTAAAAGAAAGACATATTTTTAGTGGGAGTATGTGGGGGGATATGTATTGCCCCTAAAATCATGGGTGGTTGTATATGTATATATATGTGTGTGTGTATATATATATATATATATATATATATATATGTATATGTTCATCATAGCAACTTGTAAGGCTTCTTCAGCATGGAAAGAAGCCCAGCTTTCATGAATGGGGGATCAGTATTTCTTTCTTTCTTTCCTTTTTTTTTTTTTTTTGGAGCGGGGGTGGGGGGAGAGATTAGTGTTTCTTAATCTCCTAATGAGAAACATAATTTACCAATTTTGCTGCTACTGAAAGTGGTTTGGAATACAGTGTTCCACACTCATCTTTTAGAAAAAGTTAAAATGGCTGTATTGGCTTTATTGTTTTTATATGTTAAAATGGTTTCCATATTTTAAATGGCAGTGATGCATTTTTATTTTTTTTATTTAAAAAAAATTTTTTTTTCAACGTTTATTTATTTTTGGGACAGAGAGGGACAGAGCATGAACGGGGGAGGAACAGAGAGAGAGGGAGACACAGAATCGGAAACAGGCTCCAGGCTCTGAGCCATCAGCCCAGAGCCCGACGCGGGGCTCGAACTCCCGGACCGCGAGATCGTGACCTGGTTGAAGTCGGACGCTTAACTGACTGCGCCACCCAGGCGCCCCTGCAGTGATGCATTTTTAAATGTGCAATTTTTCCGTTGCTAATGATCCTGGGTCCTAACTCCCTCCTCTATCCTAATGCTTCCTTCAGCTCTTGCAACCTGGACCTTCCTGGGGTTGCTCCCTGAGCTATTCTGTTCACACAGCCTGCCATTCCATTTACTGATGCCCCCTATTTCCTCCCACCAGTCTCCCTAACTTCAGCTCCTTTGAATCAACACAATCTAATAGTGGTCTGTCATACATCATGTTCTTGTTCTTCAAAATGTTTTTGGCAAGAGGGTGCCTGGGTGGCTCAGTCATTAAGCATCTGAAGTTAGCTCAGGTCATGATCTCACAGTTTGTGAGTTCTAGTTCCACATTGGGTGAGCTCGAGTCCTGCTTCGGGTAAACACAAGCCCTGGGTGAGTCCCGCTTCTCCCTCTGTCTCTCTCTTCCTGTGTCTCTCTGCCCCTCACTCACTTGCACCCTCTCTCTCTCAAAAAAAAAATTTTTTTTTGTGGCAAGAGAATTCAACAAGGCAGCATAAGACAGTGATGTATTCCTCTTTGCATCCCTTGACCTTACTATGGTTTATACATTCATTTATTCATTCAACACATCTTTTTTGATTCCTACAATGTGCTAGGTACTGGGAGTACAACAGTCAACAAAATATTTTCTCTGGCCCCTCAAGTAGGGTACAAGCAAGGAATGATCAAGAGAATATTGACATTACATTGTGCTTATTTATGATAAATATTGGGTACTATCAAGCATATAGGAAGGGTGCAGTGACTATCATAGGTCAAACACTAAGTAAATGTTATTTGAATCATGAATGGGTGAGTGAGTGTCTGAGTGAATCAATGAATGACTGAGTGGATATAATTGTTATGAGAGCACAGAACCCTTAATGTAAGTCAACTGCAAAGATGCTTCTCCAATTTTTCTGTTTGGAAGAGGCCAGTTCATCTGTATCTGTATCATGGAAATTATAACTTTTCTTTCCCCTTCTCTCCTCTTCTCTCCTCTCTGCTCTGACCAAATAACTGTGAAATGAAAGGCGCCAACAGAGCACCAACAATGCCAGTCAGCACACCCCATCTACTTTGCTCAGGACTCGTTAATAAAAGAACTCTGATGTCAGGCAAAATTGTACCCTTCTGAAATTCTTTTCAGCATTTTCATTATTGACTAAACAAAGTATGTGCTGGTCTTCAAGGCAGCTGATTGTACCGCCAAAATGGGTTGCTTAACTTTGCTTACGATTTTGCATAGGGGGATCAAATCCTGTCTGTGCTCATCGTGAGGTGGGAATTGTTTTTCCAGTGAACTTTGCCCCTTAGTTTCCGCACATCTCTTCCGTCCCTTACAGCTATTTGCTGGTTCGCATTGTTGATTCTACATGCAGCACAGCAGGGTTTATCAGAGGGCCATCTACTCTTCTCAGTAACTCCCTAGTACAGTAAACATCTGCTGTGGAACTGGAAAGAGCTGGTTCAAGCCAGTTTTTCTGCGTTTCACAGAGCAGTCTTAACTTTTGACAATTACCTCTTTCTTAATATCCCCCTACCACATCAGAACCTGTAGAAACTTTGCTTTTTAAGGAAACCCTCATTTTTATATATTAAAATATTTAAATTATAAATAGGAAGTATAACATTTTAGAATGCATTCAAAAAATTAATAAGTATCTCTAATAAGTGAGGACATTTTCCTACATAGCCATAATTAATTCTGATTCCTTAATACCCAGTCTATATGCAGATTTTCCCAGTTTGTACACAAAAGGTCTTTTATGGTAGGTTTGTCAACACTAGGATTCAATTCAGGACTATGCATTGCATTGGTTTGTTATATATAGATGAGTTGTCCCAAGGTACTTGATGTGGGAAACAAAGGCAGAAGGAAATGGCAGATAAAATTAAATTTCCTTATAACCTGCAGCCCACTGACAAATACTTGAGGCTGGTAGAATAAAACTTTTCTCCAGGAACTCCCTATTGTCTTAATGCTTTGCAGGAGGGAAAAACAACTTTAGTTTGACATTAGCCAGGCCTCCAGTATCCAGCAGTCTTCTTTAGCACATGAAAGTCACTTTGGAATCTTCCCCTTCACTTTACCTCCTCCAAACTCCCAAGTGTATAATCAGTCTCTCTTCATGGTCTGGGGCAGCTCTTCCTGCCCACAGGTCCTGTCCCTAGGCTTTAATAAAATCACCTTTTTTGCACCAAAGATGTCTAAAGAATTCTTGGGCATTGGCTCTGGACCCCACCATCACTCCAGAACCCCCTCAGTACTGACCGGTGGAATAGACCAGACCAGCTCTCCTGTAGCATATATGATTCACCTGATTGCTTCCTTCTGGTGTTATTTACCTTATTCCTATGTCACTTGCATTCCCTCTGAACTGAAAGTGAAATCTAAAGACTTGTTTAGATTCTACTCAGGGACTTTTGGCTGCTATACCATCACTGATGATGCAGTGTTTCTAATTCTATGTCACAACAGGAAACTCCTGATGTCTGATGATCTTGTTGCAGGACTCTTTACCTCAATACCCGGAGTTTGTTGTCCCACCACTTTGAAGAATGAAGAGGTAAACACAGAATAAAATGAGCAGCAGGCAAAAGTTTATTGGAGTATAAGATTCGAAAGTAGGAGTAGCATGACGGCTCTCTTTACTGATAGGGGGTGTTTGAAAGTTAATGCCCAGGACAAAAGGCAAGGGATTTTCTTTTTTTTTTTTTTTAATTTTTTTTTTCAACGTTTATTTATTTTTGGGACAGAAAGAGACAGAGCATGAACGGGGGAGGGTCAGAGAGAGGGAGACACAGAATCGGAAACAGGCTCCAGGCTCCGAGCCATCAGCCCAGAGCCCGACGCGGGGCTCGAACTCACGGACCGCGAGATCGTGACCTGGCTGAAGTCGGACGCTTAACCGACTGCGCCACCCAGGCGCCCCAGGGATTTTCTTTTTTAAGGTTTTGGTTGGCACCTCCCTTCCCTTCCCCCTTATTCCTTCTCCCCTGTTTCTTTTCAGGTTCTATCCTTATTGTCTAGGTAACTCTAAATGCCTAGTCATTTCTTTTTGATTGGCTCATTTCCGTTGTATGAGGCATGGTATATGGCCAAATCGGTCCTTGTGGGTCATATGTTTTATGGTCTAACTAAAGATAGGTCTTTTGTCAAATTCCTGAGGGAAACCTGAGGGGGAGTCAGTGGTGTCTGTTAAATTCTTAAGAGGAAACTTACACCCTAGGGGTTTTGCTGTGGTCAGATGCTCCAGCATTGTTCTAAAATATGTTTTTCTCCACCCAGGAACCTCAGGTCCTAACTTTTCCCTCTCTGCCTATTTTATCCTATATTTTTCCTATCATAATTTATCCTCTTGCAATTAGAAATCTTGATATAAATTTTGTTAGTTTTTCTCTTTTTAAGTTTGTTTATTTATTTATTTTTGAGAGAAAGGGAGAGCATGGCAGAGAGAGGGAGAGATAGAGAATCCCAAGCTGGCTGTGCACTGGCAGCGTGGAGTCCTACACGGGGCTCAAACTCACAAACCTTGAGATCATGACCTGAGCTGAAACTGAGTTGGATAGTTGGACTGACTGAGGCACCCAGGCACCTCAATACAAAGTTTAAAGTTAATTAATTTTTTTGAAAATAACTACCTTTAAGGGGCGCCTGGGTGGCGCAGTCGGTTAAGCGTCCGACTTCGGCCAGGTCACGATCTCGCGGTCCGTGCGTTCGAGCCCCGCGTCGGGCTCTGGGCTGATGGCTCGGAGCCTGGAGCCTGTTTCCGATTCTCTGTCTCCCTCTCTCTCTGCCCCTCCCCCGTTCATGCTCTGTCTCTCTCTGTCCCAAAAATAAATAAACGTTGAAAAAAAAGTTAAAAAAAAAAAGAAAATAACTACCTTTATTAACACATTAAGATACTAAAAAAAGTATCAGAGAAAGGGAAGTCTTCCTACTACCCCATAGTTTTGTTAGGGTAGGCAGTAGGTTAGGTTCTAAAAGGTTGCCCGGGGGCTACCAAAGAGGAAGTCCTGGGCAGCTTTTGGGAAAGTCAGAGCTCTGTCCTGGCAGCTCTCCACAAGAAGCCAGATCAAGCCAGACAGGCCCAAGATGGTGGGTGCCACGACAGGAAAGAAAGGACACCCCTGCTTCCAAGAAATCCCTGCCCCGGGTAATGAATAGTTCACCCCTTAGTTAAAGACTGTCAGTGAAAGATAGAAACCCAAACCCCAAGGCAGGAGTTCTCTCTTCCTTGAGTTTTCCTCTCACACCTTAAGAGTGTACTTTTGGGGCGCCTGGGTGGCGCAGTTGGTTAAGCGTCCAACTTCAGCCAGGTCACGATCTCACCGTCTGTGAGTTCGAGCCCCGCGTCAGGCTCTGGGCTGATGGCTCAGAGCCTGGAGCCTGTTTCTGATTCTGTGTCTCCCTCTCTCTCTGCCCCTCCCCCGTTCATGCTCTGTCTCTCTCTGTCCCAAAAATATAAACGTTGAAAAAAAAAATTAAAAAAAAAAAAAAAGAGTGTACTTTTGCTCTCACAGATTTTGTGTTGCATGTCTGTCCTTGAATTCTTTCTTGTGATGACACCTGGCATCTCCCCAGTTCACCTGGCAACAGTTTCAGTCCCTAGTCTCCTTTTCATAGGAGGGAAGCATTCCTCCTGGAAATATCCTCCACAAACACAATAGGAGCACACTTTCATTTAATAGTATATATAGGAGATCTTTCCATTTCAGTACATGTTGACTTAGCGCATTCTTTTAATGGCTTCATGGTTTATTGTCCTGTAGATGTTCCTTAATTCACTCAACTAATGTTTCATTATGGACATTTTGGTAATCTCCAGATATGCACTTTTGCACAAATAAGGAAATAAATATAGGTTACATTCCTAGAAATGACATTGCTTGTTTAAGAGTGCATGAATTCTTTGCCTTTTTTTTTTTTTTTTTTTTTTTGTTTATTTTACTTTTGAGAGAGACAGCATGAGCTGGGGAGCAGCAGAGTGAGAGGGAGAGAGAGAATCCCACGCAGGTTCTATGGTAGAGCCCTGCCTTAAGGAATGTGGTGAAAACCTCAAGACAGGGGAGGGCAATCTTGCTATATGTGCATATGTGACATTCCTCATAACTCTGTAACATAAATTGCCCAATCAGACTATATGTCTCTATGTTACCATGTACAGGGGTCAAAGAGGTAGAAATTGTATAAAAGGTTACATATACCGCCCCCCCCCCCCCCCCCGCTCCAAGTTTGGGGCTCAGTTTTTTGGGTACAAGCCCACTGAGCCTGTGCTGGTACAAATAAAGTTGCTTTCTGGAAAGAAAAGCCTCGGTGTCACAACTCTCTGTATGAACCTCCGTCCCGTCACAGTTCCACACTGACAGCAGCAAGCCTGATGTGAGGCTTAAACCCATGAACCAAGAGATCATGACCTGAGCCCAAGTCAGACAGTCAATCAACTGAGACACCCAGGTGCCCCAAGAGTATGTGAATTCTAAATTTTAATAGACGTGGTCAATCTTTTCAAACAGTTTGTATCAGTTTACACTTCTACAAAAAGCATATGTGTGGCAGTGTCTTTTTCACTATGCCCTCATAACCATAAGGTATTATCAATTTTTTGTTTTTTACCAATGGTAAGTAGACAAAGATATTTCATTGTTTTAATATGCATTTATCTAATTTTGAATGTGTTGTATATCTTCGTCAACATTTCATAGGTGAAGGAAATGTATTTCCTAATCTACAGGGTAAGGAAATTCTCGCCTAGTTTATCTAATGTATGCAATATTTGTGGCAGGATATTAGCATTCAGATTGCTTTAATCTGTAAATTTATTACCCCCTTCCCTTTTCCTGCACTGCAAAGATATAAGGCAAATATTTTCCTACCTTCAATAAAGATGTCTTTTAGGAAAATGAACCTCATTTTTCTCTTGATTTTGGTCTACAGTCCTATTATAACCCATAGAGCAAGAGGAAAAAAGCGTTTCTCTGAATACCTTATAATGTGTGGGCATTGAGGGGAAATGGGGAGGAGGCCATATGATGAGCAAGTGGGCAGGGCAGGAGCTGAGAATTGATCCCCACAAGTTGCCCAGCAAGGGAGAGGATTTGCTGCCTGGGGAAGGAAGAGTCAAGTTGGTCCTGCCAGGTACCACGTTATGAGGTAATGTGTCAACGTTCAGAGCTGTCTGAACTCTCGGCCAGTGCCTGCAGACCCACTGCCTGGAACCTCACCTCTACCAGGTGCACTGTGCTTCCTGGGGCAGCTGATTCACATATCCTATCCTACACTGGAATAGTGATTGTCAAGCAATGGTGATGATGCTAGTGCTGACCCCAAGGCTTTGCTTGGCCCCCAGCTGCATACATCTCCCTCTCATAATTCTTGCAAGGGCAAGAAAATGCGGTGAAATGGAGTTCTGGATGCCAGTCTCATAGGTGAGCCCCACCTTCATGTTATCTGCATGCATGGGGAGAGGGTTGAACTAAGACAGTTCAAGACCCAGTCCTGGAATAGCAGTTATTAATCCTTGTTACACATTATTCCCATTTGACTTCATCTTTGTTTATAAAGTATTTTGGGTTTTGTGCATACATTAAAATTTTTTGTTTGGTAAAATTTATGTTTTTCTTCTTTTATGGATTTATGTTTGAAATGTAGATCAAGCATGAACTTGTTTTAAGAGTCCCAACTTTTTCTTTCCATATGATTGACCAAATATCCATCATTACTAAACAATCCAGCTTTTCCTCACTGACCTGAAATGCCCTCTTTATCATACATTAACTTCCATTGATCTTTTTTTTTTTAAAAAAAAATATTTATTTTTGAGAGAGAGAGAGAGCGTGAGCAGAGGGGAGCAGAGAGAGGGAGAGACAGAATCCCATGCTGTCAGCACAGAGCCTGATGCAGAGCTTGAACTCACAAACCATGAGATCATGACCTGAGCTGAAATCAAGAGTCAGGTGCTTAACCAAATGAGCCACTCAGGCACCCCAGATCTTTATTTTTTTTAATGCACATATCCAACTATGTTACATATAGCGATTATTTGGCGAGGCTACACCTTCCTCACTACCTATCTTTTTCTAATTTTCCCACAACCCCTATTTTTTCCCCCTAATATGAACCTGAGAGTTTGCATGTCTATTTCCCCTCAATCCTGATGATATTTTTCACTGGGATTATATGGCATTAGTCAATTTAGAACAACTATGCCTCTTACAATATTGTGTCTTTCTCTTTATAAGCACGTGTAGATTTATTCATATTTATGTATATTTGGTCTATAGACCACAGTTATTAATCTGCAAAGTAGATGAATGACTTTCCTCTTCCTAAAAGCCTAAATGGACTGCTCTTAGCATATATGGTTCTTAAGTGATTTTTAGTTGTTACAGACTGAGGGACCCAGGTTTAATGTCACCTCTTTACCACCTACCATATATAATTCATGTTTATTTGTTACATTGCTTCTAAACCATATGGCCTGAAACAAAATGAAGGTTTTAATTGTACGGGTGTAGACCCAAGGAAGGGGCTTACAGTGAAAGATAGCTCCCTTTCCAGATGTAGCCTCTCAGTTCTTGCTTTTTGCCCGATGCCATCCACTTTCCTTTTCACATAAACTTCATCTGTCAAACAAGCTGTTGTCCATGCATCCACTCCCGGAGTGTGGTGTTCAGGACCAGGCACTAAATTTGTGCAGAGGCTTTGATGCTGGAGTGTGGCCAGAAGAGAGTCACAATGAGGATGAAGGGATTGGAAACAAAGTCACGTAATTATATTACACTACACAATGTACACTGAGTGCTTACTCTATTCCAGACACTGTTCCTAACTATCTCAATCCTAACTGTTCACTCAATCCTCATAGTACTCCAATGAGGATGGTTCTATTGTTATCCTCATTTAACAGAGGAGGAAATTAAGACAGAAAAGTTAACTGTCCACTATCGCAGTGCTAGTATGGCAAGGCACATCTTACAAGTCTATGCCTTTGGTTGGAGGAAATGAGGAGGAGTAAGTATAGGGAAGCATGACACTTACCTTTAAATTTTTGAAGAGCTATCACATGGAAGAAACCACCCATTTGTTTATGGGTGCCCAGAGACTAACATGTGGACAAACAGGCAAAAGTTGATAAGTAGGTTTCTGGTTAATGAATACAATAATTTCCAAAGAATGAAATATATCTTAAGAAAGAATATGTGATCTTGCACGGTAGTGAGTTACTACTGGAAAAGTCCAAACAGAGACTGGCTGGTCCTGGTTGGGGATGCCAGCAAAATATTCAGGCACATATTTAGTGATTTTTATTAGTCATCCTCAAGGAACCCCAAGGCCTTGAGATGATGGTAAGTGGTTCACCTTTTAATTTTCAGCATGCTGGGGTTATGTATTATGGGTAGAGTGGCAACATTTTATTTATTTATTTATAGAAGGAGAGAGTGGGAGCAGGGGAGGCACAGAGAGAGAGGGGGGACAGAAGGTCCCAAGCAGGCTCCAGACTGACAGCAGAGAGCCTGATGTGGGGCTCGAACTCACCAACTATGAGATCATGATCTGAGCTGAAGTTGGATGCTAACTCACTGAGCCATCCAGGTGCCCTAGAATGGCAACATTTTAATGAGTTCCAGGTTATCTACTTTACAGAAATAGGATTGAAAGGCTGATTCATATTAAGCAAAGCTGATAAAAATACATGAAACTTCACAACAGAAAAATTTGGATAAAAATCTGATAAAAGCAGCCACTGTGCACGTGATAGAGGTTGTGAAGTATAGTAGTTGTGAACATGGATTCCAGAGCCACACATGTAGGTTCAAATCCTAGTTCTGTCGTTTACTAACTGTGTGACCTCAGGCAAGTTAACTTAGCTCTAGTTTCCTCCTACATAAATTACTGTGTTAAAACCATGATCTCATTATTTAATCCCTGTAAAGGACAAATGAATGTGGATGAATGGATAGACAGATAGATAGATAGATAGATAGATAAAGTGTGAGAACAAGAGTGAAGCAATAGCCTGGAACATAATAAGGAATAAATGTTTGCTATTATTTTCCAAAGAATGTCCATGATGTTTTAAATATTCAAACACTATCACAGGTACATTACTTTTAATTTTACTAATTGTCACAAATTGATACATTGTTTTGGAAAAAGCAGAGAGATATTGGCACATGGCAACTAACACAAACATAAGTCAAGAAAATATTAGACCAAGACAGATTAGAACAGACTTTCTCAAAAGTCTTCTAAAACCGTTGATTTATTTTTACTCATTTTAACAATCAAAAATAAGAATTTCATTGAGCATCCATTGTTATGCCTAGCACAGTGCTAAATACTTTAAGGAAAAATATATGAAGCACAGCAAATTGTCCTTGTCTTTAAGTAATTTATAATTTAGCTGTTTGTGATCATAAAGACACATTTAAGAATATTCTAGATCCTAGCACCTTTTTTTTTTTTTAAGGACCTAACACCTTTAAGTAAAATCATTTTTGAAAGTAATCACTTACTTCAATAACCCTGCCATTGCTCAAAACATTTTTTGCTTCTCTTCCTTGGGATTGCCCTTGGAGTCATCATACAAATCATGTAAGAGAAGCAGACTCATTGTTCCATCTTCCTCAAGCACCTAGCTTGGTTGCCTGAATGAATCACTAGGTTTGGTGTTCAGTGACTTCTGGTTATTTTAAAATCTCAAATTCACCCTAAAAACAAGTTTCTCTATTATTCTTTTTTTAACGTTTATTTTTGAAATAGAAAGAACCCAAGTGGAGTAGAGACAGACACTTGAGAGGGGCAGAAGATCTGAAGCGGGCTCTGCACTGACAGCAGAGAGCCCGATGTGGGGCTTGAACTCAAGAACCATGAGAGCCAAAACCAGATGCTTAACTGACTGAACGACTCAGGTGCACCACGTGTTGCTATTCTTGATGACCTTCCAAAGAATGTAGCACAGCATTACTGGACAGTAAGGAGCTGGAGGACCTCTATGCAGAGGCCCTTTCCCATCACCTCTGCATCTGCTGCAGCATCCAGCTGGGTGTTTGTCCACAATGGGAGCATAAGATGTGTATGTTGGACGGAACCGAAGGGCCAGCAGCACATTAGCTGTTCAGCAACTGGAGACAGCAAGGTGGGCTGGGGGTAAAGGCGGGGAAGAGTTCCAGACGGGGGTGGAGGGGGACTTCCTTCCGATCTGTTATTCTGAAACAGCACTACTCCTTAGACGTCCGGCTGTGACAGTGAAGGACAGAAAGGTCTGCCCGAAGCTGGCAGCAGATTTTCCCAATACTCCCTTCTGGCCCTGTGTTTAAAAAAAACAATTAAAAAATGCGTACCTGTTTCATAAGTCTAATATATATATATATATATATACACACACATATATGTGAATATAAAATAAATTAGTACATATGCATGTATGTATTTGCCAAATACACATAGGTTTGGTAGATGATCAGGCAGAACTTCAGTTTCAGCACACAGACTGAAAAATTATGTCCATCAATGCTTTTCTCACATTTCTATCAAAAACAGTCACTGGGTTTCACACCACCTCTCAGAAAAAGAATATGTGTTTAAATTTTACATGTTTTGGTGAACTACATGTATTCTGAAATTTCTAGCAGGGTCCTTCTAGCTCTACTCAATATTTTTATATAATGACAAATATATGAAGACGGGGTTTTAAAAAAATGGTTATTTATTTTGTGTGTGTGTGTGTGAGAGAGAGAGAGAGAGAGAGAGAGAGAGAGCACAAGCAGGAGAGGGGCAGGGAGAGAGAGGGAGAGAGTTATAAGCAGGCTTCACATGGTCAGTGCAGAGCCTGACGCAGGGCTCCAACCCATGAAGTGTGAGGTCATGACCTGAGCTGAAATTAAGAGTCGGCCGCTTAATTGGCTGAGCCACCCAGGCGCCCCGAAGCTGGTTTTTTTTTTTTTAATTTTTTTTTCAACGTTTATTTATTTTTTTTGGGACAGAGAGAGACAGAGCATGAACGGGGGAGGGGCAGAGAGAGAGGGAGACACAGAATCGGAAACAGGCTCCAGGCTCTGAGCCATCAGCCCAGAGCCTGACGCGGGGCTCCAACTCA
>NW_024412377.1:96974561-97061609 GCF_014898765.1 Herpailurus yagouaroundi
GCCACCCAGGCGCCCCAGTTTGTTCTTGTTTTTAGACAAAGAAAGAAGCGTACAAAGGTTCCTGGTCACAGACCTTTGTAGTAAATATATTTATACAGTTTTTTCCACTTTATTTACGAAGCAATGAATATATTGACATTTTTTGGATGATGAAAATGTCAGAAATCTGGGATGTCTATGGGTTTTGGTGTAATCACAAATTGTTGTGAACATCAGTATGTTTGGGAATTCAAGGTACAAGGAATGTCTGGCTTTGTTCTACAGAAAAATGTTTTCTCTTTACCTGGTAATGAATTTTAAGGATCCCTAGATAATAATTAAAGTAAGCCATATCTCACTTATTTGAACTATTTTAATCATCGCCAAAGTTTGCTCTCCTCATCTTTTAATTATATTTGTATTACTTTGTTCTAAGTATGATACCTATAAAATCAATTTTCTCTGATAAGCATCCATATCTCCCAGAAGAAATGTTCGGCTAAATGATTTCTTGCCCGCTTTTACAATCTAAATAAATTTACGTTAGGGATGTTGTTTCAGGTAAAAAACGAAGAGTGTTCTAAATCCCACTGAAGGGGCGCCTGGGTGGCTCAGTCAGTTAAGTGGCCAACTCTGGATTTCGGCTCAGGTCATGATCTCATGGTTTGTGAGATCGAGCCCTGCATTGGGCTCTGCACTGACAGCGTGGAGCCTTCTTGGGATTCTCTCTCTCCCTTGCTCTCTGCCCCTCCCCTGCTCGCGCGTGCACACACACTCTCTTTCTCTCAAATAAATAAATAAATAAACATTTAAAAAAAATCCCGCTGAAATGCATAAAGAAATAAAAAATGGGTTAAATACATAACAGCACTGAAGAAAGACGAGGAGACAGCAGAGAGTTTGGTTTCTAAAAGAGGGAAACGGGATGGCATTATATAGAGATAGACGAGAGAGAGTCAGAGATGCAGTGATTCCTAACACAACAGTCATTCAAGAGGTCCTCAGAAAAATGTCTTCAATAACAAAGTGCATTGACAAAAAGCATGATTTGTAACAATTTATAACAAATAGTATAATTTAGAAGTTGGAAGACCTTAGAGAAAGTAAAGGCCTGTTATTCATCTTTCAACAATGACAAAGGAAGTTAATTAGAAGTTCCTAGAAAACCAAATGTTGTACAAAGAAAGTCACAGTCTAAGTATGAAACAAATTAAGATATGGCATACATGTGGACTATAGATGAAATGAAATATGACAGAAGGGAATTGATTTGAGCTTGATGCTTGGAACATTCTCCCACAAGAGGCTCAAGTGTCTTTAAAAAAAAATTTTTTTTTTTATGTTTATTTATTTTTGAGACAGAAAGAGACAGAACATGAACGGGGAAGGGGCAGAGAGAGGGAGACACAGAGTCTGAAACAGGCTCCAGGCTCTGAGCTGTCAGCCAAGAGCCCTACACGGGGCTCAAACTCACGGACCGTGAGATCATGACCTGAGCTGAAGTCGGCCGCCCAACCGACTGAGCCACCCAGGCGCCCCACAAGTGTCTTAAAACAGAATTATTTCTCTTTCTCCATAGTTCCATGCTTTTGTCTTAGTTCTAAGTGAACATTTAGAAAATCATTAATGTATCAGGATATTAGACTGGAAATCTTACTGGCAGCACCAAGATATGGCAGACATGAGGTATCAAGGTCATAAGACAGACTGCAGAAGTTTCAAAGGAGGTGGCCAAGAGCCAGTCCCATGGCTCACCTGACTCTACCCTGGACAATCTAGCTCACAGACCAAAGGGCCAGCTTCTCTGATTGAGAGCAAAGAGGGTGCCATTAAATTGGGATCAGACCACACTCTCATAGTTTGTTTACATGAGGGAAGAGTGAAAGGTCCTCTAGTCAGTTTTGGCCCCCAAGTGAAAGAGAGCCAGCCTGGAGGTGTTCAAAATCCGGAGGTATTTAGAATCACCAGGAAGGATGATGAGACCTCTGAAACAGGGTGTTATTTGGAGTGACCTGCTGAAAAAGCCAGGATCTGAAGGGGGAAGTGGCAGTGAGAGAAAGCGATGCCTGTGGCATCCCAGGGGAAGGCTGTGAGGAACCATGGCAATGCTCAGGAAGACCTGCCAGGCCCAGAAAATGCAGTCTTCCTTTTAGGCTGCTGGGCAAGGAGGAAGAGTTAAGTCCCCTTTCCATCCTCTCTCTTCTCCCTTTCAATCTGAAGAGGTCAGGAATCATGGTTAGCAAGATGGGAAGGAGGATTGAAAGCCTAAGAGAGAAAGAGAAGGACCAGCCTGACTGTCCCTAGTTTCCTGCCTATTGAAGGCAACCGATGGAAAACAGGAGGAGATGTAAGCTTCATGTGTTTCAAGTTTTGATTTTACATGGAACTGTACACATTAATTACTGAATTAAGACTGTGTTTGCTAAATAAAGTGGTCGCAGGGCTTTCTATTGCCTAAGACTGCCCAACAAAGTCCTGGGGCATGTCCGTATTTTTAAATAGGGACAGAGAAAAGAATTCACCCAATGAGCAGGTTTAAAGAGACAGAGGGAGACAAAAATAAAGTTGCACTCTGATTATTACATTTCATGAATCCTGTTTGTTTAGTATGACAATTACAATAATAGTGTAAATGTTATTTACTAGATTTACATTTTTTTAAAAGTTTATTTATTTTGAGATATAGAGAGAGTGCAAATGGGGAAGGGGCAGAGAGAGAGAGCAAGAGAGAGAGAATCCCAAGCAGGCTCCTCATCGCCAGTGCAGAGCTTGGCACAGGCCTCAAACTCATGAACCATGAGATCATGACCTGAGTGACATTGGACACTTAACCGACAGAGCCACCCAGGCACCCAGCTTTACAGCAGAACTCAATCGAGCAGAACTCAATGATGTAACTGTCATGGAACACCTTAAAGAAGCCAAGTGGTAGATGAGGGAGAGAGGGTAGAGGGGAGCAGAAAGAGTTAATTGTTAAAAAAAAATTTTTTTTAATGTTTATTTATTTTTGAGAGAGGGAGAGATGGAGCATGAGCTGGGGAGGGGCAAAGAGCAAGAGAGACATAGAATCTGAAGCAGGCTCCAGGCTCTGAGCTGTCAGCACAGAGCCCGATGCGGGGCTCAAAGTCACAAACCGTGAGATCATGACCTGAGCCTAAGTTGGATGCTCAACCAACTGAGCCACCCAGGTGCCCCGAGTTAATTCTTGTTTTACAAAGTGGAATTAAGAGATAATGCTTTATAGCAATGGATTAAGAAATAGATGGCTAAATAGAAAATTCAAATTTATAAAGGTAACCAAAAGAAGAAATAAAAATGTAATACATCAAAATTGGGAAAAGTAGATCAGGAAGAAAAGGGGAATATTTTGTGATTTAAATGCCTCAGTTTTTTAAAGGGTTAGCAGTAATTACAGCTTAAAATTGCTAAACCAGAAATAAGGTATAAGATTTCAAAACAGAAGGGAGGGAGACAGAGGATCTGAAGCAGACTCCATGCTGACAGCAGAGAGCCCAACATGGGGCACAAAGTCACAAACCTGTGAGATCATGACCTGAGCCGAAGTCAGATGCTCAACTGACTGAGCCACCCAGGAGCCTCTAGTTTTAATTTTATATACTTGTATATTTTTTCATTTTTTACTGCATGCATAGTGTTTCTAACAATAAATAAAATGAGATTCGAGCAAAATAGTAATGTCAATTAGAAAATTCCTACCTGGCTCTAATCCAGGGCTTGGTGTGCATATTGAGACTGCTTCCCCAACTCCCATATTTGTCAGAAGCAGGAGGCCAAAAGCCCCTTTCTGGGGCCAGCTCCTCTGCAATCGCCCTGATGTGGTAGGGTTCAAATCCACAGCACCCGCCAATGTACCTGACCCCGAGTTTGTAGGCCTCTCTGGCATATTTCTGAATATCCCATCTGGTTGCAGCTCTGGGCTCCAGTCCTGCAACACAACCATCACAGCATTGCTGTTACTGTCCTTGTATTCAAATCACAGGTGCTCTGATGGGCATTTTTTACAATTAGAAAATCACGAACTCTAGAATCTGCTCATTTTTCATTAACATTGAACGTTTTTGTCTCATGCGGTCTCTATTTGTAAGACCGTACCATAGCTATTTATTATGGCCGTTTCCATGTTGTCAGCACAAGAAAACACAAGGACCTCTAATATGTGGCTGGGCTTACCAAAGGGATATTCTGGGAGATCCACAAACCCTCCTTTGCCACAGTCCGGTGTATGGAAGCCTAGGGACTGCACCATCAGATGCGCCTTCGACCCTGCAGCCGGTAGGCCCGCCTTCATGAGTTTCATCGTCTTCAAGCTGGTGCTGGGTCCAAATCGGCAGTTCACGCCCACAATCGCAGCCCCTAGGCAAAGAAATAAAGGACTTATATATTTTATTTATTTTATTTTTTAGTAGTTGGAAATTGCCTTAGAAATTAGCTATCCTTCTCCACCGCCCAAGTTTTACAAATAAGGAAACCAATTCCAGTTAATTCTGTTAGCAATGAACGGCTCTCACAATATTAAGCAACCTTTGTTAAATTTTATAAACAATAGCTGAACTGCTAATCACACGATGCATCCAGATTACCTGCCTTCACCAGCTTAATGGCACATTCTCCAGGTGATACGCCATGCATGTCTCCGTCTGGGCCTATGCACATGGTAGCTGCCACAGGTTTACCCAACGCTTTTAACACTTCCACAGCCCACATGGCTTATTCAGCATGCTCAAAATACTAAGAAAAATTTCACCATTTCTATTGGTCCAAGTGTAAAGCAGATTTTGAAAGGTGGAATGCAAGTGTTGCCAAATAGTTATAAAAATAAATAAATATATGTGGTAAAACTTGCTAGGAACAGGTATTTAGCAGACTAAAGAATACGTTTTTTTTTTTTTAAGTTTATTTATTTATTTTGAGGGAGAGAGAGAGAGAGAGCTCGTGCGAGCAGGGGAGAAACAGAGAGAGAGAGAGAGGAGAGAGGGAGGGAGAGAGAATCCTAAGCAGGCTCTGCTCTCAACACAGAGTCCAACACGTCACTCGATCCCATGACCCTGGGATCGTGACCTGAGCCAAAATCAAGAGTTGGACACTCAACCAACTGAGCCACCCAGGCACCCCTAAAGAATGCTTTTCTAAAGTACACATTTTAATTCCTTTAACAATAATATATAGATTTTCATTCGGGGATCATTGATTCAGCAAGATGATGACTGTTAGGAAAAAAACAGAAGCAAAAACCACAAAGGTTTTTAAAGTAATTGAGTATTTAAATTCATAATTTTGAAGGAATTTTATTAATAAACTCTTTTATGGAATTGGGGTAATCTCCAAAAAAAATTATGAGTAGTGTATTATGCTTAATACTTCAAAGTGATTTTATATTCACTTCTAGTTAGACGTTCATAAGTGCTCCATGAAGTAGGGAGAAATATGATGATTTCTGCCCGGTGAGAACGCTGAGGCACAGGGCAGGGAGGAATAGCTACCGAGTTTCTTTGCCGAGGGTGGACAAGACACCTTGTCTGGTAAACCCAGGCCATTTGCAGGGGTGCTTCCCAGGAATGTCTTTAAGGGCCATCACTGAAAAGCTGACCTTAAGTAAGTGAAGAAAAGTCAGCAAAAATCTCCCTGTCTTCTTCCTTCTTGACTTAGATTCTGCAGAATCAGTGTGTGGGGAATGGCAGAGGGAGTCCACAGAGAGGTTCTTGCAAAACAAACTGGTGTCCTCATCCATCTGGAGAACCTATCAGGTGGGGTTTGTGACCGTCTCTGCAGATGATTCTTGCCAGGTGTGTCTGTCAGGCTTGGCTGGCCCTGAGCCTTAGGAAGGTTGACCAAGCAAGGTCTTCAATAGGTTCAGAGAGTGGTTAGGGAAATAGCAGTTGGGAGGCTATTGTCCTTGTTGAGGGTAGAGATTTGGGTTGAGAGCTTGACCTTACACGGTAACAAAGGTGGGAAATGGGGAATGAGGGCTTTTTTTTTTTTTTTAAATGTTTATTTATTTTTGAGAGAGAGAGAGAGTCCAAGCCAGGCAGGGGCAGAGAGAGGGGATCCAAAGTGGGCTCTGTGCGGACAGCAGTGAGCCCAATGTGGGGCTCGAACTCATGAACTTTGAGACCATGACCTGAGCCGAAGTCAGACGCTCAACCAGCTGAGCCATCCAGGTGCCCCGGGAATGAGGGCTTTTTAATTTTTGGAAGTGGAAGGAAGAGAATGTTCTGGGCCTTCATGTCCAATCAATGTTCAATTCTTATTGATTTTTTTCTTCAAAATATCACTCACATATCATAGCTTGAGGGAAAGCCGAGGGATTGGGGTAAGCACAGCATGAACAGAGGAGGGCAACGAAACTACTTGGTACTGAGTATTGTTAGTGGGGCCTGCATGAGCCCGAGCAACCATCTACCTCCTAAGCTTTGCTCTCACAGCCTCTAGCTCATGCACACAGCCCCTTCCTGCCCTGCCCCTCCCGCAGGAGAGACTGCTTCCTGAATCACCGTCCCCTTCTCACCCAACATTGCACGGTCCCCTGTGAGTCAGCTGCTACAACCACCCAAAAGAACACGAAGGCTATAGGTAGGCCTGTCCTGGGTCTGCCCTTTGGCTTCACACAGAACCTAGCACACAATTGAGAGGATGTTTGCCTTGATTACAGTGCATTTAAACAAACCTTTGACCCTGTACCCTGAGGAAACGAGGGCACAAAGCAATCCAATACCCTCCTGAAAGCTGAAGACTATGCAGTTGTATTTGTCAAAATAGTGTTTCCCTAAAACACAAGCCTTACCTCGGCAATCAAGAAGTCCACATTTTTCCTGGCAAAAACATCTAGCTGGCGTTGAAAGAGTTGTTTGACTCTAGCTTCACCCTTGTGGTGTGTGTACGCCGATGTCTGGCAGATCCCTCCTGCCACCAAAGCGTCACCTTTTCCAGCCACTTCCCTGGCAAGGTCACAGGCAGCGGCGTTCACATCTTCCCACTGAAGCTGGAGAGCAAGAGTTCAGATGGTGAGCCTGGCGTTTTAGAGGTAAAATATTACAAATAACCAAAGGGGCAATGAGCAAGTAAGACGAGTTCAAGGTATGGGGTAAACTGCAAGTTGGGAAGACCAGCAGAGTTGGGTACCTTCTCCTCTACTACCAGTGAGCTTATAGTTCCATGACTGGACTTGCCACACTGGATCTTAGTAAATGTTTGTTTGCCTCCCTCACTTGACTGTGAGCCACTTAGGAATCCGGTCTGTGGCTTTCTTTCATCTTTGTTTCAAGCATAGAGATTGGACTATAGCAGGTACTCAAGAAATGCTGGTTGGTTGAATACATGGGCATGAACATTTGCAAGTATTAACACTTTTCACGTATGGAATATCTCACAATACTTCCACATTCTTCTCCTCATCTACTTTTCTCATCAACCCCATGCATTTAAGCATAAATTATCTCTATTTGCAGAGAGAAAACCAATGCTCCCTGCAGTCAAGTGTCTTGCAAAACGTCACACACCCAACAGATGGCAAAGTTGAGTATCAAACCCAATTCTTCTCATTCCTAGGCCAGTGCCATATTCCCAAGGACCACCCTGTCTCCAGATGGACAAGTCAGAAGAGAAGACAGTGAAATAAGGGAAAAAGGCATCTATAAAATAACAGCACAGGATGACCATGTCCTTCCAATGGCCAATTCCTTCCCAGTCCTATCCTCCCCACATACTCCAGCTAAAGAGGCAGAAAAAAAAGCTCATTTATTTAGTATATATTCATTTACATAATAATTAATTCTTTAATAGACATTTTGTGTGGAGTTTGTAGCAAAGTATAGTAACACATCAGGTCAATTCCATAGCTTCCCGTCAAGAGGTTACTTTTTTTTTTTTTTTAACGTTTATTTATTTTTGAGACAGAGAGAGAGAGAGAGCATGAACAGGGGAGGGTCAGAGAAAGAGGGAGACACAGAATCTGAAACAGGCTCCAGGCTCCGAGCCATCAGCACAGAGCCCGATGCGGGGCACAAACCCACGGACCGCGAGATCATGACCTGAGCTGAAGTCGGACACCCAACCGACTGAGCCACCCAGGCTCCCCAAGAGGTTACTTTTATTACAGATGATCCCTGACACTTTCCTCCTCCCTCCCTTCACACCTGCCCCCACACCAAAATTACCTTGCTCTCCATATTGTCCTCACTGGCAGAAAAGGTGAAAGTCTGCATGACATTTGATCCTGCTCTCAAGAATTCCATGTGAAGTTGACGAACTACAAGGTAGATTTTGAATTAAAATTAAGAAGATAAAAACCATAGGAGCTTTCATTTATAGCAAAAGTAGCTTACCCACTCACATCTCTTTTAATCAGACACATTTCAAACCTTGTACTTATAAAAAAATTGCAGATTACGGTCAGTAGAATTCAAGGACAGAACAAGGCAGAGTCAATACCAAACTGGGGCTATTTGGAGTAGCCTCATGTTGCCCTGTCGATGGGCCTCAACAGCCTGGTGCAGTCGCAGGCAGAGATTAAGGCCTGGTTGGCCAACTGCCCCCTCGATCTTTTGGTCTAGAGAGGGTTTATCTATTTCCCTGTGTTGTGAGGGATGTGGCTGGTCTACTTATAGTCAGCACTGGGAGCCCTCAAAAAAGGATGAGGAAATTCTCAAATTGGACAGAGTGTATGTGGGTTGTGCCCGCATCAAACTGATTCAACAGCAAGCAGCTGCTAAGGTGCCATCAGAGAGCTTTTGTTGGCCTATCAGAACACCCTTTCCTTCTCTCTCTTCATCCTTGTTATTTCAACACTTTCTGGTTTAGCAGAAGAATCTTCTAAAATGAAGAACAGGGGCACCTGGGTGGCTCATTTGGTTGTGTTTGACTCTTGATTTTGACTCAGGTCATAACCCCAGGTTCGTGAGATCAAGCCCCTCGTCGGGCTCTGTGCTGACAGCATGAAGCCCACTTGGGACTCTGTTTCTCCCTCTCTCTTTGCCCCTCCCCTGCTTGCATGTGCTTGCACCACGTGCTCTCTCTTTCTCAAAATAAATAAACTTAAAAAAAAATAAATAAAATGAAGAACAAGTTTTCCTTGGGCCAGATGAAAACTTCATGCTAAGCACCAGAGAAATAAAACCTGGTCCCACCACATAACTCTGGGTGTTGGATGAAACAATGCAAATGCCATCAGGGACTTAGGACACGTGGGACCCTTCACACCGGTTAACTCACAAGTCCTGACAACTAGCCCATCTCACACCCTCATGTGGCATGGATCAAGAAACTGACCCTTGGGAAAGTCAAATGACTTGTCCAAGGTCACACGGCTGGTCGGCAGAAGAACCAGGACAGGATCCCAGGCTTCTCAGATACACCGTGCATATATGAATAAAATCAGAGCAAACTGAAAGTTCCATTCCCAGTTTGTATCCATTTCATTCTTTCACTCTATCTTCCCCTTTAATTTAGGACCTTGCTCTCAATAAAGAGTAAAAGCAGAATTAAAGCTGCAGTGGATGTTACTCACCAATCCCATCCCAGTTTCTGCCTCCAACTCTTATTGTTTTTTGGTTTTTTTTTTCTAGCTAAGGGGATGAGGTGAAACTGTTTATTTCTTCACACCCCTCTCCCCCAGCAAACCCCAAATGTCTACTCTCTATGCTCTGTTAATCTGGTGGTTACCATTAATCATCTTTACCAAACACGGTTCTAGTATAATAAGCAAATTAGCCAGAAGGATTAACGTGAAGCCATAACACATTAGGTTCAGGAAACTCTTGACTATCCACAAGGTGAATATTCATGGAACAAATATTAAGGTGTATAATTTAACGCCTCCTATATATGAAGATGCAAGCGTGTGGTGGTGGGCGGGGGGGAGGGAGAGGACATTTTATTCTACGTGCTTCAGCCACATACTGTCACCGTCTACATCTTGGTGATTCTGGCAAAGGAAACAGTCCTTAGAAAACACTGAGAATTATTCCTTTATATTCTCTCAGTCAGATTTAAGCAAATTGTCACCCAGATAAACGCCGTCAGGGCTGCTGGCACTGACCTGCATTGGGATATTCCACCACCGCTTCTGGAGTCCAGAGCCCCGCCTTCATGTAGCCCCTCTTCTCCAGAGTTAGGAGAAAGCTGCCATCTCCAACCACAACCTCCCCATTCTCCAGACGTTCCAAAATACCCTGAAGAAAAGAAAGAAAAATCACCCAAGATGCCTCTTTTTTTTTCCCCCCCCTTAAAGCAGTTTCCAATTTTAGGAAATGTGGTCCTATGTTCTTATAGATCCAGTTCTGTCAAAATCCTCAATGTCTAACAATATTCTAGAAAGACTGAGTATACTATATTTCCTGGAAATTCCAGGTACTTGTGTTGTGCAAAGTGCTGTGACTGTTTTTTCTCAAATAATGTTTACACTGAGTCAAATTATAGTGAAAGTGCTGATTCTGCGATATACTGTTTTCTCAACATGTTTGTGGCAGACACTGATAGTTGCCTAATTAGTATGTATTTCCTCTTCTCTTCTTTGTTAATTATTTCATTTGGGGAGACAATGTCCTCAACTTAAAAAAAATTCTCTGGCGGAGGGGCAGTGCACGCCTGAGTGGCTCAGTCGGTTAAGTGTTTGACTTCAGCTCAGGTCATGATCTCGCAGTTTGTGGGTTTGAGTCCTACATTGAGCTCTGTGCTGACAGCTTAGAGCCTGGAGCCCTGTGTATCCCTTTCTCTCTGCCCCCTCCTACTCTCTGTCTTTCTCTCTCTCTCTCAAACATAAACAAACATTAAAAGAAAATTTATTAAAAAAATTCTCAGGATGCCTGGGTGGCTCAGTTGGTTAGGCATCTGACTCTCGGTTCCTGCTCAGATCATGATCTCACAGTTTGTGGGATTGATCCCTGCATTGGGCTCTGCAATGACAGCATGGAACCTGTTTGGGATTCTCTCTCTCCATCTCTCTCTGCCCCTCCCTGGCTCACACTCTATCTTGCTCTCTCTCAAAATAAATATATAAACTTAAAAAAAAATTCTCAGGCTCCCTTCCGCTGGGGGGAGGTGGGTATATTACATAGAGCTGGCCAACGAGACACGGGCAGAAGCCAGTTAAAGATTTCTGGCAAAGTTTTGCTTTCCTGATATAGATGGGCACTCTCTTCCATCGTGGCACTTTTTCTCCTTCCTGACTAGAATGTCAATATAAGCCCTAGAGGTATACCAGTCATCCTGCAGCCATGCCATTGAAAGTCACACACTAAGGCAGGTGGAGCCGACTAATAGTTGCTGTCACTCACAGCCGCAGGGTTTTAACGGCATCTTTGCGTAGCTGCAGCAGCCATGGATTGTTAGGCCTCACGTTAGGGGAGAAAACTAGCTTCTTTTTTTTGCATAAACCACTAAACATAATCCTAAGGGACAGAAAGTTTCATAACTATGCCCCTACATTTTCCAGCATGTTCATATATGTTTTCATTTGGTACTCCCGACAACTCTGTGAGCTAGGCAGGGCAGATGGTTTTTATTCCCATTTTATAAATGAGGAAACTGAGGTTCAACGAGACTAAGTGACTTGTCCAAGACCACAGAGCTAAGAAAGATTACAAAGCTAAAGTGGACTTCAGATCTCCTAAATTCCTAATCTACTCTCTTTCTAATCCCACTTTTCTGTTTGGCCCACCCATACTTGAATAAAAGGCTGTATCCAGAGCAGTTCTCCAAGGGCTTACAGTTTCCATTGTCTAAAACGTGCCTCCCTAAATACCTGCCTCCCCCAAATACCTGCATGGCTCACCGTCACATTCCTTCAGGGCTTTGGTCAAGGGTCATCTTTTCAGGGAGGCATTCCCTGACCATCCTATAGGAAAACTGCAAACACTCCCATGGTGACCCCTACTCTTCTTGTAAAGATTGCATTAGCTGAAGATACAATCTTTTATTGAAAATACAAGGCCGGTTCACTTCAGCCCTGTCTACAGCTAGACACACAGCAATGCATGAGTGGGAGAGAAATGCCTTCAGCTGCCCCTTCTAACCAGCCATATCTGCAGCCCAGGAAGGTACATTAGAAAGAGTTGCAGGGGAGGCCACCATATCTAGAGCATCTCCATTTTTGTGTGGAGGGAAGTGAAATGGAATACAAGCTGTGTTAGCTATATTAACCTTAAACACTGCTTTGACTCTGGTTATTTTTTCCATATTTTATATCTAAAGATGAATTTTAGTTGAATGTGGAAGAAATGTTAATATTTATTATGATTCTCACCTAGTTCTCTATTCCTTCCAAGATATGCAATTTGCTCTTTTAATGTTGTTCTTTTGAAACATAAAAAAAGACTTCAGCTTTAAATTTTCATGCGAACTTTCCACATGCCAGGTACATTTCCAGGCAAGAGGGATAAACATTGGACTAAGCCAAGGCAAGGCCCCTGCCCTCAAGAAACTCAAAGTCTGCCCACCCGGAGGAAGGCTGATGGGTCAAAAAATCATCACAATATATGTAATAAAGAAATGCTGCAGAGGAATACAGAACAGAAAATCAGAGATATAGTCATCTGTATAAAATCTCATCTTGGAAATCTAACACTTCAATTACAAGCTAAGATTCAAATTTAATAGTACACACCAAACAATTCTAGAGGGGAAAAACACTGGCATACAGTTTAGGTGTTACAGGTTAGTATCTCACCTACCACATTCAACCTGTCTCAGGGTTATGCCAAGTGTATCTATTTAACACTTCTTAGATACGTACCCACATCCTTACTGTCCCTGGATTATTGAAATGACCTCCAATTCGCTCCCACAGCCCACTCTGTTGTATATTCCACTGCTGCAGACCAAAGCCTTGCCTGTCTGACTCTTACTTATAATTACTTCCTCCTTTGTGTTCTGCTTCAGGTCAAACACCCTCCATTCCTGCATCTGTCACCTGTAGCTATAGTATCTGGTTACTTACCTGTCCCCTCTGTTTGGCTTTAAAATGCTTGAGGCTCAGGTGACAAATCTCATTTGTCTGTATCCCTACCACCTCAAACAGCACCTAACAAAGAGTAGGCTCTTAACAAACTATGCCAAGAGTCAGCAGACAGATAAGATTTTTGAAACTGTCACTTGTGTCTTATGTGCTACAAGTTTAGTCCTGAGGAGAGAGAGAGAGAAAAAAATGACACTCTTTAACAGAAAATTAGCTAGCTAGGGTTTTAAGAAAATTATAGTGCCTATTTTGATTGTGATCTTCACGATAACAAGTTAAGCCATTTTGATCTGTTATCTAGATGTTTGTCCAAAATTTAAAATTTTGCCAGTTTTCTTAAAAAGCCATTAGCAAAATAGCTATATTATCAAGACTTGAATTCAGAGCACCTTTAAGCCTCTCCTTCACTGCTCTATCTACCACCCTAGTTAATTACTACACCAGCTGATCTAAAGACAGCTCCAGAATGACAGGGGACTCTGTAAAATAAAGAGCAATGTAAATTAATTTGCAGTACATTTATATTTTCAGTCCATCCTCCCTTTCAGTTTGGCAGTGAATCTGCCTTGGATCTGGTAGTGAGCTCTGAGAGGCATTTATGGTTCCTTGTTGCAGATGTCAGTATCTAGACTTCTGGATTTAAGGTATGGCTTCAGGGCACCTCTGATCAGACAGATGAGTAGACCAACTTCATTCACCCTCGGCCAGACGCTGCCAGAGATCCAATATGCCTGAAGTTGCCACTAGGACTGCTCTTGGGGATTAATGAAGCGATTGGAAGTGTCCCCTGTGGCAACTAAATGAATTCTTAAAATGTACCTGTTGGCTGACAGGAGAGGTGAGATTAGCTGCTTCCCAGTAACATTTTAACTCCCAGGTACACATTAACATGATTATCATATGATAATCTTGGCGTTGCAAGAGCAGAGGCTGGGAAGAAATTGAACAGGGACA
The DNA here is from genome assembly GCF_014898765.1 of Herpailurus yagouaroundi. Taxonomy (NCBI): domain Eukaryota; kingdom Metazoa; phylum Chordata; class Mammalia; order Carnivora; family Felidae; genus Herpailurus; species Herpailurus yagouaroundi. The sequence continues at coordinate 96,988,465 of NW_024412377.1, forward strand.
GCATATTTTAAAAACCTTTTAAAAAGTGAGCCAAAGGTGAACACAGTAATACAGAAAATTTAGAGAAAGAAATCAGCACAATGTCTTTATCTTTTATTAAGCTCATTTACTTCAATGCCCATATTTTACTTTTATAAAACATATCCAAAGATTTTTTTTTAATTGTTAAAGTCATATTCCACATCTTATGCAACTATTACCATTATTATTTCTTTCCTTTCACTGCATATATAAATATTTACACAGTTGGGGTCGGTCTGTATAGTATAACTCCTTTTGTAACTTAACTATTGTCAAAGCAGTTTGCTTGTTCTCATACTTAGCTTCTTAATTGGCTGCCTAATAACTTATTAAGTGGATGGACCTTTATTTAGGGAGCGCACCATCATTGGGCATCTTGATTGTTGCTAACTTTTTAGAAGAAAAAGATCAGTGGTGCATACTTACATGCCTATATAGCTTCTCCCTTCCCCCCTCTGAGTTTCAGGGCACAGCTGGGTTGCTTTGAGGGATCCTGGAGATGTTCTGCGTCCAAGTTCATGGATGCAAGTTAATTTTGTTTTGTCACCCCTTCCCCTCACCAAGAAACGTTGGGGGGTAGGGGGACAAAGCTGACACTTGGTGAACAGAGAGGGAAAGGGGCCTAGAGAAGGAACCAGGTAGCCGGTCCTACTGAAACGGCTAGGCAGAGCGCCGCTACCCCACTAACCTGCGCACTTCCCTACCCGCCCCCACTCCGCGGTGGGGGTCTGGGAGCATCTTGCACCCCTGGTTTCAGGCCGGCCCATCAGTTGCAGGGCCAGGCTGCTACCCTTCCCAAAACGCCAGAGAACCAAGCTCTGGGGCTAGTTGAGCCCAAGAGCTGAGGTAGGCTGAGGGCAGAAAATGTGAGCGCGGCGCCTGTGTCGGGAGCTAGACTTCAAATCCCCGCTCCACCCTGGACTAGATGGGTGACCTTGAGCTAGTGGCCTTTCTGGGCCTCAGTTTCCTCACCTGAAAAATGGGAATAATTGTGCGCAGTCCGCGAAGTGTGGGGCACCGAGTCCGGGCTCAGTAAATTATCTAATCCTCACGCCAAGGCGGTATTGTCGCCCCGGGCAAGTGGCGATCGCGTGTACTGAGACACAGATCCCTCCAGGTGCCCGGCCAGGGCCGCAGAGCTAATTCAAGGGTTGAAGTGGGGTCTCAACTCAGGCGCCGGGAGCCCCTCGCCCGGGAGCGCTGAGTACCTCGCCGACTCCCGGAAACTCACCTTTTTGGCCCCGGGGCCTCCGGCCGGTGCCATCTCGCCGCTGCTGTGCGGCCGCCGGGTCCGCGAGAGCGCGCCAAGCTCTGGAACCCGCCCCTCGCCCGAGGGAGGGTCCCCCAGCAGAGCCGCCGGCCCCGCTGCCCCAGGGTGTCCGGTGGCCTCGGAGCAGGCTCCCGCGCCCGCGCCCTCGGCCTCCTCGGCCTCGCCATGCTCCGCCCGGGCGCGCAGCGGGGCCTCCTGCTGTCGAGTCTCCGGCTGCAGGGCTCCCCCGGCCGCCCGCGCTCAGCCTGCGGCCGCCAAGGGTGAGTGGGGGCCCGGCCGGCGCCGAGGTCCGCGGATGGGCTGCTGCCTGGGTGGGTGGGAGCCAGGGCCTGAGGCAGTCTGCCGGGTCGGGGGAGCCTGGGCCTCTGAGAAATGGGCGTTCGGATTTCTTCTAGATGTACGTGTTTTCTTTTACACGCGCTGGTGGACAAAGTGAAACAGTATCAAAGGGTTCCCAGTGCGAAGTTACTCCTACCCCCATCTCCCAGTCAACTTGTTAACAGTGTCTTCTGTATTTTTCCAGAGATTGTCTATGTGTAAGCAAACATAGGAAGATATACACCTATATATATATAGGTGTGTATATATATATAGGTGTATATATATATACCTATATATGTATATAGGTATATATATATACACACCTATATACATATATAGGTATATATATATATGTACACCTATACATATACACACCTATATATATATGGGGTGTGTGTGTGTGTGTGTATATATATATATATATATATATATGGTGTATATCTTCCTATGGTATATAGAGATATATATTCCTCTTTGCCTTACTTACACCTTGCTTTTTACAACGTGTCCTGGAGAGGCCCACAATCCTGCTAGGTAGAAAGTCACGCAAATAAATATATGAGACCACTGAGCAGTAACTATAAAATTAGAGGAGGCTGTACGTGGTGAGGAAGTTAAACGAAGAAGAACATTTTACTCCGTCTGGCTCTCCGCAGCCTGGAAAGCATTGGATGGAGGAGATGATCCAAGACTTACAGGAGCTAAAGTTCATAATAATGGTTTTTCTTGGAATAGAATGATTATGTGTGTTCTCCAAGTAGACTGAAAAAAAAAACTACTCTTTAACTCTTTTGGGAAAAAAAAATAGAAGTCATGTTCAATTCTTTAGCTATATTTGTTATCTACAATGGACCAGAATTATATGGAACGGGTTTCAAAGTCCTCCTCTTTCCTTCTTTAACCAGGTTGCTTCAATCAGGGTTTAGATGCCCCAATGACGAAATCAGCGCTATGCAACCCTCACGGGCACTGTTAAGACACTAGAGAAAAAAGGAGAAGAAACAGGAAACAAGTCAGAAAAAGTACAGCTGCCATAGCCTAATAAAACTACCATTTACAAAAATTGTCTTCCAGAGAGGAAAACGCACCTTTGTCTGCAGAAACAAGATGGAAAGACAGAGCAGAAACTGTGATAATTGGAGGTGGCTGCATTGGTGTGAGTCTGGCTTATCACCTGGCCAAAGCAGGGATGAAGGATGTGGTCCTCCTGGAAAAATCAGAGCTCACTGCTGGATCTACCTGGCATGCAGTAAGAAAAGCCCCTCCACACCTTTTGGGATGAGCACTGGGTGTTGTATGGAAACCAATAAATTTCCAATAAATTTCCAAAAAAAAAAAATAGAAAGAAAGAAAGAAAAGCCCCTCCAAACCATCACCTGCCCTGAAGTGTGTGAACCAGTGCAATCAACTTTCTTCCCATCACAACTCCCCACTTTGAGCTCTTTAGAGTGAGTGTCCCTTCAATAGTGTTGGAAAGTGCAATTGCAGTCTAGTGATCAAAATAGATAATATTTTTATCTTGAGCATATAGCTTCTGGATTCACTCCTGGCTCTGCCATTTTCTACCCGTATGACTTTTGATCAGTTTCCATTTCCTGATGTGCAGAAAGGAAATATTAACAGTACCTCGCTGACAGGGTTGTGATGAAGATTGAGTTAATATGTGTAAAGGTATTAAACACATGGTAAATGTTTAGCAAATGTTGGCTTTTGTCTGGAAGGATGTAGCTGGATGATGGCACATATAGCCAGAGACCTGCACTAAATTCCCCTCACCTGGGTTTTGTGGTCTTTTTAGTTTCATTTATGATTTTAATGCAGCCCTGTGAGACAACAGCTTGGTGTCATGAGGCTGAGAACTGTGAGGGCCGAGAACATGTGATGTTGCTTTTGTGTTGTAGTAAATTAACATGCAGCCTCTTCCGTTGGGCAGACTTAATAATACAAACAATTGTTCCAGCACTACACAATAATTGGGCTTAAATGGAAAGTTACTCAGGTGAATGAAGTGACTGACACTGCTCTCATAGCATTATGCCGTATCAATGATTTCTGAAGTCAGTTAAGGAAGAGAGAGGAAGTTTTTGTGACTGTCGGTACACATTTCTTTTGGAGAAGGAATTGGGCAGTGTTAGCCACTGCTCACCGTCCCTTTCGTTTTTTTTTATTTTTTTTTTTAATTTTTTTTTCAACGTTTTTTATTTATTTTTGGGACAGAGAGACAGAGCATGAATGGGGGAGGGGCAGAGAGAGAGGGAGACACAGAATCGGAAACAGGCTCCAGGCTCTGAGCCATCAGCCCAGAGCCTGACGCGGGGCTCGAACTCACGGACCGCGAGATCGTGACCTGGCTGAAGTCGGACGCTTAACCGACTGCGCCACCCAGGCGCCCCTCACCGTCCCTTTCTGTTGTGAGTTTTCCTCTGCCAAGTCAGGAGGAAACCCTGCTTTCCGGGGACTTTAGAATCTAGAGCCTGCTCTAGGTTTGGGGGGTGTTAAGCACTGAAAGGGCTGCCTGTGTCCTGCGGAGATCAGGGGACACCGCAGCCCAGACGTAAGCCCCCCTGGCCACTGGGTCCTGGTGGTCTCAGAGTCAGACTACACTTATGGTTGGATGGAAGCTCCTAGAAAAGTCACACCAAGCCCAGTTCCTCTTCCCTGTCTCCTTTCCCTCCAGTCCCCTCATTTCTGGGTCTGAGAGGGAGGTCCAGGCACCTGGTCCTCCCTGAATGTAATTTCAGAGCCTTTACAGCCATACTGTCTCTTGTTTCACCCTGTCCCTCAACTCACTTCCTCCTACCTGGAGAGAGGGGTCTGGGAAGCCACCAAAACTCCGGGCCCTTCTCCCCTCCCCGAACTAGACTTTCTCTTCAGGCTTCACATTATCACGCAAGAGGAAGCCTGAATCTCTCCTGTAGTTCTCCTGGCACTTCTCCTTCGTGGACAGTCACTCAGCCTTTCAACAAATATTCACTGAGAGCCTACGTTGTGTCAGGCCAGCCCTGGTCTGAGAGGTGGGGACACAGCAGTGAATAAAGCTAAGTCCCTGCCCTCACGGAGCCACATTCTGGTGTGCTAAACAGAAAACAATGCCTGAGAGTAATCGGTGCCTCGAAGAAGAGTAAACTGGGGTAGAGGGGTGAAGAATGATGGGGTGCAGGAGTCAGGAGGCTACCTTGAGGAGAGGTAGCCAAGAAGGCTACCTTGAGGAGGTGACATCTCAGCAGAGACCAGCCAGAGGGGAATGAGGTGCTGGTGAGGCTGTCCAGCCAAGAGCATGTAAGGCAGAGGGAAATTTAGGCAAGTGGAGATATCCTGAGAGGGAGGCTTATACCCTTTTAATACTTCTGGGTTGTTAAACAGGGCATACACCTTAATATTTTAATTACTTATTTGCTCATTTAGATTTCATTGATTTGATGTGACCTACATTTTAGAATAGATTACTGGATTCCCTGCATTATTACTTCTTAGACATTTCATGAACGAAAAAAAAAAAAAAAGCAACATACTCTTAACCTAAGTTTTTTGGAGAAAAGTGGGCAAAGTTTTTAAGATGATAGCTTCTGGTTAAATGTTAACTGTGCCAAATATGTCTTCTTCAACCAGAGAGATATCAGAGTGAGTGGAAAAGGCATTCTCCTGCTTTGTGTACAAGGTTTACGCTATGGTTTACAAAATGAGATTCATGCAGAGCGAGTTCAAGATGGACTTGGGCATCAGAAGCCAGGTTATTTGTCCCACTGGGAATAAAGGAAAAGGAAAGAGGGTTGCCCTGGGAAGTCGGTCCCAGGACCTTTTGCAAGTCAGGGAGGCCTACCTCTGAGGAACAACATGAAGAAATTCTACACGTTGGGAATTTTTAACATAGAAATATTTGGAGCAGATATGAGAATGTAGAAGTTTGGGGAGCCAGCTAAAGGAGCAGACTACAAAAATCAAGGCAGCCTCACTGAAGTATAACATGTACTTAAGGTTTATATCTGCCAAGTGCAGGAATCAAGTGCTTAGTGAGGAAGGCACAGCTTGCAAAGTGAATATTAAAAATGGAGTCACACTGGGGTGCCTGGGTGGCTCAGTGGGTTAAGCGTCCGACTCTTGATTTAGTCTCAGGTCATGATCTCACAGTTCGTGGGATTGAGCCCCAAGTTGGGCTCTGTGCTGACAGTGCAGAGCCTGCTTGGTATTCTTTCTCCCTCTCTCTCTGTCCCTCCTTCTCTTGTGCTCATGCGCTCTCTCTTTCCCTCTCTCTCTCAAGATAAATAAACACTTTAAAATAAAATAGGGGCACCTGGGTGGCTCAGTTGGTTAAGCGTCCCACTTCCGTTCAAGTCAGGATCTCACAGCTCATGAGTTCGAACCCTGCATAGGGCTCTGTGCTGACAGCTCAGAGCCTGGAGCCTGCTTTGGATTCTGTGTCTCCCTCTCTCTCTGCCCCTCCCCCGCTCATGCTCGCTCTCTCTCTCTCTCTCTCTCTCTCTCTTAAAAATAAACATTAAAAATAAAATAAAATAAAAATGGGGTCACAAATCTAAAAACCCTGAGGTTTTGCCATATTTTAACAACACTGCTTTGTCAGCAGGTAACACTACTACCAATGTAGAGCATTTCATGTAGGATGGACAGAAAGGGGAGAAGATGGAGTGAGAGGCAGCTTTGGAGCATGGGGTCCCCAGGAGAGGCAGCCCTTGGGGATGGTGCCAACATGAATGTTTTGGAGAACTGAGGACTGAAGATCTAAAGATGCAGGATGATCTTTTTGGGGTGTGGGAAGACAATATTAGAACTTTCTGTTTACTTTTATCTACAAATGTAAAAAAGGGATGAAGCTTTACTTGTCTTTATAAATAGCCTTTACCTTTGATGCAGGTGACATACTGGGTATGATTTCAAGGCTGACTAAAAGAAAGGTTGGCACACCACGACAGAGGCAGCCTCGTACTTTCTGTTGTCTTTCGTCTACCGTGACATACTGCAGATCACGTGCTATAGGACATCATCGTTCCTATGCATTTTATAGAGACAGGGCTTTAAAGAATAGAATTCGTGATGAAAGGAAGAGGGAATGAACTGGAAGGTGTTGTGCTCCATGGAGGTTTGTTGTTTATCTCATGCAGTAATTAAAAGGGTTAGTGAGACAAAGTTTTTCTTTTACAAAAAGGCCAGTGTTTTAAATTTGGTGACCTTTATAGTGATTCAGATGGCTACCAGTCATTAGGAGATACATATAAAAAATACCACATAGCAGACACATACAAGAAAATAAATGCAATCTATGCTTTCAAAGTAAAGCTGATGGTATAGGTGAGATATGACTGCTTTTTGCAAAATAGTCCTGTTGGAAAGGGTACATTTTGAAAAGGAATATTTGGAAGTGTTGGTATCATCAATAGATTTTCTGGTCAAAATGATATGCATCATGTAGAAAAACTCTCATATATATAAGAGATAAATTTTTTAATGTATCTAAAATTTTCCCAAATGGTGAGTTTAAGTGGGGTTTGTACCCATTTATTTATTTATTTATTTATTTATTTATTTTCAACGTTTATTTATTTTTGGGACAGAGAGAGACAGAGCATGAACGGGGGAGGATCAGAGAGAGAGGGAGACACAGAATCGGAAACAGGCTCCAGGCTCTGAGCCATCAGCCCAGAGCCTGACGCGGGGCTCGAACTCACGGACCGCGAGATCGTGACCTGGCTGAAGTCGGACACTTAACCGACTGCGCCACCCAGGCGCCCCTGTACCCATTTATTTAAAATATAAAAACGTGGGGGCACCTGGGTGGCTCAGTGTGTTGAACGGTTCCTGGTTTCTGCTCAGTATGATCCCAGGGCTGTGGGATTGAGGGCACGTGCTGAGCATGGAACCTGCGTGAGATTCTCTCTCTCTTCCTCTGCCTCTCTCCCCTGCTTGTGTGCTCTCTCTCTTTCTCAACAAAACAAAACAAAACAAAACAAAACAAAACAAAACAAACAAAAAAACCCAATACCTTCCAATTAGCTTATAACAACTGATAGACAAGAGAACATGAAATGTTAATAGTCAAGTTTCAAAAGAAACCTTTGTGTGAGTGGTGATTGGGGTGGAGGAAGTGGTGTCAGGATGCACAGAGTACAGCCCAGAGAGTCTCCTTTTCCCAGGAGACTCTACAAAGTAGACCTTTGTATCATTGACAGGTAGCGTCTTCAGCCATCAGAGCCATTCAAACCAGTTTCAAAATAAAACAAACCTAGGATTAGGCATTCAAGTTGCTGTTTTACCAAGGTTCATCCTGTATATATTTTAGTAACAAAGCATGTTAGTCACCTAGATTTACTAAAATATTAATAAGTAAGTTGACTCTTCAAAAGCTTTTCCATATAATAAATTTTAAAAACTCAAAACCTTTCTTAAATAAGCGAATTTTTAAAATTTGAAAGCTTTTCTACACAATAAATAAAATTATTTACAATATTTAATTCATTTCAAGTTGTCTTTGTATGTTTTATGATCTCTGTTAATATAGTAATACATATTTATATATCACGTGAGAATAAAGATGTACACGTATTTTAGTGGGTATGCTTAAACTTAAAAAAAATTTTTTTTTAATGGTTATTTATTTTTGAGAGGGAGAGAGTGCGAGCAGGGGAGGGACAGAGAGAGAGGGAGACACAGAATTTGAAGCAGGCTCCAGGCTCTGAGCTGTCAGAACAGAGCCCAACGTGGGGCTGGAACTCATGAACGGGGATATCACGACCTGAGGCAAAGCTGGATGCTTAACCGACTGAGCCACCCAGACGCCCCTGCTTAAACATTTTTTTATTTTACGTGGGTGCATGGAGATGGCTTGAGGTCAGTCACTGGGCTTTTTGAGGTTGTAGAGGTTCACAAAAGAGCAGAAAGGATTATTAAATACATAGAGCATCATTGGCTTTAGTGACAGTTGATGGTTTTCTAATGCCATGTTTCCTTTCATATTCATTCACTGTTAGCCTACTATAAGGAAGAGATTTTTCTTCTCCCTATTTATTTGCATATGAATTTATTTAATCAACAAGGATTCATAATTCTTATTTTATTCAAAGAGTTATAGTTCCTAATGATTATTCATGTCTCTGTTTCATCTTTCCTCTTTTATTTTCTCTTCCAACAATAATCATTTTCTTTCCTCAAATAAAAGGTAGGCCCCTTCCTGTCCTCCTTATAGACTTGTGGCTATTCTAGCACCTTCTCTTCTCTCAGTTCTTAGGTCTTTCTCTAAATGCTCTGGCACTTAATCATGTGCTCTTGATTTCATTGTTTGGTACATGAAAGTTTCAAGACTTCAGTCAGGCCATAACATCTTGAAGGATAAGAACAATGTTTTCTTCTTCAAAATTCCCATTTAATATATCCTTGCTGAAGCCCAGAACACAAACACATTGTACCCTTCTTACATTCCGTGTCATAGGATTGGCGCATAAATTAACAATAAATACCATGTATGATACTACATTCAGATATCTTACATTAGGGCACCTGGGTGGCTCAATTAGTTGAGCATCCAACTCTTGGTTTGAGCTCATGTCATGATCCCAGGGTTGTGGGATCAAGCCCCATGTCAGACCCTGTTTTGGGCTTGAAATTCTCTCCCCCTCCAACTAGAATGCTCATTCTCTGTCTCTAAGAAAAAAAAAATCTTACAATAAAAAGCACAGATGTATTTGACCCCAGATTTTATTACTAATTAATTAATTAATTTTGGAGTTTTATTAAAAAAGTTTTTTTATTCTCAAGTTAGTTAATGTATGGTGTAGTCTTGGCTTCAGGAGAAGAACCCAGCGATTCACCACTTACATATATCACCCAGTGCTCACCCCAACAAGTACCCTCCTTAATGCCCATCACCCATTTACCCCACCTCACACCCTCGCACCCCCATCAACCCTCAGTTTGTTCTCTGTATTTAAGAGTCTCTTATGGTTTGCCTCCCTCTCTGTTTTTATCTTATTTTTCCTTCCCTTCCCCTGATCATCTGTTAAGTTTCCCAAATTCTACATATGAGGGAAATCATGATATCTGTCTTTCTCTGATTTGTTTCACTTAGCATAATACCCTCCAGTTCCATCCACATTGTTGCAAATGGCAAGATTTCATTCTTTTTCATTGCTGAGTAGTATTGCATTGTATATATATATATACCACATTATCTTAATCCATTCATCAATTGATGGACATTTGGGCTCTTTCCATAATTTGGCTTTTGTTGGTAGCACTACTATAAACATTGGGGTGCATGTGCCCCTTCAGATCAGCATTTTTGTATCCTTTGGATAAGTTCCTAGTAATGCAATTGCTGTGACCCCAGATTTTAAACACAGATTAAAAGAGAAAAGCTAGCTGATAAAAAATACAGGGTACAAAAACATTAGTAAAGGGACTCCTAGCTGGCTCAGTCAGTGGAGGATGCGATCCTTGATCTCAGGGTTATGAGTTCGAGCCCCACGTTGGGTGTAGAGATTACTTTAAAAAATAAAATCTTTAGGGGCGCCTGGGTGGCGCAGTCGGTTAAGCGTCCGACTTCAGCCAGGTCACGATCTCGCGGTCCGTGAGTTCGAGCCCCGCGTCAGGCTCTGGGCTGATGGCTCAGAGCCTGGAGCCTGTTTCCGATTCTGTGTCTCCCTCTCTCTCTGCCCCTTCCCCATTCATGCTCTGTCTCTCTCTGTCCCAAAAATAAATAAACGTTGAAAAAAAAAAGAAAAAAAAGAAAAAAATAAAATCTTTAAAAAAATAAGTACAATTTTTATACCTGAGAAACAAATTAAGCCCAGCACTTACTTCTGACTGTCTTAGCAGCAAGGAAGTGAAGGGAGTAGGAATTGTTCGGTAGAAATAAGTATACCATTTTAGTAAGAGTGACTAACTTTTCCTTAACTAGGAATTCCAGAAGAATTTGTTCCCTAAATAAAGTTCATTGGGCTAAATGTCTTGAATAACAATTTTGCAAAATTAACCCACGTGACTCTTCCCAATGCAAGATTATTAATTTATAATTCTATGAAGATAGCCTTCTGGGGTGGGGAAGAAGAGGACTGATGTAGTGTAGATCTACAATTTTTTGGTGGTCTGGTTTACCCCAGGTTAAGCTCAGAGGATCTTGAGTATGTGGTGAATGGAACCCTACACCACTGCTTATGAATATCATTGTTTTCAACTGACAGGAGATACATGGAAGACATATCTAGTAGACACCCGAAGGTTAGGGATTCTCCATTAATGATCTGGAAAATCTCGTATTCAAATAAGATAGCTGAGCATGTAACGGAGAGTGGAATATGTGAGAGTGAAAGAGCCTGACTTGCACTTCCGTTAGAATGGCACTTGGCTGTGAGAGCACCTTGAAGCTCAGCCAGGATCTTTCTCAAAACAAATGCAAACAAACAAACAAACAAAAAGCTGTGCATATGTTCAGATGTATGAACAAGTATTTAATAGAAGCCTTAGGGTTCTGGCCCATAAAGGACGATTAATGAACTATCAATGGGGTGCTTTTGAGTTCAGGAGAACCAAATAACCTACCACTATCATAGAAAAACCTTATAAATCCTTCCTAAACAGATTTTATTTTGAACAGACTGTGTTCTGATGAGCTTTCCAGGATAAATTAGCTGCAAAATGGGGCCCCAGATACTTAATTGAGAGAACCTGCTTCATATAATTGCTTAGAATTCTTTTTTTGGATACTACATTGCATTTGCCAGAATTAATAAAAGGGGTTTGGCATGCTACTATTTAGATATTTTTTGTGACTGTAATTCATAAGGATTTTTTCAGCAAATATTTGTGGGGTATAATCAATGTTTATCACACAGGTTAAGCTTCAACAAAAGTCTGTTCACCAATTATCCAGGCTCTAATTCTCAGGAATTTTCCAATTCTTTTGAATTTTCTTTTCCAATTTTCTTGAATTTGGGAAATTTCGGGAAAGGGAACAGGAGGGCTGTTCCATTTAAGGGAATGACGGGGATTGGGTCAAGGAAAACTTTGCCAGTCCATGTTCCTTCTCCTCATGGGAACACACGTGATTTGCTGGTTTGGGTCCATGTTATATATCCCCCTCCCCATATTCTTCTTAACAGCATGTATTACTAAGTCTCTCCTCTAAATCATCCCATTTCTGAATCTGCAAACACTCTTTCCTTAGTAAGTTTTAGGGACTTAAAATATATGTTCATTGGCTGACTCTCACATTGCTTATATGGTTCAGATTGATTCTCATAACTCTGCCATGAGTTTTATGCCCCGATGTGCTCAAACCGGAGCTGATGTGTTCTCATGTCAAAGAGCTGGCTCGTGCTTCTGTTTCTTGCCAGCAATAAATTACTGCTTAACAGATAAAGTACTAAAACTTAAAGAATGTTGTTGGCAAGGATATGGACAAAAACAAACCCTTGTGCACTATTGGTGAGAATGTAAATTTGTATAGCCACTGTAGAAAACAGTATGGAGGTTCCTCAAAAAATTAAAAATGGAAATATCATATGATCCAATAATTCCACTACTAGGTATTCACCCCAAGAAAACAAAAACACTGATTTGAAAAGATATATGCACTCTTATATTTATTGCAGCATAATTTGCAATAGCCAAGATACAGAAGGGTGATGTGTGTATATATATATATATATATATATATATATATATATATATATGCATACAGTGGAATATTAAGCAGCCATAAAAAAGGATGAGATCTTGCCATTTGTGACAACATGGATCGACCTAGAGGGTATTCTACTAAGTGAAATAAGTCAAATGGAGAGAGACAAATACCATGTGGTTTCACTTATGTGTGGAATTTAAAAAACAAAACAAATGAGTAAACAAACAAAAAGCAGAAACAGATCCACAAATGCACAAACTGATGGTTGCCAGAGAGGGCAGGAGTAGGGGGAGGGCAAGAGGAGTGAAAGGGGTGAAAGGGAGTGAGAGATACAAGCTTCCAGATTATGGAATAAGACGTGGGGATAAAAGGTACAGTGTGAGGAATATAGTAAATGGTACTGTAATAGTGTTACATCGTGACAGATGGTGGCTACACTTGTGATGAGCAGAACAGAATGTATAGAGTTGTGGAATCTCGATGTACGCCTGAAACTAATGTAACACTGTGTGTCAACTATACCCAAATAAAAAAATTAGAGAATGACAGGTTTTTTTTAAGTATTTTCTCTCCTTCTCATTTTAAGGCAGGTTTAACAACTTACTTTCATCCTGGAATAAACTTGAAGAAGATACATTATGCTAGCATCAAACTTTATGAGAAATTGGAAGAGGAAACTGGACAGGTAGATGTATTTAACTTGAAATTTCTTTTAGGTCGATTTCTCAGAACTGTGTAAGATTTCTGAAGAATTTGGACATATTATCATGTGTGTAGTGACATTAATGGCATGTGAAATGTTTAATGTGGTAGAGAAATCTAATGAATGTGTAAGGTAAGAACCCCTCGAATTTGCTCTGTTTTTGGTTTAATTTCTTGAAGTACATTTCCCATGCAATTCACCACTCTTCTTGATTTTTTAAATAAGGAAAGGATAAAAAGCAGCTTTCAAAAATATCTTTCATCAGTTACTATATCTAGAAACTCAGAAATCAGAGTATTTCAGCAACTGGATTACAAAGGATCTGATGGCCGTGCCTGAAGATTGTCACACAGCTTTGAAAAGTATTTCACTAAAAGCCCCTCACTTTTATTTTTATCTCTTCTCATGCTTACATTAGTATTCTCAAAATAAAGTCACAGGCAAACACTACCCATAGGCTAAGATGGAAGTTTACTTAAATTTTTCATGCTATTTTTCCTTGCCTAAAACTATCAGATGGCCCACAGCCAAAGGCCAGAGGGGGAGAGTCTTCATCAAGTGAACCCTGCTTGCCTTTCCAACGTTTTCCCTTGCCACTCTTTGCTATGCTTATACGCTTCAGTTAATCTTAATTACATATAGCTCTGGAATGTGCTGGGCTCTCTGCCTGAAACAACATTTTCTCTGGCCCCATCTCAACACTCACCCTTTACCCTTCCCTGAGGTCACCCCCTTTGAGAAGCTGTCTTTGACTTCCCCCACCCACCAGTCAGGACAGCTAAGGGCACTTCTCTTGGTTCTAACAACATATGTATGTTCTTACAACGTTCCTTTAACACGAATCTCTCCCCCCTGCCCCCCGCTCCTCCCTGTTGTGGCATTTGCTTTACTGATTGATCTTCCCTCGGGACTATGAGAAACTTGAGGGCAAGGAGAAGATCTTTTATTTCTGTAACCTAGGGCCTAGCTGAATCCTTGGCCAACTGAAGGACATCAAGAACTGTCGCATGAATGTTGTTTTCATTTCACATGAGATCTCATCACTGCAACATTCTGATTCTTTACATTCCTTCCTCAAATCCTTTGTCTTTCTCTTTGTCACACAGTTTTCTTTTACTCTGTACATGAACCCTATCCCGTGTTATTGTAATTGTGCTTTCAGCTGTCTGCCTTCCCCTGTAGACCATAAACTCCATGCAGAAGGGTCTTTGCTTCTTGTTTGTAACGCATCTCTGCGGCTTAGCATGGTGTCTGACACAGAGGAGACAATTAGTAAATAGTTGCTGAATGAGCGTCTTTGTAAGAGGCAACTATTTGATACAGTTATCTCTTGCACGGCATAGACCAACTCTTTTCTTACACACTTGCATTTTCATCGTGCTGAAGGAGAACCATGTTTGAATGCCAAATAATGATTTATGTATGTGTTTGTCTTGGCATTATTGTCACAGGTGGTGGGGTTCCATCAGCCAGGGAGTATCAGAATCGCTACCACTCCTGTAAGGGTAGATGAATTTAAATATCAGATGACTCGGACTGGCTGGCATGCAACAGAGCAGTATATTATTGAGCCTGAAAAAATTCAAGAGATGTTTCCGCTACTCAACATGAATAAGGTATTTATCTTAAGGGTGTTTTCGCCATCCATTAACTTGAATTAAGAGTAGAAAAAGTTACTTTAAGAAGCTTATTAAAGGTAGAAAAACTTTGTGCGCACATCTTGAATGGTGAAATCAGATAGATGGTTAATGCTAGAATTTGGGTACGTAACAAGGTGGGCTATTACGTATGCCAAATTAAATAAAAAAGTAATGAAAAAATGTTTTCTACCTGGGACAACTAACGAGACATTTTCAATACCTTTTTATTACTATGTCCCCCAGACCTAGGGGTTTCCATACATAAGTTTCTGTTGAGAACTTCAGAGAAAACAATGACCTGGTATGATAAATATATAGAGAGAAAGGTTGTCTTATTGAAACTTTTTACAAAATCAAATTTAGAGGTGCCATGCTATGTTGCTCTGTAAATATCTTCTAGCTCATAACTGTACTGCCAATAGGCTCCATACCAGATATTTATCTGGTTTTAACCATTTGCTTTTGTTTTGCTAGTCAATACTCCCATTCGAATAGTAAGAATGGCTAACACTGTGCTACATAACACTATGGCACAGATTTATGTACCAGGTACTACTATGCTAAGCTTTTCATAGGCATAATTTTATTAATATTCACAATAATATTATACAGTATCTATTATTACTAAACAGGAAACTGCAGTGTAGATACTTTACATAATGGAACCAAGCTCATCCAGCTAGAAAGAGCTGGAGCAGAGACTTGAAGCCAGGCTCTCAGACTCCCTTGTACTCACTACTCAAGTATACCACCAGGTGAGGCTGTCGAGGAACATAGAGGCTTAAAGTTTCTCCCTATGACTGCCTGTAACATCTTTGAACTGTAGCAGCACCTTGTATCACTGAGGGGGTGCTGGGGCTGTTTGCCCTTGTGAGTCTTTATAGGCTGCTGGCACTCTCTTGTCTATAGTTTTGTGTGATGACAGTGTGGTGGCAGAGTGATGTCGCATTGCATCGTCTGCATTGAAATTCCACCGATGTAAGAATATGTTATATGTGTTTATATGTCACCCTCGGAGTGCTTTGCTGGAAGACCTCACCATCACAGTGTTTTCTCAAAGGTATTGGACAATGGAAATACGTGGGAAGAGTATTCTCTGGGTCTGGGGCAGGGTGCCAAATCAAATAAATACAGGATTACTTCAATGAGGACATATCCATTATAAAATACCAACATGACATTTGGAAGTCTACAGTAATATGAATTCCATTAAAATCAAAACAAGTCTCTTGCACTAAAACTATAACAAGAGATTGGATTAGTATAATCAAAAGCTACCCACAAAGAAAAGATTAGGCCCAGATGGCTTCACTAGTAAATTCCACTAGACATTTAAAGAAGAATTAGTACTAATCCTTCACAAATGTTTCCAAAAATAGAAGAGAAAACTTCCCAACTCCTTCCATGAGGCCAGTATTACCCTGATACCAAAACCAGACAAAGACATGACAAGAAAAGAAAGACATATTGTGCATATCGGTGCAAAAATCCTTAAGAAAATACTAGCAAACTGAATTCAGCAATATTTAGAAAGGATGATGCAGCACGACCAAGTGGAATTTATGCCACGGTTGCAGGGTTGATTTAACATCTGAAAATCGATCAATGTAATATGCTACATCAATAGAATAAAGGACAAACACGCACGATCATTTCAACAGATGCAGAAAAGACACTTGACAAAAGCTCCTTGTTTGGTGCTCAGTAGATTTCTGTTGAATGGATGAAACCTGAGTATAATACTGCACAGTGTTCCTTCTATCAACTCGGTTCATCAGACTGTCATTCTTCTTTGTTTCCACGTGGTACCCAGACTGAAGTCCTAGGATAGCATAGGTATTCAGGTATTAAGCTGTTGAATGACTAAATCAAGTATACATTTTCCTGACACTTACATATATTTAACAAGTGAATTTATTAACAGTATTAAACAATTCAATATAAATAACTGATCGGTTAGTATTAGATTAACTGAAAATGTTAGAAACCAAAATGATAATGCTTAGATAAGATAGAAGATAATTTCTCTTTCAGTAAGGCAGTGCAGGATTTGAATGATGGCTATTTTCCACAAAGACTTCAGGAACCCAGTCACCTTCTGGATCATTGCTGTTATTCCTAAGGTGTGACTCTTGTGTTCTTATTCCAAGATGGCAGCTAGAGCTCCAGCTGTCATGTCTGCATTCCAGACAATGGGATTGAGGAAGGGCAAAGAAGAAAGGACAAAGGGCATATGCCAGTGGCTTTTAAAAAAATAATTCATGAAAGCTGCCACATGATGCTTTCATTTTTATTTCATTGACCAAAACTTAGTAATACTTTTAGCTACCAGTTGGAACTAATAACTGCCAACTATTGGAAACTGTTCTTAGTGGCCATGTGTCTACATAAACATTCAGTTTACATTGCCATGAGGGTTGGGGGCGAGAATGGATATTGGAGACAATTGCAAACCTCTATTAAGTAGCCTGTCTACTTAACATTCAGTGTGAATCCTGCCCTAGTTTGAGATTTGATAAAGGGAAAAGAAGTACAGATTGGTCAATCTGATGCCATGATACACTTTTACAGTCCAGTTTTACACAGAATAATGGATATGTATTTGTTTAAATATTGACTCTTTTATGATTGATTTAGATTTTAGCTGGACTGTATAATCCTGGAGATGGTCACATCGATCCTTACTCTCTAACTATGGCCCTAGCTGCTGGGGCTAGGAAATATGGTGCCCTTTTAAAGTATCCTGCCCCGGTGACTTCTCTGATACCCAGGTCAGATGGAACATGGGAAGTTGAAACACCACAGGGATCTATGAGAGCGAATAGAATTGTGAATGCTGCAGGTAAGCATTATATATATAATTCAATATATGTGTAATTAGTAGGTTTTTTTCAAGTGGCAAAGAAATAAGATATTTGGTCATAGAGTAATATCTAATATTTTACATTATGTACATTGTTAGGGAGCACTGTAACATTCCAAAGGTGAACATTTTGTCTGTTTCTAAGCTACAAAGCCCTCCCTCCATCACTTTGCTTTTGGTGTGTGAGATGCCACCCTGTCCTTGGTCACCCATAGAAAGTTGGTGTTCTTCTCCATTCTCTGTTTTCTTCTGCTCCAGATCATCTTTTGCTAATGATGCTGCTTTTTCTATGTTCACTCTTTCTTTATTCTAATAACCAAAGTCTAGTGTTCAAATTCGTGAGCATCCCTTTGTTCTCAGTTTACTTTTGGGAGCAGATCTGATCATTTGTGTGCTCTCTCATCCTTTTCTGATTCATTGACTTCCGTCAAAAAAACGTTTAACTCTTTTCCTTTCAGAACATTATTAAACCTATTTCATAACCTTGATTTTTTACATTGTTCTGTAACAATTTAGACTCAGATTAGTAAGTCAAAAGGGATATTTGAGTTAATCTCACAACCCACCCATTTTTCCACTGTGGAGACCAAGTTCCAGAAATGTCATGTTACTTGGCAAAGCAGCAGAGTTATGTTGGGGCCAGGTTTTGGACCTGAGTCTTTTGATTCCTGAGTTAATACACTTTCCAACAGGTCATTTACCTGTGGAGTCATTTTCAATTATCAGACATACAAAAGTAAGCTCTTGTGCAAAGGAAAATGCTTATGCAGTCTGAACTGGACTAATAATTTGTATTTACCTGTAGTTCATAGTGGTTAATTTAAAACCCAAAGTAAGCAAGAGCCAGTAACTGATTTTCTTGTGGTCTGTTCTTGGAGTCATTACTTAAATTATAAAATGAAACCAATCTTTATTATTTATCATATCAAATTATATTTAAGAGTTTAAATTAGTATTTTTGAATTTTTCTAATCCATGCCCTCCATTTGAAAAGCATAAAAGTCTTATGCTTTCTTTAATATTATCTGAAATTCAAAATAATGTAAAAGGACTTGCCTACACAGTAAAAGCAAAGGAACAAAACATTGCTTTGTTTTTGAGCTTTGCCTCTCACCCCACCCCACCCCAATCCCTATCTGGTAACCCATCACCATCCTTGGGCACCACTGATCTAAATTTTGTGAGAAGATTTAAGGCAATGAAATCATTCATATTTTCTTCCGCATGTAGCAAGGATTCCTTGTAATCTTGTAACTTTATGGTCTCACAAAATTATTGTCTAAATCCATTGAACTGTTTTTATAGTGATAGCAAACTAAACAGATGAAACAAACACACTCTGACCTCCATACCAGACATCACTAATTGATCACTGCACTTATTTCAGATGGGCTTGGGCGTGTTCTCCCACGTCTCTCAACACAGTGCTTCAGGCAGCCACACGCTCCCCACTGATATTTTGAGAAATAATGTAGAAGAACTTAATTTAACATATTTTTTGATGTTTTCCTAAGATGGTAAGCTTTTATTTACATAATTCATTGCCACTGTAATACATTTTTCTTTTTTTTTAATGTTTATTTATTTTTGAGAGAGAGAGAGAGAATGCGAGCTGGGGAGGGGCAGAGAGAGAAGGAGACACAGAATCTGAAGCAGGCTCCAAGCTCTGAGCTGTCAGCACAGAGCCTGATGTGGGGCTCGAACTCACAGACCACGAGATCATGACCTGAGCCGAAGTCAGATGCTTCACAGACTGAGCCACCCAGGCACTCCTGTAATAAATTTTTTCTAAACCATAAACTGTGAGGAATAAGGAATCACTGAAGATAAAGATAGAATAATTCTCAAAGACATCTGACCTAAACCCAGGGCAGTGGTTACCAGGTGAAGTTTTCTATGCAACTGTGAAATCTTGTGTGGTTGGGTGGGGGAGGGCTATGGCAGGAGGTCCTGGAGTACAGCTTCTCTGGTGCCGGCCTGGGAAAGAAATCGCTGGAATTAGGTTGACAGTGTGGCCCTGCATTTACCGCTCCATGGGACCTAATTTTCTCCAGACTGGATTGTTCTCCAGGATGCCCTTCTTTGTTCTTTCTTCCGGAGGTGTTTTACCCAGTCACATCTACTCCCTCTCGCATCCTCAGTTTTTGGTAAGCCAAGCAGCTCCTTCTTGAAAATTGTGTGAAGAACTGTGCTGTCTCAATGTTCAATTCTTTATCTCATGCAGATCGTATCTCTGGCCCATAATCTTGTTTTTTTTTTTTTTCCTTTTCTTTCTCGATCTCTTCTCTTCCACTGGGTAAAAGTTACTGGAGAAAATCTAACTGATTGCATATTTGTAGTCCATGGAAGGTGTGGAGAAGTGTGTGTTTAATTATTTGTAAGTCTGCTTAAAAAAAAAAACACCTTATTTGCAGTATAGAAGGTAAGCCTCAGTAACTGAGGGCAAAGGTTTGGGTATGCTCGCTTCTAGAACTGAAATTAACAGAGATCAGTTTTATGAATAAAGCATCTGCAGAAAGCGTTGTGTTAACGTGATTTGAGAATGCGTGGCTGACAGATATATCCCAGAGTTACTTAGTGAGACCAGGATGTCTCACAAATTCAGGCAAGGCCTTCAGGCTAGCTCTGAAATCTGATTAAAGCAACCAGGATATAGACTTGGAAATGTGACCGAAATATAAAAGACGTAAACACCACCATTATGGTACTCAACTGTACCATAACCTGCTAGAGGTTTCTTTATGTGAAGTCGTAACAGAAGGCAGCTGAGTCTTTAGTATATTCATGAAAAGGAAAGTCTAAAAGTAAAAATGTGTCTGTTTGGGGTGCCTGGGTGGCTTAGTTGGTTAAGCGTTGGACTTTGGCTCAGGTCATGATCTCGCAGTTGACAAGTTCGAGCCCCGCATCAGGCTCTTTGCTGACGGCTCGGAGCCTGGAGCCTGCTTCGGATTCTGTGTGTCCCTCTCTCCCTGCCCCTCTCTCGCTTGTGCTCTGTCTCTCTATCAAAAATAAATAAACATTAAAAAAAAATTTTTTTTAAATTAAAAAAAAAATGTGTCCGTTTGCTGATGTGTTTCCAGCATTGTCCAGGTCTATGGGGCTCTCTGGCCCAGAGACACCTGGGCAAATTACTCATTTGTAAAACGGAGAGAATAGTTCTCATCTCAGAAAGCTGTTATGACTGGTAAGTAGCTAATAATGTAAAGTACCCTGAACAGAACCAGTACCACACAGTAAGCACTAGAAAAAATACGTCTAATAATTATGATTATAATTGTTTCCTTGAAAGCCTATCTGCCCCTCCCACCACCCCATCCCGGGAACACTAGCATCAGTTTGCTATAACTTCTGGGCACAGGCTTTTAACCTTACCCACCTCCTTTCACTTGTTCCATTGTCACACAGCACCCATTCTGTTGGTACATTTGGTTCTCAAACTGATGTACGTATGAATTGCTGTGGAAAGTTTCCCAGATTTCAAAAGATTCTAATTTAAGTGATCTGGGTGGGGACTCAGAAGCTCTATTTTAAGCAAGTACTCCAGGTACTGTAGTGTCTGTTCCAGATGGTCTGCAAAACATCTTTAGAGAAACACTATTACATAGATGTTCCTAGAGGAGAGAGAACATAGTAACTTTATTCTTTTACATTTTTTTTTTAATGTTTATTTATTTTTGAGACAGAGAGAGACAGAGCATGAACAGGGGAGGGTCACAGAGAGAGGGAGACACAGAATCTGAAACAGGCTCTAGGCTCTGAGCTGTCAGCACAGAGCCCGATGCAGGGCTTGAACCCACGGACCGTGAGATCATGACCTGAGCCGAAGTCGGACGCTTAACCGACCGAGCCACCCAGGCGCCCCTCTTTTACATTTTTTTTAACTTTGTTTTTTAATGTCTATTTATTTTTGAGAGAGAGAGAGAGAGAGGGAGAGAGAGAGAGAGAGAGCACAAGCAGGGGAGGGCCGAGAGAGAGGGGAGACACAGAATCTGAAGCAGGCTCCAGGCTCTGAGCTGTCAAATCTGTCAGGCACAGAGCCTGATGCTCAGAGCCCGACATGAGGCTTGAACCCAGGAACCACGAGATCATGATCTGAGCCAAGTCGGAAGCCTAACTGGCTGAGCCACCCAGGCACCCTGTAGTAACCTTATTCTTGAGCAAGCAGAGCTGAAAACTAGTTTTGGACACTTGTGACCTCTTGGGATAAAATAGTCTAACTTGCCTTTGGTACCTGAAACTGCTCAGGGGCATGAGAAGATATTTTATTATCACGTAAGTTTTTTCTCTGCCTGGTGAAGAATGTTTCTCTTGACTCCTTTTCTACTTGACTCATTAAGCCTGAGATAACTTTATAAACTTTACTTAAGACTTTTCTTAATATGGTAAATCAGAAATATGATTGGATCATGCCAACGTGAAGCCCAGTGTTCGGCCAAAAGAGAATTGCTTAATTTTGCCTGACACTCTGCATCAGAGAATGCCACTGTATAAACAAACCATCACTGTCACTGTATAAACCACCTTGTACAAGTAAACTTGTCTATGAACCTTCACTCTTCATTTTAACTCTATTTCTATTAATCATTGCATTAAAAAAAAAACAGAAGCCATTTCCAATAACTATTTTTATTGACCCTCCTGTTGTTTCTCAGGTCATAATGGTAGATTTTAGTGATTCTTCCATATTTGTCTCTCTTTTTTTTTTTAATTTTTTTTTTCAACATTTATTTATTTTTGGGACAGAGAGAGACAGAGCATGAACGGGGGAGGGGCAGAGAGAGAGGGAGACACAGAATCGGAAACAGGCTCCAGGCTCCGAGCCATCAGCCCAGAGCCCGACGCGGGGCTCGAACTCACGGACCGTGAGATCGTGACCTGGCTGAAGTCGGACGCTTAACCGACTGCGCCACCCAGGCGCCCCCATATTTGTCTCTCTTACCTTTGAACTTGGTGGGTGGGTGATGTAGTGAGAGTTGAATTATAACCACACCAGATTTAGGTTAACTTGCTTGACAGAAAGAGGAAGAAAATGCCAACAAACACCACCGCTATAGGGTAAAACAGCATTGGGCTTGTTTTGGAGTGTAAAATCATACAGTTCTATAATACTTACGCATATGTTCCCACTGTATTTTAATGATCAAGTGCATTAATAAGCAAACAATTAGACTCAGAAATTCATAAATATGTTTGAATAGGAAAGAATTTATTTTCTTCAATTTATGCTTTTAATTGAAATAAGTGTATTGAGGATACTGGAGTGGTTTGAATTGCTAGGCTAAATATTTTGGCTTTTTATATTTTAAATCTGCTGTGGTGCGTATAAGTAGCATTTATGGCTTTCCTATATTTTCCTACAAAGTTCTTCCATTGAAAATTCACTTCTTCCTACTAACAAAAATAAATTAAATCCTTAAATTATTAAAAGACCAACAAGAGGCTCTAATGCCCACAAGTAAGATTTTTGGTTTGCAAATAGACATCCAGTTAGGGGGCTATTAAAGAAGTATGGCCAGGGGACCTGAGTGGTTCAGTCAGTTAGGCATCTGACTTTAGCTCAGGTCATGATCTCACAGTTCGTGAGCTTGAGCCCCACGTCAGGCCCTGTGCTGACAGCTCAGAGCCTGGAGCCTGCTTCAGATTCTGTGTCTCCCTCCCTCTCTACCCCTCCCCCCCACCTTGTTTTCTCTCTTTCTCTCTCTCTCTTTCTCTCTCCCCCTCTCTATCTCTCTCTCTCAAAAATAAATAAATATTAAACAAACAAACACTTATGGCCAGTTTAGCCATTAGGCCAAAGCAAAACAACAAAGCCCAAGGATGACATTTAGATAGTAAAATAGAAATAATTAAAAAAAATTTTTTTTAATGTTTATTTTTGAGAGAGAGAGAGACAGAGTGCAAGTTGGGGACGGGCAGAGAGAGAGAGGGAGACAGAGAACCCGAAGCAGTCTCCAGGCCCTGAGCCGTCAGCACAGAGCCTGATGCAGAGCTCGAACCCACAAACTGTGAGATCATGACCCAAGCTGAAGTTCGGTGCTTAACCGACTGAGCCACCCAGGCACCCCAGTAGAAATAAATTTTGACACATAGGGTACATAGTCTGGGTTCCCAGACTGATTCATAATCGATGATCCTGTATTTAGCTCTGAACCTCATAATGACATAGGCTTCAGAACTCTTCATTAGATTCCTAAAAAAAGCAGAAACAGAAATGGTTAAAAAATTGAGTGCAACCTCTAAAGAAATAACTTGAATAAGATTCTCTAATCATTTGAATGATTACTCAAAATTATTCTGAAGCAAACAAGCAAATAGAACCTCCTTCCCCCAAATAATCTGCTGATGGGTCAGGCAACACCATGTCCCTGCCAAATAATCATTCTAGATTCTAAAATACCTTTATGCAAGTGAAGGTGTCTTGGATTTTTAAAACAAAATCTTCCCACAGGAACAAAACCAATAAGGTATGATGATTCCAAGGTGTCCCAGTGTGACATGGGCATGTCTCTTTCCTTCTCTGGACTTTAGCTCCACATCTGTGTACTGAAGAGTCAGCTGGGGGAGAATCAAGGGTCCTTTCAGCCACAATCTGTTTTTTTCTTTTGCAAAGGTAAAAATAACATTCATCTCCACCGGTAAGACAGTCCCAATACACACTGTGAACTGAGATACATTCTCATAGAGGTACTCCCACTTACTGGACTCATGGTTCCTTCATGCCCGTTGCAAGCAAGGATCTTACAGATGTATTCTAGCCAAGCGTTTACAATAACAGATAAAACTTACTGTGCTATCTCTCCCAAAGTATATATTTTCAAAATTTAAGTTAACAGAACAATTCTGTATTTGTAGAATCTTAGGCATCAGTAATGTGGGGAGAGGAGGGTCTGGGGGATAGAGGGATTGACTTGGAAGGCTTTCTTGTGCACAATTATTATACCGATCAACACAGGCCCCTTTATTGTTTGATCATTTCTGTTTCAGGAGTAGGGTCAGTCCATTACTGTCTTTCTTATCAATATTTGTACATTTTATATATTTGGGTTGTTTGGTTTGTCCTTCAAATAAATGTGTTGTTGTTTTCCTGCCTGCCTCTGCTTATAGACAAAATATTTTTTCAGGAATTACAAACTCCTGAAAAACAAGTATGTATCTGTTAGATTATAGGTGTCTTCAAAACGCTGGGGCAGGTAAAATACTCGCTTCCCCCAGGTTCAGTTTTGTAATGACAAAAAATTTAAAGTTGTTATCACATTCTTTAGACTTTCCATGAGTACTGAAGTCTTCTCAATATTTTATCTGAAAATAAATTGCCATATCCGTGTCAGGTGTAGTATGTTTACGTATGTGGTAACATTTTAAAATGACTTTTTTTTCTTTAAGGATTTTGGGCTCGTGAAGTAGGTAAGATGGTGGGATTAGAACACCCTCTCATTCCGGTCCAGCATCAATATGTTGTGACATCAACTATACCTGAAGTGAAAGCTTTGAAACGAGAACTCCCTGTGCTCCGTGACCTGGAAGGATCCTATTATCTGCGACAGGAAAGGGATGGGCTTTTGTTTGGTCCCTATGAAAGTCAGGAGAAAATGAAAGTGCAGGACTCGTGGGTCACCAATGGAGTCCCTCCAGGTGGGTTCCACAAATGCAAGTGTGTGCAGGTCGGGCACATATGTTTTGTCTTCTCTGTGGCGGGGGCTGGCTGTAGACTAAGATGACACCGTAACATTAGACTACTGGATACCTGGGACGCTGGAGGTGAGGGGTTTGAGGCCAGCTCTGTTCTCATGTCCCTTTCACCGATCATAGCAGGAAGTAAGGAAAGAGAGAAGAGGCAGTTGGTGATGGAGAAGCTGAAGAAACATATCTTCCGCTTCCAGGTAATTTTTCACCTGCCCGCACCAACCTCCTTCCTCCGTACTTTTTCCTCGCTCTCTCACCTGCCTGGTCTAGTTTCCGGATTTGGATATAGCTGATATTGTGCTTTGACTGTTGGAAACATGGCAGGTAGCAGAGACAGGATATCCAGCCTACTAAGAATGAAAGCGTCAGAGTCTGTCACAGAGCAGGATAGGTTGCTCCTGCAAACTGATGCCCTCCCCTACTCCATAAATAAATGTAGAAAAGCCCTATGCGAAGTGGGAGGAACCATAGTTTATGTAAGGGAGGTGGACCCATTTTGTTTTTCATGAAACATTTCTACAGAGCTAAATTAAAGATGGAGGTTACCTAAGGAGGTAAACAAAACAATCTATAGAAAATACTAAAATGTCATTGGGGCACTGAAATATTATAGGGGATATAAAGAAATGGAGGAAATTGTACTTCCTAGAATTATACTTCAATAAGCTACTTGGGATAGGGACTGAAGTTCTCCCCTACTCCTCAATACACATATGCCCATGTGACCATGAATGATCACTAAACTGCCTTCCAGAGAAGTTGGGCCAGCTAGCTGAGGGCTTTTGTTTTGTTGAGTTGGCTCTGCACATTTGGGCTTGCATGGAAGAGCTCCTGATCTCAGGAGGGCTGATGGCCACCTGAGAACCTTCCTTTCTGTTCTTCCCTCATGCTGGCAGCCTGTCTTCCAAATAAATGTTTTGTTTTTAAAAATTTTTTTTTAATGTTTATTCATTTTTGAAAGACAGAGAGACAGAGCACAAGCAGGGAGTGGGGCGGAGAGAGAGGGAAACACAGAATCCGAAGCAGGCTCCAGTCTCTGAGCTGTCAGCACAGAGCCCGATGCGGGGCTTGAATTCACAAACCGTGAGATCATGCCCTGAGCCGAAGTCGGATGCTCAACCGACCGAGCCACCCAGGCGCCCCATCTTCCAAATAAATGTTGAACAAATATTTAAATTTCCAAATTCCAAGTTGGAGGGAGAGCCAGATTGTTAGCTGGCCCTGGGCACGTACATGTCCTGGTCCAACCCTCGTGGTCTGCAGGCCTCTGTGCAACTGACCCAACATGCTTTTCACAGGAGGAACAAGAAGCTGGCTGACTGCTGTGTGGGAAAGTCACCAGTATTGGTGGAGAAGTTCTTTTAGAGGCTCATCTGTGGCTTCAATCACAGTACCTTTTACGAATGAGGAAATTATTGTGTTTCAAGACCCTGACTCTTTTCTAAGAATCTAGCTCTCAATTACGTATGGGAGCGGGCGTGCGGGAGGAGGCCTCCATGCCATTCTTTCTGTGCTGAGAGCTAAAAGGCATCTAGCATCCATTATTCTAGATCCTGGAGTAGTTTTCTGTTTATGCCCTGTGTCCTGACATGACTTTGCAAGCTCCCATTTGCCCTTGACTGGGAGGATAGATCAGACTTTTAGGGTTAATTAAAAGATAAAAGTTCTCTCTTGACAAACCAGTTATTGTTTGTTTTTTAAAATTATGATTGGTTTACATGTTGAAAACTGTTGATATACCTAGATTTATATTTATTATTAATTAAGAGGATTAACTTTCATGATTTTATTATTTCAACAAAAATAAATTATTATTCTCAGAAATGTGATGGGTACTTATCTGTTGATAGTGAATATTAAGTTTAGACTTAAAAAAAAAAAAAGAAGTACCTTCCATAAGACCATCTTTAAATGTAAACTGATTCAGACTTAAGTCACTTTGGAATACCTGTCAGGGCAATTGTGGCATCCTGACCACAATGGTATGTCTCTTCAGGGTTTGGAAAGGAGCTCTTTGAGTCTGATCTTGACCGAATTATGGAACATGTGGAAGCTGCCATGGAAATGGTTCCAGTCTTGAAAAAGGCTGATATCATCAATATCGTCAATGGTCCTATCACCTATTCTCCTGACATTCTGCCTATGGTGGGGCCCCATCAGGGAGTCAGAAACTACTGGGTGGCTATAGGCTTTGGGTAAGTATCTCTTTTATTATTTTATTTTATTTTATTTTATTTTATTTTATTTTATTTTAATTTTCAAGAGAGCAAGCACAAGTGAGGGAGAGGGACAGAGGGAGAGAGAAAGAGAATCCCAAGCGGGCTTCACGCCGAGCATGGAGCCTGATGCGAGGTTCTATCCCATGATCTGAGCTGAAATCAAGAGTCGGGTGTTCAATTGACTGAGCCAACCAAGCACCCTGAGTATCTCCACTTAATTCAACATTTATTATAGAGTCAAGTATCTTTTTTAATAGAGTCAAGTATTATAGATAAGTCTTGTCTCGTAATCTCAGTCCAAAATGGAAAATGAGAGACGGGCAGAGAGTTTTCTTCCTTAAATGACCATTGAGATATGAGGAATAAGATATTTCAATCTTCAGGTGCCTGGGTGGCTCAGTCAATTAAGCGTCTGACTTCAGCTCGGGTCACAATCTCTCAGTTGGTGGGTTTGAGCCCCATGTTGGGCTCTGTGCTGACAGCTCAGATCCTGGAGCCTGCTTCAGATTCTGTGTCTCCCTCTCTCTCTGCCCTAACCCGGCTCGCTCTCTGTCTCTCTCTGTGTCTCTTAAAAATAATAAATAAACATTAAAAAAAAATTTTTTTTAATTCACTTTTAAAATCCTGACTGTATAATGGTTTAATCACTTGTATAGGTTTTAAAAATGATCACATAGAAGGGCAGTGATTTCCTGGAAACCTCTCTTCGCATATTTCCTGCCATTTCCATTATTCCTGTCTCTTTTCATGCTGTGTATGTTCATATTGGTCAATTTGCCCCAATTTTACAAGGCTGTTTTCATAACACGGTGTGACAAACATAATACCGAGTATCAAATGAATAACGTATATGATGCCTTTTTCACCATAATTCAGGTTTATCCAACATAATTTGTTTCTTTATGATTCCTCAGGTTGCTTACTATTTACGATTCTGTTACCCATTTGATGCTTCATCCTTAATATTTGTCCCATTAATTTGTTGAATATTAATGTCAAGCCCACTTTACTATCATATCACAGCTTCTAATATTCTATTTTTCTTCTGCATTTTATTTGGCCATGTATTCAACTAATATCTCATGTTTGCCAGCTCTGTACAAGGTCTCTTTGCTAGGCACTGGGCTACAGCTAAAAACAAGGCATTGAGGTCCGGCCAGAGGTGTGTGACTGCTTGGGGTGCTGTTCTGCCAGTACAGTAGAGGGGCTGTGGTCTGAACTGAGGGAGCAGCAGCAGGGACTGAGAGATAGGAGATAAAATTATTTAGACTTGATGATTGATTGCATTAGGTCTTGAGGAAGAGAAAAAAAGCAAATGATGGCTAACTTTCTAACTTGACCCCTGGTTGGATGCTGGGGCCATGGGGACAGAGAATCAGGAAAATAATGAGTTTCATTTTTGTAAGGTTGGGTTTGAAGTGTTAAGTTGATATCTTTGGGACATCTAGAGGGAGAAAACTAGATGGAGACAGAGGACCTGGAAGGTATAAAGTAACTGAGGGTTTAGGTAATCAATAGCATCCATATGCAGGCATGTGTATATAGGAGTGTTTCTCGTGTACATTACTTGAATATCTTCTTTAGAGGAATGTTTATTCATATACTTTGCCCACTAAAAAAATTGATTATTTGTCTTTCTACTGTTGAGTTGTAGGAGTTCTTTATATGTTCTAGACATAAGACCTTTATCAGATACATGATTTGCAATTTTTTTCTTCCATTCTGTGGGCTGTCTTTTCACTTTTTTAATGGTGTCCATTGAAGCATGAAGGTTTTTAATTTTGATGACGTCCAGAATGCGTATTTTTTCTTTTTTTTAGCGTGTAGTTCATATATAAGAAACCATTTTCCAGTCCAAATTCATAAAGATTCATACCTATGTTTTCTTCTAAGAGTTTATAGTTTTAATTCTTTCATTTAAATCTTTGATCAATTTTGAGTTAATTTTTGTATATGATGTGAGGTAGGGGTCCAACTTCATTCTTTTGTGCATAACCAGTTGTCCCAGCACTGTTGAAAAGACTGTTTTTTGCTCATTGAATTCTCTTGGCTTCTGAGATATCTTCTTTCTGACACCACTTCTGATACCCACATTCAATTTTTCAATTTTCTAATTCTCTGACACCAACTGGGTGTCCAACAATTCAATTCAATTCTGATCTTAACTTCCAGAGTTAGTGGTTAAGGGCTCAGTCCCATGAAACTGCCTCCACTTCAGATACCAGTTGCAAGTCCAGGGATCACCTGTACTTCTGACTGGCTGTAACTTTGCGAGTTCCTACAACCCCCTTTTCAGGCTTGACAGTTCACTAGGATGACTCACGGAAATCAGGAAAACACTTCCTTTTACCCATTTATTATAAAGTATACAACTGAGGAACAGCCAAATGGAAGAGATGCACAGGGTGAGGTGTGAGGGGGAGGAGTGTGGCACAGAGTTTTCATGCCCTCTTTGACACACCACCTTCCTAGCACATCAGTGCGTTCAGAACCTGAAAGCTCTTTGAAGTCTGTCATTTAGGGGTTTTTATGGAGGTTTAATTACATAGGCATAATTGATGAAATCATCGACTATTGATGATTCAACTTCTTGAACCAGCCCCTATTTAAGCCCCCAGGTATCACTCACTCCACCTTGAGTCATCTCATTAGCATACAAAGACTATAAATTCCAGAGGTTTTAGGAGCTCTGTGCCAAAAATTGGGGACAAAGACCAAATATTTATTTTTTATTATACCACAACTTCCTTGACAAAAGTCACTTCACCATATGTGTATGGGTTTATTTCTGGACTCCCAATTCTGCTATTACCACATTTTTTTTTTTTTTTTAGCGTTTATTTTGAGAGAGAGAGTACTTGCGTGCATATGAGTGGGGGAGGGGCAGAGAGAGAGAGAGAGAGAGAGAGAGAGAGAGAGAAAGAGAGAGAGAGAGGGAGGGAGGGACAGAATCCCAAGCAGGCTCTGCACTGTCAGCACAGAGCCCCACACAGGGCTCTATCTCACGAACCATGAGATCACCACCTGAGCTGAAATCAAGGGTCAGATGCTTAACTGACTAAGCCACCAGGCACCCCCACACTGTTTAGATTACTATAGGTTTGTAGTAAGTTCTGAAATTGAGAAGTGTGAATTTTTGCTCTTTTTCAAGATTGTTTTGGCTACTTTGGGTCCCTTAAATTTTCATGCAATTTTTAGGACCAGTTTGTCAATTTCTGCAAAGAAGCCACCTAGGGTTTTGATAGGTATTGCATTAAATCTGTAGATCAATTTGGAGAGTATTGTTATAACAATATTAAGTCCAATTCATGGACATGGGATGTCTTTCCATTTATTTAGATCTTTTATTTATTTATTTATTTATAAATGTTTTAATGTTTTTATTTATTTTGAGAGACAGAGCAGGAGCAGGGGAGGAATAGAGAGAGTGAGACACAGAATCTGAAGCAGGCTCCAGGCTCTGAGCTGTCAGCACAGAGCCCAGTGTGGTGCTCAAACTCACTAACCATGAAATCATGACCTGAGCTGAAGTCGACGTTCAACTGACTGAGCCACCCAGGTGCCCCTGTTTAGGTCTTTTAAAATTTCTTTCAGCAATGATTTGTAGTTTTTAGAGTACAAGTCTGCACTTCTTTTGCTAAATGCATTCCTAGGTCTTTATTATTTTTGATTCTGCAGTTGGCTGAATCATAGAATTATTGATTTAGTCAACAAATATATGTGGATCATTGACCACGAGCCATGCTCTGAACAAGCAGACAGTATCCCTGGCCTTATTATATTTATATGTTAATGGAGCATCTGTTACTACTTGCCAAGGAAATTAGGAAGTTGATTTCTTTAGAACACCACTTACTTATTACCTACAAATTGTATATACTTGCATGGGGCTAATGTTGCATTCCTGCTTTGATTGTTCTGGGTAATTTTCCCAGGTTGTAGATGTTGGGAGATGGACAGGGAAGATGACAGGTGGGGGGCAGGCAAAGTGCCTCACACTCTGACAGATTTGGTCTGAACAAAGGACTTGTTGCTATCTTGCTAAGATATTTCTTATGTAAAATGGAATGCTTACATTGGCTGCCCCTGCTGGCTTGCATCAGTGATCCATTCCCTGGTTCTGGAGGCCAGTGGTTTCCATACCTGGCTGAGCAGGAGAATCACATGCCCAACTTAAAAAAGAATCTCAACCTTGTGATTAGTCACTTATGTATGTTTCATCCTCCTTTACATTGTATCTGTGTAATTCCTATTTGTCAGGAGAACCCATGAAGTTGTGTTGAATTGGAAAACTATAAGCAAATGGATTCCCAGACACTACTCCTATAGGTTCTGAATCAGTGGTCTGGGGAGAGGCCCAGGGATCTGCATTTCAATGTGTCTGTTATTCTGATACAACCGTCCAGAGAACTTGGGGAACTTGCAAACTGTGTACATATATGCCAGTGCTCATTTACCTTACTCACAGATCACCCTCAGTCAAAACTCTTTTACTTTTGTTTTGTCACAATTCTAACAAAAGGTTTTTTGCTTCTAGGTGACACCATGTCAACCAGCATGTTAAATGGATTGTATTGAATTGAATCTAGTTTTCTTGGCTTAGAGCACATTATAAACAGGAAACTTAAGGAGGGGAGAGTGCTGTAAGATATAACATCTGACAGTTTAACGGAGTTATCCTGAAAAGCAGACACAAACACTCAAAAAGCATAGTCACTGGGCCATTTAGAAGCGGGTTCTACAGATTAATGTTAGCGACACAAGAACCTAACTCTCCTTTCCTTATGAAGTTCCCTTCCACTTCCATGCCACACAAATTACTTGGTATGAAAGTCTTATCCATTGGGCATAGGCATACTCTGTTACTGGTTGTATAGGGGCCTAACAGCAAGCATGCATTGCTGGCCTACTATGTGCTTTCAATGTCAAGCCAATGTTCTCCACTAGAACCATAAAGGAAGTGTGCATGAAAGAAGACTAAAGCTCAGGGTGGTCACACAACTTGCCCGTGGTTACACAGCTAGTACTGGCAGGAGTGAAATCATACCCAGAGCTCTCTTACTTTATGCTTGCTTTTAACTACTAAGCCAGGGGCTCTCAATGCATGTTTCATAACACTCAGTAGTGTGGCATTTGACACATAGCTTGTTAATGGTTAGAGAGCTGAAGTTTGTAAAGTAAACATTTTTTGAAAACAAATAATCCTTGATTCAGGATTCTCCCCAATTGACAGCGCTCAGCCCCATTTGTTAGCTCATATACACTACTGAAAGGGAAAGAACATGATGGCATAGCAGTGAGGCCGCAGGAAACCAAGCACAGTCCTGGCTATTCCCAAGAGCCTGTCAAGGATGTGAACGCTGTCTGTCATGTGTGCCTTGGCTGAAAATTGGGAACTGTTGAAGAGGTAAAGTTCAGTAAGAGAGAGTGTATGCTGAAGTCAGTTGATGGAGTCTGTATCCTGACCTTTATTGCAGTGTGACCTTATTTAATCGCTAAGTGGGGACTGGCTTTCCCAGTGGTAAAATAAAATTGCTAAAGAATAAATCATCTGGTACATGTTAGGTGGAAACAATGCCTGGCAAATAGCAAGCACTCAATAAATGTCAATACAACTTTACACAATTTCAAGTCTTATCAACAGTATCTCTAGATCTCAAAAATGACAGCTTTTGTATATCATACATTGGGCCTGGTTAAGTGAATTTTAAGCATACATTCAATAATTTTTCTTGCTTTCTTGAAACTTAGTGAGATTGTTTGTGGGTGATTTGGATGACCAATGTCTTTTTTTTTTTTTTTAACTATTTGGAGAAGTATGTAAATTGTCGCCTTTTTATTCTACTTGAGAAATATCCTCGTAACAAATTTAGTTACTCATTTTTGTAAAACAGCAAAACTGGTATCTTGTGGGAAAATAGTTAACATTTAAAGTCTTTGCTCAGGTGCTCCCAAGCTCTCAGAACCCGTGAGTCTGGCTGTTAAGTTGTGGTCATTCAAGGTACTGGAATTTCTTGCATTTTGAGGTCTGCTCATGTAGCTCCATTTCTTGGTCATCCCCCACATGACTTTCTGCTCATCTAATTCCTCAGAAGCTTGTCTTGACTTAAACCACAGATAAACCTATAGGAAAGTCCTTCACTAGGCAAGAGGGAGTGGTTAGTACTGCACATGGCCAATGTTAAACTGTGAATCCTTCATCTGATAGCAACTGATTTGCCACAGTGATGTTCTTGGTTTTAAAGCATCATCATATAGAAATGGACAACAAGCCTACCCTCGTCACCAAGTGACCCATTAGTTGCAAAATACAGGGGACAGTGTTCCTTTTCTCTCCTCCCCACAAGCCCCTGGGTGAGAGCCTCTTCCTCTGAATGCTTCTAAGATAAAGATTCAAGGTCCTTGCACAGAGGTCATCGCCTAAGGGGACCTGAACTAAGTTGAGTCTGAGAAGAGATGTGTCACTGGGCAGTGTACGGTTTCTCCTGCAAGGTTCCCATCAGTCAGGATAATTCTAGAGCAGAAGGGCTGCTAAGATAACCACATCTTCCTCTTTTCTTCCTTTCCTCCATTTTCCTAAAGTGAGCATCTTTTCTAGCTAAGAGTTGGAGGCTATTTTGCAGGTATGCATCTCTTGAAACTGTGGAAACAAACCAGCTATCAAGTCAGGTACATTTCATTTGGATGCCCAAACATGTATTTTTCCCGAGGAAAAAAACTATAGTATAAGCATTATGTTGACTGTCTGCTCTGAAGATCACAGAACACTCCAACTTGGAGGCCCTGTAGAAGAGTTGGACATGTTTCATTATTGGAAAACAACATGTGTTCATAACAGGGTGTTTATCTCTGTATTTGAAAGATACGGCATAATCCACGCCGGTGGGGTAGGGAAATATCTCAGTGACTGGATCCTGCATGGAGAACCTCCTTTTGATCTGATAGAATTGGATCCTAATCGCTATGGCAAATGGACAACAACTCAGTACACTGAGGCCAAAGCAAGAGAGTCATATGGATTCAACAATATAGGTAAAGTGCAAATTTACTATTGTCTGTAAAGTGTGTACAGAATTGACTTGCAGTGCCTCTGATTTTAGATCTTTGTTATTCTGTGCTTTGTGGTGGGAGTACTTAGGGATTCTAATAAGCATTATGCCTCTAAGACACAAGAAGGAATCTTGTATGAGTTTGTATATGTAATGTGTGGAGTGCTTCTGTGATTTTAAGTTTTTAAATTTTTTTAATGTTTGTTTATTTTTGAGAGAGAGAGAGAGAGAGAGAGAAAGACAGACAGACAGACAGAGCATGAGCTGGGGAAGGGCAGAGAAAGAGGGAGACCCAGAATCTGAACGAGGCTCTGGGCTCTGAGCTGTCAGCACAGGGCTCGAACTCACAGACTGTGAAATCATGACGAGCCGAAGTCGGCTTAACTGACTTAGCCACACAGGCGCCCCAAGTGATTTTAAGTTGCTTTTTTTTTCCCCCAAATGATTTTAAGTTTTAAATTTACTTTTACTTTATCCTTGGATAGCTATATGAATGACAGTCTGGCTTTTTTTTACATAATTTTAAAAAATTGAAGTATAGTTGATTATATATGTACACATATATGATATTATGTTAGTTTTAGGTGTACAACATAGTGATTTGACTTTTTTAAAAATTAATTTATTTATTTTGAGAGAGAGAGAGAGAGAGAGAGAGAGCGCACACGTGGTTGCCTGTGGGAGCAGGGGAAGAAGAGACAGAGGAGAGAGAGAATCCCAAGCAGGCTCCCTGATGCCAGTGCAGAGCCTCACGAGGGCAGCTGGATCCCATGAACCCTGAGATCATGACTGAGCCAAGATCAAGAGTCTGACGCTTAACTGAACGAGCTACCCAGGCGCCCTGTGATTTGACATTTGGGAACATTGTGAAATGTTCACCCCAAGAAAGCTAGTTACCATCTTTTACATAAATTTCATACATATATGTGCTTCTGGATGTTAAGAACTATGTTTTCTACTTTCTGAATCCCTTTGAAGTTTTTTACAGTTTTGGTTATATGGTACTTAGATACTAGTTTTCCTTTTTCAGTTGGTTATCCTAAAGAAGAGCGATTTGCCGGGAGACCAACTCAGCGAGTCAGTGGGCTTTATAAAATCCTGGAGTCTAAGTGTTCCATGGGGTTCCATGCAGGCTGGGAGCAGCCACACTGGTTCTACAAACCAGGCCAGGATACTCGGTATAGGTAAGTGAATGGCATGACCTGCCTGTGGCTCTGAATGTAGAACGCGATTTTGGAAGTTGAATGGAGGGATGTCGGAGAAGCGCTGCCCCTGCGCCCCCAAAGAAGTCACTCCACCCTTTCCAAAGAGCATTGAGCCTTTTCCTACAAAAATGATTTTCTGGCAATGGAGGCATTAGTCTATCCCACATGACATTGGCTCACATCTCTAGGACCCATGTGGCCTCCAGAGTCCTACAGCCAGCTCAGGTGAAGCCTCCACTTGGCATTTTCCAGGAGCTCAGGGGAACCTTCCCCATCCCCTCTTGATCCCCACATGGCTTCAGGTGGCTCCTAAAGATGTGTCCTGCTTTAGGATGCCTGGTCGAATCACGTTGTATGGAAATAGTCTAGAAATATGGATTTTCTATTTATCAAAGATAGTTCACGGCAATTGCTTTCTAGTGTGTGTGCACTGAGTCATGCAAAATATATGTACCATTGATAAATTAGGGGAAAGGATCACTTACTTAGCATTTTAGGTTAAGCTAAAGCATAAAGCACGTCACTGAAACAATCCTCTGAATTCTTCTAGTGTTGTTACCATTGTTATACTTGGATTTTGAGCCATTGTTGTCATTTGGGGTTAATAATGCTTATATATTTTTTCTCATGAGAATCCATAAACCAAGAGAAAACAAATAGCAAATCCAGAAATTGTTACCTCTTTTTTTTTTTTTTTTGGACTTGTCATTTTGCTTACTAAACAGGTTTTGATGTCTACTTTAAGACCAGATCTAAATGGTACAAAGTATAGTAGAGGCCCAGTTGTTGATTAATGAAGTTGGGCTCAGTAGAAAGTCTAGATTATCTGGGGGCAAAATACTGGTTTGGTTTTTCCTAAACGACTTGGATAAATGCCAAATCTGTTCTTCACCTTTGCTCTTTGGATCTGACCTGTTCCTTCCATTATTTGAATAATTAAACAACTGAAAACTCATTTATCAGACAGAATTCTGCTCTGCAGTTAAAATACCACATTAGAAGTTGACTTTGCCGAGTGGGAAGAACTGTGAATGAGTCAGTAGACTTTTGTTCCAGGCCAAGCTCTGGCATTTACTAAGACAAAGGCCCTGGAAGTCACCTTGTACCTTTTCTCTAAAAAAAATGCAGATGTTGGACCAGGTTCTTGCTTGTAACAACATGATCATCACTTGGGAGACTGTTAGAATGCAGGATATAGGTCTCCACCCCAGACCTGCTACATTAGAATCTGCATTTTAACATTTGTAAGTGAGGTACAGTTGCATGAGTGTTTGAGAAGCACTGGACAAGATAGCTCTACCCCGTTATATTCTGATTTAACTAGGTCCAGAAAAGGGGTATTTTTTTAAATGCTCCCCAGGTGATTCTAATATTCAACCAAGATTGAAAACCTCAGGGCTGGTAGACTTCTATGCTTTCCTCCAGATCTGAAAGCCCACATGTCCTATCTTAATTTCTAGTTAATTAACACTTCGTTCACTACAAAATGGTCAAAGGAATAGAAGAGTAATTTTAAAAAATCAGCTTCTACCATATATGTATCATTCAGAGAACAGAATTTTAGATGTTACTTCTTTTCCCAAATAGGATTTTCTAGATCAATAGGGTTTATTAAAATACTCTGTAATTTTCTGAAAATGAATGACAGTTGTTTTACCACAAACATTGTGTTTTAGGCCAAGTTTTCGCCGTACAAACTGGTTTGAGCCTGTGGGATCTGAGTATAAACAGGTTATGCAAAGCGTAGGGGTTATTGACCTGTCACCATTTGGCAAGTTTAACATCAAAGGCCAAGACTCTGTTAGATTGTTGGACCATCTCTTTGCAAATGTCATTCCAAAGGTAAATAACCTTATATGGGTACAAGGTTCAGGATTCCTGCCTGCTTAATTCTCCATCCTCTCATTTTTAAATTTCCTAATATGTTTCTATTGTTTATTTTTGAGGGGAGGGGGGAGCAGAGAGAGAGGGGACAAAGTTTCTGAAGTGGGCTCTGCACTGATAGCAGAGAGCCCAGTGCAGGGCTTGAACTCACAAACTGTGAGATCATGACCTGAGTGGAAGTTGAATGCTTAACTGAGCCACCCAGGGAACCCTCATTTATTTATTTATTTATTTATTTATTTATTTATTTATTTTAAAGTTTATTTTATTTTGAGAGTTTGTGTGTGCGAGTGAGTGAGGGAGGGGCAGAGAGAGGGACAGAGAATCCCAAGCAGGTTCCATGCCGTCAGCCCGGAGCCTGATGTGGAGCTCAGACTCACCAACCCTGAGATCGTGACCTGAATTGAAATCAAGAGTTGGGTGCTTATCTGACTGAGCCATCTAGGCACCCCATCTATCCTCTCATTTAAAACAAAAACAAAAAAAACAAAAACAAAAAAACCCAGTATGTTATTTTAGTCCACCTAATGGTTTCTGTATGAATCCTATAGCTCTTCAACAGACCATGAATAAATATTCTAGCTGATTTTCTAATTACAATTTTTGTTGAATGAATTGTCATCCAAGGACTCTATGACTTTGCTAAATCCTGTCAATAGAGAACTGCAAAATTGACTGAAGTGTAATTTTGATGACAAATAATTATAATTACCCAAAATTAATCTTGGGTTTAGGTTTAAAGATAGTTCACATGATTGATATAAATGATAAGATTCAGATACGTTTCACTGACACTTGTTTATGTTGTGCTAAAAGGATATGTAAGATTTTAATTTTATATTGAGGTAATTTTAAATTCTTTTGTGTAGGTGGGTTTTACAAATATAAGTCACATGTTGACACCAAAAGGTCGAGTGTATGCTGAATTGACTGTTTCTCACCAAACTCCTGGGGAATTTCTACTAATAACTGGTTCTGGATCCGAACTTCATGATATTAGGTAAGTGCACAGCTAATAAGAAAATTTTATATGAATTATATATTGATCTAAACTTTCACTGAGCTTTTCTTTTGCCAGTAGTTGAAAGTACAACTTAAATTCTCAAACCTTATTCTTTCCAATAAACTTCATGTCTTTTATAGGAAATTATTTGGAGTGAGGGACCCTGTCCCAACTCCTCCAAAAGGTAATTCATCCATAGGGTTTACTGGTTCTAATATTAACTCCTGATTATTAGGCATTATCAATGTGTCAGAACTCTTTTTAGACATTATCTCAGTTAATCCTCTTAATAGACATATCTTCAAGGTATATATTATTCCCATTTTCATGTGAGGAAACTGAAGTTTGGGCTAAAGTAACTTGCTTAAGCCAGTCCTTTTGATTCTGATGCCCACATTCAGTGCACTTCAGTGAGCTGCCTCCCTGGGTTATCTTCCTCCTTTGCCGTGCCTTGTGCCCTCTGGCCCACAGCTAGATCTAAGTCTTTGAGCTGCCAAGTCAATCCTTCACATGAATCTTTAGTCTGTGATTTAGTCTACTATAAAATCTGTAGTTTTTAGTATTGCAAAAATATTTGGAACATTACTGTTTAATAAATGTCTTGCTCTGAGATCCTCACTCTGGCTGTAAAACGATGCCAATGATATCCACCAATCCAAGATGTATCTTAGTAGCTAGCTTTGTGTAAATCCAGATGATCATTTCATGTAGCTCCAGGGACTACTCAATAAACTATAAACAAACCCTAAGACTGGGTTCCAATAACTCATCAAGACTTAGAAATTGAAACCAGTCTTTAGAGTTTCTATCATTTCCTTGTGATTGCCAAAGCAGTTAGGTGTCTGGTGGCAGGCACATTATTAACTTTTAGCAGCACAAATGTGCCTCCATGTATAGGTATTAGAGAAAATTTGGGTTTAAATTAATTTTTGAAGATTGAATCATTAGTTTAAATGCAATAGGGCTGTCACTCTTTAAAAGAATTATATGGCAGAGCTTATTTAAATTGAAGGATCCTTCTGTACTGTGAAAAATTACCCCCAAAATTTATGAGTGGGTGGTTTAAAGAGAATCACTTGACATCTCTGGGACTCAGTTTCCTCAGCTTAATAAATTAGGTTATTATATGAAATGACACTCTGGGGACTTTCTGGTAATTCTAGACACAGAGCATGTCTTCAGAGAAATAATATGTTACCAACATGTGTTATTCAAGCAAGACTTAACACAATGTTTATGACTCAAATGCAGATGGATTGAAGAAGAGGCAGTCAATGGTGGATATGATGTTGAAATTAAAAACATAACCGATGAGCTTGGAGTTCTTGGGATCGCAGGGCCCCAAGCAAGAAAGGTTCTTCAGAAACTGACCTCTGAAGATCTTAGTGATGATGTTTTCAAGTTTCTTCAGACCAAGTCTTTAAAGGTTTCAAACATTCCTGTCACTGCTATTAGGATATCTTATACTGGTAAGAATTGGAAAACGATTCTCTAAAATTTAAGAGAAAGTCTCTGAAATTCAAAAGAAGCTGCCAGAAATGAACCTGTGCACATGCATGTGCATGCGCATGCTCACATACACACTGACTTTTGTCGGTATAACTTTGGAGGAAGATTTCTCCTGTCCAACTCTTACAGTCTATTCACTCCTATGCTGGGAGAGTCATTTCCCAGATTTCCAGTTGTTGTTCCAATCTCATAGCTACTTACTACTGGGAATGATGGATAAAAAAGTTGGAGGAGGATAGCTGTTAGAATAGTTGGAAGGGTTGACAGAGTATTCAGGTCAGCTGACTCTATCTAGGAACATTCAAGGTGGTCTCCCATAGAATCTCTCCTAGAGACCATCTTAAATGTATCAGGCACTTGTCTTAAGGCATTACCACAAGACTCTTTAAGTGCATTAGGGAAGTCTTCATGTAGCAGCTTCTAGACTTTCATTCTAGACTCTGAGTGCACTAGGGAATTCTTCATATAGCACCTAATCGTGTACATAGTAGGTATTTGAAATAGAGATGAATTAATGTTCTTCAGTTCCCCATTGGTGCTGTAGGCTCACTTCCGACTTCCTCTAGACCTCCGTGGTCTTTCATAGAAAGGGTATTTGGTGCCCAGGCGTTCGTTCAATTACATGTTACTCATGTTCTGGTGGTGTCCTTGAAAAACACATCACCATCAGCCCTCAACATTGGGGAACAAGGAGAACGCATAAAGTATGAAGGCTATTGCTCTTCTCTGGGCTTCTGCTGTACACTTTCTCCCTTCTTCTTTCACCTGACCTTGCAAAATGGTAACCAGAATAAAGCATAAGCAGAATAAAAAATAAACAAGACTATTTGGGTTGGGTTTCATTTCATTTGGTTTTAGCCCACAGCTCTAACGATGAATAATATGACCAAGTGGGGAAGAAGAGGGATATGGGGGAGCATTAGAGATAATGGTTATCCCACAAAAAAGACCATATGAATAATTGTCAGTTGCCTATATTTTTAAGACTTGTGATTTGGAAGAAAGGAGTTGGGGGTTGAGATTTCTAAACGTTGAACCCTTTGTAATGATAAACTAAGCCATACTAATATGTAATTACTCACATAACATTATGAAGCTGAGGCAGGAGTCCAGATAAATTCCTATATTAACATCTTTCTGTGTCATGAGAAAAGGTGTCCCAGTTACCACTCTCTGGGAGATAGGATGGGGCATGAGTGCATCTGTGATATGGCAGGCTCCTTTGTGGGGAAAGGGGTGGGTATGGTAGTTGCAGCTTTTTTGTGAACTGGTCTTTTAAAACTCAGCAATGTCTGTATTGCATACGTGGAATCTCCATTTATTTTTGTTTCAGCTGATGCGCATTAGACCTGGTGATCACTGTTCTTACCCTAGTGTGGTACTTGTGGGTTTGTTTCAGGTGAGCTGGGTTGGGAGCTGTACCACAGACGAGAAGATTCTGTAGCCCTTTATGACATTATCATGAATGCAGGCCAGGAGGAGGGAATTGACAATTTCGGAACATACGCCATGAATGCCTTAAGACTGGAGAAAGCTTTCAGAGCCTGGGGGTCAGAGGTTTGAAATGCCAGCAACTTCATTAAAATTTCGTTTACTGTATCTGATTTTTGTATGAGGGCTAATTTTAATTGCATTAACGTTGGCTCTGACTATACGAGAAACTATGTGTTATTAGATAACCCTATTTAATTAAGTGAAGATGTTTTTCTCCTCCATTTCTCAGTTGAAAGTTCAGTGGAATTATGGCACACTGTTTATTCTGCTTTAATTCCTCCTGCGTTTCAGAGAGCCCTGGACATCCATCTCTGTGTGGAGCTGTGTCTGCTTTAGTGGAGCCTGCTGACCCTACAGTATTTGAGGAGCACTTTTCAGATTCTGCCTCTTACTCTGTCGTGTTGCCCATCCCTATTTTCTTCTTATCGCGTAGCTTTTGGGGGAAATAGCAAGAAAAAGTGTCTTTCTGAGGAGCAGGGTCGGTGGTCTAGGATGTGTTGGTCCAGCCTACTTGCACCATTGGTAACAGGAACTAAGGGTTTCTGACCAAGTTACACACCATTTTCATATGCATGATTTATTTTACCTTCTCAACTCTTCCTGAAGACGGTATTATTGGGGGTGCTTGGGTGGCTCAGTCGGTTAAGCGTCTGACTTCAGCTCAGGTTATGATCTCCCAGTTGGTGGGTTTGAGCCCCAAGTCGGCTCTGAGCTGACAGCTCAGAGCCTGGAGCCTGCTTTGGATTCTCTATCTCCTTCTCTCTCTGTTCCTCCCCTGCTCATGCTCTGTCTCTCTCTGTCTCTCTCTCTCTCTCAAAAATAAATAAAGATTTAAAAAATAAAACTAAAAAAAAAAAAAAGATAGTATTATTGGTGATTTTTGGGCAAGGAGTTCAGAGTTGGAGGCTATCTAAATCATCCCAATTCTATATATAATCACACTAAGAAACAGTAAATAACTTGGTCCAGATAACACGAAAGTGGCCAAACTATAGTTTAAACTGTGTTCTGTTTTATCTCCAGTGACAGGCTATCTGTGGATACCTGAATTTTTTCATATTCCTACTTGTTTCCTTAGAAGTTGTTTCCTTGAGGTTTGAGGCCTGAGCAGTGACATAAAGGATAGTAGTAACAGATATACTTCAGGGTGGGGTTTCTTGGGTTTGAATTTAATCCTCCATCACATATTAGCTATATGGACTTAACCTTCCAGAGCCTCTGTTTACTATTCTAAAAAATGAAGATAATCTTTATCCTACGGAGTTACTGTAGATATTAGATAAAGTGCCTAGCATGTGATAGAATGAATTTAATTGGAGGGAAAAGTGGGTTTGAAAGAGGGGGCCCTTGGGACATTTAGACTGTGGGCAGAAACGTGGGAGAAACAAGGTGGAGAGGCAGTGCCCTGGAGTCACTGAAAGAACAAGGGCTCTGGGGCAAGTTACCGGGTTTTATTTTGCAGGGGAGGCGCTCTCTAGGGGGATTCTCAGCCTTAACCTGGGGCCTTCGATGAGGCCGCTGCAGGGAGAGAAATAGAGGACAGCTCTGTCCCCAAACTCCTCAGGGAATGAACCGCTGATGCAGCCTTTGGGAGTTAGCCATTTCTCCACTCTCCTGCGTTTCATTTTCTCGAGGTTGCTCCGCTGAGCCCTCCCCTCCCTTGGCGTTTCTTTCTCCCACATCCCTCTGATTTCCCAGCGGTGCCAGCACGCCCCCTAGTGGCGTTACAGCAATCTTCTGTGGTGTGTTTTATTTTCTTCCTGGAGAAAATCTGAAAATACAGTAGATAAAAAAATCAGTTTACAGTTGCTCAGATTGATTAGGAAGTGTGAGACCAAATTTTAGAGCACATAAAACAAGTTTATATTACTCATATAATTTGTATGAGTTCGGTGTTGTCTTTTAAAAAGTTTGGCTACTTTTTATGGAGTTTAGACCAGTTCTCTTAGCACAAAAGGGAACAATAATAACAAAACAAAAACTATCAATTGCAGGTCTAGTCTCAAATAGAGGCTTTAGCTTAAAGTATATTGTAATTACTCAACCTTATATGAAAAGATTTGAGATGCGATCTCCGGTTTCCTTTTCTCTTTCCTGAACTCTGTTGAAGCCAATTTCCTACCATCTGCTTTCTCATCTACTTGTCCTGATTTCTGGCCAATTGTAAGATAAGTAAATTACTTAATAATTTTTCAAACCTAACTATGTAAAATTATTATATAAAAACACAGTAAAGTCTTATTTCAGGGAGGAATAGCATGTTATTTTATCCCTCCAATATTTATTATCAGTAAAAGAGGGGCGCCTAGGTGGCTCAGTCGGTTAACCAGCCGACTTCGGCTCAGGTCATGATCTCGCGGTCCATGAGTTCGAGCCCCGTGTTGGGCTCTGTGCTGACCGCTCAGAGCCTGGAGCCTGTTTCAGATTCTGTGTCTTCCTCTCTCTGTGACCCTCCCCCATTCATGCTCTGTCTCTCTCTGCCTCAAAAATAAATAAACGTTAAAAAAAAAAATTATTATCAGTAAAAGAGCCATGGAAACAAACTGAATTTTAGTGTCTAATATGCTATTCAAATAGTATTTGCTGACAGGCTACATTTAAATTTCAGAGTAAAAAAATTACTTTTGGGGACCAGTCTGTAATTTTCCTATCAGAATCTATTTTCACAATCCAAAAGTGTTCTCTTCTCTAAGAAAATAATATATGAAGGTGATGTTACTGAAATGATTTTCACTCGTCTAAGATTTAA
This sequence comes from Herpailurus yagouaroundi, assembly GCF_014898765.1. Lineage (NCBI taxonomy): Eukaryota > Metazoa > Chordata > Mammalia > Carnivora > Felidae > Herpailurus > Herpailurus yagouaroundi. The sequence continues at coordinate 97,032,708 of NW_024412377.1, forward strand.
AATGTGTGTTTCCAGGGGCACCTAGGTGGCTCAGTCAGTAGATCATGTGACTCTGGATCTTGGGGTTGTGAGTTCAAGCCCTGTGTTGGGGATAGAGATTACTTGAAAATAAAATCTTTAGGGGCACCTGGATGGTCCCGTTGGTTATGTGTCCAACTCTTGATCTCAGCTCAGGTCTTGATCTCAGGGTTGTGAATTAAAGCCCTGTGTTGGGCTCCATTCTGGGTGTGGAGCCTGCTTAAAAAAAAAAAAAAAAAAAAAAGCTTTTTAAAAAACTGTGTGCTTCCTTTTTAGATGAACTGTGATACAAATCCTTTGGAAGCTGGACTGGACTATTTTATAAAGCTAAATAAGGTATGTTTATACTCCGAAGGGTACTTGAAGTACATCTTAAAATTATGATGCTGTTTCGTGACAGAGCTATGCTTTAAAATTTAACCAAGTGTGATTAGAGGACAAATGAGTTGAACATAAATACTAAGCATTGCTCATATGCTTTGTATTAAGCTTTTGTCAAAATTAGGTATCAGTTCAAGCCATTGCAGTATGCTCATAGATGTAAGATAGCAGAATCCAGCAACTTCAAAGAGTAAAGCTAAATTCCGGGATAAAAATTAGTAAGGATAAGATGTCAGTAGACATTCTTGCAAATCCTGGTGATTTGTGAAGTCACACGTTAGCTAATCACACATAGAGCATTAATTGACTCTCCCTGGGTGCTCACAGCATAAAGCAGCCGTGCCAGCAGATCTTCCCATCTGCTTATTAAGCACTTTCATGTGTAACTGCAACATCTGAGTGTAAGCAAATGACGCATTTCAAGTGCTTAGCATAAAATGAGTATTTACTGAGAAACCAATACAGGTATGATAACTGAAATTCACATTCCAAAGGGAACCCCTGCATTAGGAGCTCTCACCTCAGACAGATAGCATCAGCATCATTTGGGAGCTTGTTAGAAATGCAAATTCTCAGATCCCACCCCAGATCTGCTAAGACAGAGTCTCTGGGGCTCAGGCCAAGAAACCTGTGTTTCAACAAGCTGCAGGGGAGTCTGATGCATCTAAATTTGAGAAGCACCAACCTACATAATTATTGTGGAAACGTGTATTACGAAGCCAATTTCTTACAGCCTCTTTCGTCTGTACAAGTCCTGCAACTATACCTGAAGTGATCCCTTTGTTATGGACTGAATGATTGTGTTTCTCTAAAATGTACATGTTTTAGCCCTAACCCCCATGTGATGATATTTGGAGGTGGGGCCTCTGGGGAGTAATCAGATGATGAGGGTGGGGTCTCCACGATGGAATTAGTGTTCTTTTGAGAAACAGGAAGACACCAGAGCTCGCTTTCTGGCCTCATCTTGAGGCTATGGTGAGAAGGCGGCTGTCTGTGAGCCAGGAAGAGGACACTCACAGGGGAGCTTAATAGGCCAGCACCTTGATCTTGGACTTACCGGCCTCCACAACTGTGAGAAATAATTTCTTGTTGTTAAAGTCACCTAGTTTGTGATATTTTGTTCCAGCAGCCCAAGCTGACTCAAATACCCACCGGGTAGTGTTTTAGTTACCGTAAAAGAACCTAACGGAGATGCAGTCAGTGGTAATATTGAAGAATAGGACAGCAGCTGCTGCTGTGTAGGATACTTGTTAGAATTTCAAAAATAAATTGTCCTGTTTAGGTGCTAGTCAGCTAAAGTAAAGGCCGTTTTCCCATTCTATGGAAATATGTGAACATATGCATATGAATCAGGCTAAGAAAACTTTTTAAATGCCCCTGCATCAAGTTCCCCAATTCTAAGCTGAGATATTAACATAAACATGTATATTTATAGTATTAGATTTTAGGAAAAAGAGCCTCCTTAAGGGTTTTAAAGGGAATATCTTTCTGTGCGTTTTCCCTATGACTTTTATTTTTATGATGTACCATCTGCCTCCAGACCAGAGAAAGCAGGTGCTTAGAATTTGGGCAGACCCTTACAGCAGATTGCTCCTTCTGATAACAGAAGTCTTCGTTTAGTTGTTTAAAATAAGGATAAAAATGGCCTGACTCTTCAAAGCACTAAAGTTCTGTTGTTGGTCACCAAAAGATAAATAGGTAACTGACTCTCTTGCTTCACAGTGTTTGGGTATTATTGTTTGGGGATAAGGCATAGATAAATGAGCTCTTCGTGCTGAAATTGGGTTTTTGGCCCTCTCTTTATGATTATAAGCAGGTGTGGATTGTGTATTTATTAGTTCCTTTAAATTAGTTCAATAACCCAAGCTGAGCTCAGAATTAAGTTGTTTAACAGATGATGATTTTGATTTATGGTACGTTTTTTATGATTTCTGAATTACTGGTTTTCATTCTGGTGTCACAGAGTTAATTTCTAGTGATTACGTTGGTTGACGTGTGGTGTAGCACCAGGACCTGGACCTAACTGAGCTAGTCTTTTTCAATTATGTTGACTTGGGTGGTTCATGGGTGTCACTGTGATGCCAGCTAATCTCCAAGACTGGGGAATAGGTTGGATCAACTTTGTTCAGATTCTGTATGGTGGTTTCACAACTTTATCTTTGTTTTGTAGCAGTCTATAAAATGAAACAGGTTTCTGAAAAACTAATTAACATTGTAAACTAAACGATGTAATTTGATACTTCACGTTCTATGCCTAAAAATAAAAATGTTGCCCAATCTGGTTTCATACTACATTTTAAAGAATATGTAATGCCAGTTCATATTGCTTTGGAAAGTTGACAGTCTATGAGAACTGAAGCAGCAGTTAAGATAGAGGAATATTTTTTTATTCCATAAATACACCAATGAAAACAAAACAGAACAAAAAATCCTGGGCATTTCACAATTGTTTAAAATCCTTTTCTTTCTCTGGCACCTGGGTGGCTCAGTCAGTTAAGTGTCCAACTTTGGCTCAGGTCATGATCTCATGGTTCATGAGTTCAAGCCCCATGTCGTGCTCTGTGCTGACACCTCAGAGCCTGGAGCCTGCTTTGGATGCTGTGTCTCCCTCTCTCTCTGCCCCTGGCCCCACTCACATTCTGTCTCTCTCTTTCAAAAAAGAAATAAACATTTAAAAAAATTGTTTTTTAATATAAATAAAATCCTTTTCTTCCTTTCTCTTTGAAGCAAGCATGTAGAATTCTCCGCTTGGCCCTTGAGTGTTTACACAACAATTGCATAAGCCATAATATTAAAAAATTGCATAGGACATAGGCTGTGTTGGACCTAGGAGGCCCCTGAAGGTGGCTCAGTACCCCTTCCTCATTTATGGGTGAGGAAACTGAAGCAAGGAAAGGTGTAGTGACCTCTGACCTCACCACAGTGCTCTCTCACCCACCACTTTTCCCAACAAAGTCCTTTCTTCTCATGGGCTTTTCAACCTTGAATAACTGCCCAGGAATGTTTTTCTGGCAACATATCCTAAAATATGCATAGACTATGTTTTATTAATTGATGCCTCCCACAGTCATGTTTTTGTTGTAACTGGTTTTGCGTTTTATGTTAGGATCAGAATAGCTGATTTAACCACATTAAGGAGGAAAATGGGTGTCTGAGGAGATGGGCCATCAGGCCTCTTTGGAGAGAACTGCGTTGTCGTCAAAACCAGTATAAAAGTAGGGAAAAGAAAAATGGAGTATTGAAGAAATCTTAGATGGCAAAGGAAGATATTGCATGCTGCTTGCTTTCTTACTTCTGGGAGTTGTTTGAGCTGCAGCCTTCCCATGGCGTTGGCTGATGTTGATGAGGTTTTGGTGTGATGGTGGTGGGGGTCCGGAGCCGACAACCAAGAAAGAATTCTTGAAGACGTCTTTGGTGCGAAAAGGTGATTTTATTAAAGCACGGGGACAGGACCCATGGGCAGGAAGAGCTGTGCTGGGGTTGTGAAGAATACCTGGTTTTATACTATGGAGTTGGGGAGGTAAAGTCAAAAGGGAGGCCTCCCAAGGGACTTTGATCTGTTAAAGAGGGCTCCTAAGATACCTGAGGCCTTGCTATTGTCAAGCTAAGGTTGTTTTCCCTCTAGTAAGGCATTAACATTAGTACATTAGGGGGTTCCTGGAGAAATGTTATATTCTGTATTTGCCTCAAGTATTTGTCAATGGCCTGCAGGTTATAAGGAAATTTAATTTTACCTTCTTGCCTTTGTTCCCCATATCACTATGGAGGGGTGATATTGGGGCTCCAGGAAACAGTCTACAGGCTTCTGGAGGTTGGCCTATTGATACAATTGCCTTTTTCTTGTAATTTACTAAGATATTTGTGCATTGATGGAGACCCATGTTCTGCATGACTGTGATCTCTATCAATCGGCCATTTGTTTTCTTTCCTTTGTCCTTGGGCAGCCAGAAGTGCCTGAGGAATATCACACACGTCCCATTTGGTGGTGGTGGTGGTGATGTGTGTGTGTGTGTGTGTGTGTGTGTGTGTGTGCACGTGTGTGCATGCGCACACTAGCTTGCACTTTGTCATCAGCCCGCCCCACGCTCCCGCATCAATGTGAAGTAGTTGTGCACAGGCTCAGTCTCCTTCTGAGTCAACATTGAGTAAGCACCATTAATTAAATACCTTGCTAGGACACAGGTCTAACAGTTAACGACATAACTCCTGATGGCTCTCCTATCTCATGACGTTTGAAGCAAATGGCATTTCAGGAACTGACACTGTAGGAAACATTCTTAACACTCTGAAAATATCGATCCAGGAGGATCCTCTAGCAGTACACAACAGTGCCATCTTGCGGACAGTGAGCATAGAGCCTGGAAAGGAAGCATTAACCAGAAGCGTAATACAAGTAGAAATAATTAAATTATTTCTTTAAAATCTCAACTAAAATCCCTTTACCCCAAAAAAGTTACATCATTGCTATTAGTGGTATTATAATTTCAATAGAAGCTACTTTTTGGGAAAAATTAGTGGTTCTGGCTTTCGGTTTTTTGTTTTAGAAATAAAATGCATTAGTCAAGAGCAAAAGGAAAATCAGCTGCCTTAGAATGGAATCATAAGTATTGGAATTTTCCTCCTGGAAATACTGAGTCTATGTCCATTTAGAGACAACTTCTGCCAAGATTGAGACTGAAGTAACAATGTAACATGTTGAAGCAGGTTAGGAGAATTTTTTCTTTTTGATGTTTATTTTTGAAAGAGACAGAGTTCGAGTGGGGGAGGGGCAGAGAGAGAGGGAGACACAGAATCCGAAGCAGGCTCCAGGCTCCCAGCTGTCAGCACAGAGCCCGACGCGGGGCTCGAACCCACAAACTGTGAGATCATGACCTGAGCTGAAGTCGAATGATTAACCGACTGAGCCACCCAGGTGCCCCAATAATTTTTTAAAGATCCTTCCCACTCCCAATTTCTTCCTTGGCTTCTCTTTTCCTGTCATGGGCTTCTAACCAGTAGAGACAGAATAAGGTGATAATAACCACGAGAAGACAATGTTGATAGAAAATACAGAGTCTGTCTTTGTGGAAAAATTATTTAAGGCGTAACTAGTAAGTAAAACAACACAAAAACAAAGAGGCAAAGCACCACCAGGCTTACTACATTCTAAGTATTCAATAAATGTTAGCATTATTAAAATACCAGAATGGAAATAAATAATTACTCACAGACAAGTCAGAAAGGAGTTTCTAACATGTTATAGTGGTATAAGTACCCAACTCTGGGGAAATTTTAGGTAAATGGTAATAGGCATTGAGGCAGAGAATTTTCAGTGACTCTCAGTCTTGGCGTACATTAGAATCCTCTGGAGTATAATCTTTTAAATCATGAAATGATTAAAAAATTTCTGAGGTTCCTGCTGCAACCCACGTCAATTTAAAAAGAACCTCTAGGGGCGCCTGGGTGGCTCAGTCGGTTGGGCGTCCGACTTCAGCTCAGGTCATGATCTCTCAGTCCATGAGTTCGAGCCCCGCATCGGGCTCTGTGCTGACAGTTCAGAGCCTGGAGCCCGTTTCAGATTCTGTGTCTCCCTCTCTCTCTGCCCCTCCCCTGCTCATGTTCTGCCTCTCCCTGTCTCAAAAATAAATAAAAACATAAAAAAAAATAAAATAAAAAGAACCTCTGAGGGTAGGAACTCAGGCATCAATTTTGTTTTGTTTTGTTTTAATTCTCCAGGTGATTCCAAAACAGATGGAGAGGGATAGTGCTAGACCAACGCTTTTCAACTGGCTATACATCACTAACTTGGAGAACTTTTTAAAGATTGCCCTACCCTCAGTGGTTCTCAGCTGTGGTTCACAGACTGGTAGCATCAGTGTTAGCTAGGGATTGGTTAGAATTGCCAGGTGTTGAGTACCATCCCCGAATCGGAAACTCTGGGGATGGGCTCAGTGATCTGCTTTAACAAGCCCTCCAGGTGATTCTGATGCTCCCTCAAGTTTAAGAATACTGCCCGGAAACCGGTTGGATTAGCTCTGCAGGGAGGGTTTGGGTTTCTTGGTTTTGTTATGCAATGAAGGTTGAGACCCACTCTCTGAGTTCTTTACCTTTATGCCTGTGTGGTCCTGTAAATAAACAGAACTTAAAACAAGTGGTTTGGTTAAAGGAGGGTGCTATGGAATTGGTAGTGAATTGCAAGTAAATCTGTCACCTACTCTGGCTAGGCTACAGTTAATACATTCTGCCCCAAATTTCTCTCTCTGTCTCTCTCTCTCTGTCTCTTTGGAATTGGACAGTAAGTGAATGTTTTTTTTTTAAGTCACCAAATTTTAGCTGTGTGTCCTTGGGAAAGCCACTTAGTTTCATTTTGCACCCGAGACTGCTAGTCTATAAAATGAGGGCTCCTTACATGTCTAAAACCCTAAGAAATACCACCTAGCGGAGTAATTGAGGACGTTGTTACGGTTCTCCATATGAGCCACATAATTGTAACACTTTAATTAAGCCATCCTTATTCCCTTACCCATTTCCATTGCTAAATGATAAAGGAAAAATGAAAGAGAAGAAGTAAAACCTAGGCCGAGATAGAGTTTATCATACCTAAAACATTTATCAGAGCATATTAAGCTACCAGCTATTGAATCTGTATCCTCATACGTATCCAATTTCTGTTAGGAAACAGTGTTCTATTTCCACCCTAAAAGTGTAAGTGTGCTGTTTAGATGCCTGCTTTAAAATTTGGAAGTCTCTGGAAACTCAGGACTAGGAATAAGTTGAAGTAATTCTTTAGATTGCTTTTATTATATTTTTATTTTAAGAGCTTAACTAAACATGCAATAAATGGACATATTGAAAGTGCACCATTTGCTAAAGTTTTAAAAAATATTTATTAATGTTTATTTTTTGAGAGAGAGACACACACACACAGACAGGGGCAAGTGGGGGAGGGACTGAGAGAGAGGGAGACACAGAATCCAAAGCAGGCTCAGGCTCTGAGCTGTCAGCACAGAGCCTGACGTGGGCCTTGAACCCACAAACCACAAGATCATGACCTGAGCCAAAGTCGGAGGCTTAACCTACTGAGCCACCTAAGCGCCCCAGGTTTTTTTTTTTTTTAAATGTTTATTTATTTTGAGAGAGAGGGAGGGCATGAACACATGCACCTGGGGCAGGAGCAGAGAGAGTGGGGGAGAGAGAAAGAATCCCAAGCAGGCTCTGCATTGTCGGTGTGAAGCTGGACACTGGACTTGAACTCACAACTTGTGAGATCATGCCCTGAGCCAAAATCAAGACCAATCAAGTGGGTCCCTTAACCCACTGAGCCACCCAAGTGCCCCACCATTTGCTAAGTATTAATGCACATATACACTTGTGACACTACGACCACAATTGAGGATGGTAAGCCTATCCCTCTTCCCAGAAATTTGTTCAGGCCTTTTTGTAGTCCCTACTTCCCAACCCTCCCTATACCCTCACCTACTTCCCAAGGAACTTTTTGTCACTATAGACAATTTTGCATTTTCTAGGGTCTTATATAAATGGAATCCTATAATATATTCATAATATATTTTGTTTTGGTTTTGTTTCTTTCACTAAGCATAATTATTTTGAGACTCATCTGTGGTATTATATGTATTAATAAGTCGTTCCTTTTAATTCTAAGTAAAGGATTCCATTGTATGTATATAGCACAGTTTGTTTATATACTCAATGAACTTTGGGGTTGTTTCTAGTTTAGGACATTTCTCTTGGGTAAATAGGAGTGGAATGGCTGCATAAAATGGCACGTATATGTCAACTTTGTAAGGAAGTGTTTTACACAGTGGTGAACCATTTTATATTTTACATTCCCACCACTAGTTAATGAGAGTTTCTGTTCCTCCAGATCCTCACCCAACACCTGTCATGGTCAGTCTTGTTAACTTGAGTTACTCTATGAGGTAAGTAGTAGGGTCTCATACTTTTGATTTCCTCAGTGACTTGATGTTGAAAATCTTTTTTTTTTTTTTTCAAAGTTTATTTTATTTTTGGGACAGAGAGAGACAGAGCATGAACGGGGGAGGGGCAGAGAGAGAGGGAGACACAGAATCGGAAGCAGGCTCCAGGCTCCGAGCCATCAGCCCAGAGCCTGACGCGGGGCTCGAACTCAACGGACCGCGAGATCGTGACCTGGCTGAAGTCGGATGGTCAACCGACTGCGCCACCCAGGCGCCCCGAAAATCTTTTTATTTGTCCACCATTCCTATCTCTTCATTTATGAAGGAAGAGCGAGTATGCACAAGTGAGTCAGGGAGAGGGTCAGAGGGAGAGAGAGAATCTTAAGCAGACTCCACACTGAGCATGACTCTGGGGTGACTCTGGGCTTGATCCCACAACTCTGGGATCATAACCTGAGCCAAAATCAAGAGGGGGATGCTTAACCGACTGAGCCACCCAGGCACCCCTTTTTTACTCCTTTTTTTTTAAAGTTTATTTATAGTGAAAGTGAGAAGGGGAGGGGCAGAGAGAGAGGGCGAGAGAATGAATCCCAAACAGGCTCTGCACTGCCACCAAGGGCCTGATGTGGGGCTTGAACATAAAAACTGTGAGATCATAATCTGAGCTGAAATGAAGAGTTGGGTGCTGAGTAACCCAGGTGCCCCTCTGTTACTAATTTAAAAAAATGTTTTTTTAATGTTTATTTATTTTTGAGAGAGAGAGAACGAAGGAACAAACGAGTGGGAGAGGTACAGAAAGCAGGTTCCAGGCTCTGAACTGTCAGTACAGAGCCTGATGTGGGGCTCGACCTCACAAACCACGAGATCATGACCTGAGCTGAAGCTGGACGCTTAACTGACTGAGCCACCCAGGCGCCCTTTTTACTCATTTTTAATGGGGTTGTTTTTGGTTTTTTTGTTTTTGAAAGTTCCTAATGTATCCTAGGTACAAGTCCTTTATTAGATACATGCTCTGCAAATATTTTTTCCCACTCTGTCTTCTTTTCATCTAATACATCTGATAGTGTCTTTCAAAGAGAAGTTTTATTTATTTTATTTTTTAAAGTTTTATTTATTTTAAAAATAAATTTATTTATTTTTTTAAACCTTAAATTAGTTAAGGTTTATTTATTTTGAAAGAGAGAGAGTGAGTACGAGCGGTGTAGGGGCAGAGAGAAAGAGAGGGAGAGAGAATTCCAAACAGGCCCCATGCTATCAGCACTGAACCCAGTGTAGGGCTTCAACCCATGAACTGTGAGATCATCACCTGTGCTGAAACCAAGAATCAAATGCTTAACTGCCTGAGCCACCCAGGCACCCCAAGGGCGGAAGTTTTAAATTTTTTAATATTTAAAGTCCTTATCAACTTGTTCTTACCGATTATGCTTTTGGTGTCGTATTAAGAAATCTTTGCCTAACCCAAAGTTGTAAAGATTTTTTTGCTGTTTCCTCCTAGAGGTCTTACCAACTTTTTACATTTAGGCCTATTATTTATTTTTAGTTAATATTTATATCTAGTGCCAGATATGAATTAAAGTTTATGTGTGCACATATACCCACGGATTTGTTTCCATTACCATTCATTGGAAAGGCTGCACATTCTGGACTGTATCACCTGTGTACCCTTGTCAAGAATAAGTTGTCTATAAATATTGAAGTCTCTTTTTGGACTCTTTTTTTGGACTCTATTGACTCATATGTCTTTCTTGATTCCTGTGTTGTATTGATAACTGTGGCTTAAATCAGGTTGTGGTAGCCTTGCAACTGTGCTCTTTTTCAGTCATTTTAGCTATTATAGGTCCTTTGAATTTCCATGAATTTTAGAATTTATAAAAACATGGGAATTGTGTTGCATCTACAGGTTAATTCAAGTCTTGCGCTCATGAAAAACACATATCCCTCCATTTACTTAGGTCACCTTTAATTTCAAAAATATTTTGTAGTTTGCAGATTTTGCATATGTTTTTGTAGATTTATCCTTAAGTATTTCATATTGATAATGTTTAAATGGTATTTTTGATTTTCATTTTACTGCTAGTATATAGAAAACAGTTGGTTTTTGTGTATTGATCTTGTAATTTGCAACTTTGCCAAACTCAGTAGTTCTAGTACTTTTTTGAACGTTTTGTAGATTCCATGGACAATCATGTTGTATGCAAATAGTTTGTCTTTTCTAATTTAGATGCCTTTTATTATTTATTTATTTATTTATTTATTTATTTATTTATTTATTTTTCTTGCATTACCACAATGACTAGTTCCTCCACTGGCTGAACTTTCAACAGAGTTAAATAGAATTGTTGCTTGTTCCTGATCTTAGGTGGAAAGCATCGAGTATTAAGTGTGATGTTAGGTGTATGTTTTTCATGGATGCTCTTTATCAAGTTAAGGACATTCCTATCTATTCTGAGTGCTAAAAGTTTTGGTTTTTTTAAAAAAATTTTTTTTTTCAACGTTTATTTATTTTTGGGACAGAGAGAGACAGAGCATGAACGGGGGAGGGGCAGAGAGAGAGGGAGACACAGAATCGGAAACAGGCTCCAGACTCTGAGCGATCAGCCCAGAGCCTGACACGGGGCTCGAACTCCCGGACCGCGAGATCGTGACCTGGCTGAAGTCGGACGCTTAACCGACTGCGCCACCCAGGCGCCCTAAAAGTTTTGTTTTTAATCAGGATATCAGATTTTGGCAAATGCCTTTGCTACATCTACTGAGATAAACATATGGTTTTTCTTTTTTGCTTTGTCATATAATGAAGGACATTTACTAATATTGAAATGTTAACTCAACTTTTCATTTTAGTGGCAAAATCCACTTAGTAATGATGGGTTATCTTTTTCTATATTGTTGGATTTCACTTGTTATTGTTATTTTTTTAATATTTATTTTATTTTTGAGATAGAGCATGAGCTGGGGAGGAGCAGAGAGAGAGAGGGAGACACAGAATCTGAAGCAGGTTTCAGGCTCCAAGCTTTCAGCAGAGAGCCTGACGTAGGACTTGAACTCACGAACTGTGAGACCATGACCTGAGCTGAAGTTGGCTGCTTAACCAACTGAGCCGCCCAGGCATCCCTCATTTGATAATTTTTAAATTAAAAAAATATTTTTAACGTTAATTTTTGAGAGACAGAGACACAGAATGCAAGTGGGGGAGGGGCAGAGAGAGAGGGACACAGAATCCAAATCAGGTTCCAGGCTCCGAGCTGTCAGCACAGAGACTGACCCGGGGCTTGAACCCACAGACTGTGTGATCACAACCTGAGCCAAAGTCAGTTGCTTAACCAACTGAGCCACCAGATGCCCCTATTGATCATTTTTAAAATACATTTTGCACCTGCAGTATCTTTCTAGGATGTATCACAGCTTACAATTATTTTTTTTCCTTTTTCTTTTGAATGGAATGTAAGCTTCTTGAGTACAAGTTCTGACAGGACAAAATACATTTTGTTTACTTTTTTATTCCTAACACCCAGCTCAGGGGTGGCATATAGCAGGTGCCCAGCAAGTAATTTGCTGTTGAAAGTAGTGCCAAGAGCTGATGCTGGAGAAGTACTGAGACCTCGTCATGAAAGGTCTCACCTGCCAGGCTAAGGAATTTGGAGTGAATCCTGGAGACACTGGGGAGCCACTGAACAATTTTGTGTAAGGAATGACCCACAGATGACGGAAAATAGACTAAAAAGGAACTAGCCTGGTGACTGGGAGAGCGTTTCCCAATTACTGAAGAAATGCAGTGGAGTGATGTTGAGGGCTTCAACTAAGGCATTGGACATAGGATGGAGAAGAAAGAGGTGTGAGTGATGTGAAGAAGGTAGCATGGAGACCACGTGAGGGACTCTATGTGAAGGGAGTGGAGAAGAGGATTTAGGATACTGATCACGAATGGGGAAACACAAAGGGTGTAATTGGGAGGCTGGAAGGACTGGTGGGGTTGAGGGGCTGTGGGACAGCCAACCGACAGCTGCACATGTGTTTGGGGACCTCTGCTCTGAAAGTATGGATTTGGATTGTTCACGTATAGGTGGTAATGAAAGCCAAGGGAGTGTTGCGAATCCCCTCTTCTTCTTCTTTTTTTAAATGTTTATTTATTTTTGAGAGAGAGAGAGAGACAGAGTGTGAATCGGGGGAGGGGGGCAGAGAGAGAGGGAGACACAGAATCTGAAGCAAGCTCTAGGCTCGGAGCTGTCAGCACAGAGCCTGACATGGGGCTTGAACTCACGAGCTGGGAGATCATGACCTAAGCTGAAGTCGGACACTTAACGGACTGAGCCACCCAGGCACCCCTGGGAACCCGTGCTCTATAGCATGCTGTACTTAGCTCTGTAATGATACTTGGCATATCCCATAATGTCGGCTGCTTCAGCTAGTCTGTGAGCTTCTCCAGGACAGCTGGAGAATCCTTAGGCTAGTGCTGTGTCTGGTCATTAGTAGGACCTGAGTATTTGTTGAAGGGTTTGAGTTATGGCTCTGCCACTTGCTCTGAAAGTAAACAAGTTGCTTAACCTAACAAACCTTCAGTTTTCGTATCTGTAAAATGAAGAAAATAGCGACCTCATTCGTTTTAAGAGGAGTAAAAAAAATGTGGTATCTCAATAAATGTTAGTTTGTTCCATCTTAGTGAAGTGAATATAAAAGTATCTAGGGAAAAACAGCTGTAGAGAAAAGCCTTTCCATTTTTTTAAAGACCCCAGCAAGAAAGATCTTGTGTCCCTATTGAGGACTCATTTATTCATGTGTTTCTTGTTGTATTTAATAATTATTTACTTTTCATTTAGGCTCGAGTGCTAAATGTGAAATACCAGATGGGTAATTGTTCTTCGCTTGAGTCTAAAGATGAAAACTATCATGAAAAGTCTATATCGTGATTAGTAGTAACACAGTTAAACATAAAAGTACATCTGCCAAAGTCACAGGTCTGTTGCATTCCATGACTGTCCTTTCGATTATTGGACTCCAAAACTGAAAAGTAAATATTGGGGGCACCTAGGTGTCTCAGTTGCCTAAGTGGCTGACTCTTGATTTTGGGTCAGGTCATGATCTATGGTTTGTGGAATCGAGCCCTGCTCTGTACTGACAGTGTAGAACCTGCTTGGGATTCTCTCTCTTCTGCTCTCTCTCTTTGCCCCCCCCCCCCCCCCCAACTTGAGTGCATTTTTTTCTCTCTCTCTCTCTCAAAATAAATAAACTTAAAAAAATAGAAACGTAAATATTCTTGTTAAAATGGAATCTAGTAAAAGTCCTAACATACATGTAATGGGGGCTATTTCAGTTTTGAAAAATTTAGTTTGGTTTGAATGCTAACTGTAACTTAATTCTTGGCCTGGCTTAATATTATAAATAATATTTTAAATATTTTCTTTAGGTTTCTGTTTATCCCTAGCTTTCTTTTAGTTAAGAGAGTTGCTTTTCTAGTTATAGTAAATACTTTTTTCGAGAAAGAATACTTAACTGATTAGTACTTTTGTTGAGAAAATGCTAGATGAAGGGGACCTGGATGGTTCAGTCAGTTGAGCATTGGACTCTTGATTTCAGCTCAGGTCATGATCCCAGGGTGGTGTGTGTGGGATAGAGTCCCACGTCGAACTCTGAACTGACAGCTCAGAGCCTGCTTGGGGTTCTGTCTCTCTTTTTCCCTCTGTCTCTCCCCAGCTCACTCATGTGTGTGTGCTCTCTGTCTCAAAAAAGAAAGAAAAAGAAAGAAAGAAAGAGAGAGAGAGAGAGAGAGAAAGAAAGAAAGAAAGAAAGAGAAAGAAAGAAAGAAAGAAAGAAAAAAGAAAATGCTACTTTGTTTTACGTTGCCAAGGGCAAAGAATGAAAACTGTGTAGGTAGGAGCCAATAATAACAGATGTAAGTTTCTAAACTAATAACCTAACATTTTGCTAATAAAGAGATAGTGAAATTGTAGTCATTATAAACATACACGGAATGTTACCAAGCTCTGCATAGTGGAAAAAGAGTCAAGAGTTGAGAAGCTTGGGTTCAAGGTTTGGTACATTTATCACCCCAGGAAAGACCCTTATGTTTTCTGTCTGCTTAAAAACTGTGATTCTAATGATGAGAAGGTGAAAGGAATGATAGTCTACTCTGTCTTGATGGGGTGGTGGGTCAGCTGATTCATCCCCTAGATGAATGAACCCATATACAGTTTTATCAGTTGGACTGTGAGACAAGCACAGATGTACCTGATATTCACCACCTGATGGAAGAAAGTTAAGATTTACATAAACTGTCAGTTAGCAATGACCACATGCCCTGAGAGGGAGTCCTATCGGGACTGTGTTTAAATGATGGTCCCTGAGCCCCATTTAAAATAAGAAACATTTCGGGGCGCCTGGGTGGCGCAGTCGGTTAAGCGTCCGACTTCAGCCAGGTCACGATCTCGCGGTCCGTGAGTTCGAGCCCCGCGTCAGGCTCTGGGCTGATGGCTCAGAGCCTGGAGCCTGTTTCCGATTCTGTGTCTCCCTCTCTCTCTGCCCCTCCCCCATTCATGCTCTGTCTCTCTCTGTCCCAAAAATAAATAAACGTTGAAAAAAAAATTAAAAAAAAAATAAAATAAGAATCATTTCTAGAAAGTACTGGGGGACAAGTGGCAGAAATCTGTCACCTGGATTTCCATCTCCACTCGGCCACTTACATTGACAGTTGACTAACTGTTCTCTCTGCAACCCTCTCCATCCCTGTCAAAGCAAGAACATGATTTTCCCACTAGTGCTGCCCCTGGTTTCTAAGGGGAGCTTTCTTGGGACCCAGGATGTTACCCCAATTATTGTATTTAGTCTTTGGAGACTTTAGATATGTAGGTTTAAAGGATTTGGGACAGTTGAATGAAAACGATGACTTCCTTGAATTTTCTACCCTGACTCTCCATATCAGAGCCTTCTTAGCACTGCTTGTGTTAAATTCAGATTTAGCTACATCTTGGCCAACTGTGCATTCACCTAAGAATCACAACCAAAACTATACTGGTTTAATTTATTTCATTTCCATATGCTTTAAGGTAATACAAGTGCTTTTAGTAGAGCTAATAAGATGAGTAATTTTATTTCACTTAAAATCTTAATGTTATCATCTTTGTGGATGTTATATTTAGCATATATTACAAATAGCTATTTTAATTGCTTTTACTCTTTCGTAAAATTAGTAGATCAAGAAACATAAGCGAAGACTCTTTTTAAGCTATATTCTCAGTGCCCCCAGAAATTTGTGTTTCTCAAAGATATTAACAGCTGTTTATATAATTAAGTTGGCAGTGATTCATTAAATATATTTTGTTCTCAGGTCATCCTGATAGCACCAGTTTTAATCATAGCATTTATCTTCAGACATATTTTCTTCTCTCATGTATAAAATCTACAATCTTGGAAGAAAAGCCAAGTAAAGGAGAATGAAATGCCACTGCCCTATTTTAAATCTTTCTGTGTCAGGCACAAGGTTAGCTGGGAAAAGAGAATTGTCTCCAGGGAGAGGTGTTACCTTTTATCTGTGTTTTAACTGTGTGTGCCTTACTTTCAATTAGGTTTTTGTTGTTGTTAGAGTATTTTCTTTTTTTTTTTTAATTTTTAAAAAATGTTTGCTTGCTTATTTATTTATTTATTTTTAGAAAAAGAGCATGCGCTCATGGGGGAGAGGCAGAGAGAGAGGGAGAGAGAGAATCCCAAGCAGGCTCTGTTGCTGTCAGTACAGAGCCTGACGTGGGGCTCCATCCCACAAACTGTGAGGTCGTGACCTGAGCGGAAATCAAGAGCTGGATGCTTAACTGACTGAGCCACCCAGACGCCTCATCGTTACAGTATTTTCATTCATATCTGAGGACAATATTGCTGACCAGATCAGTTCCTGATTTAACGATATACAGATACAGATGTCAGATTTCATTAATAGTAACCTTGAGAGTGTTTTCAAATCCTCCTTGGTAGTTCAAAAATACTGTGTAGTGAACATCCTTCAAAACAGGTTCAGAGTACCCAGAAATAATTTAAAAGAAACATTCTTTAGAGGATTTACATATCCTAGACCTTCCAATGATAGACTCTAGGTATAGTCACTTTAAAAAATACATGGATAAAATCTAAAAGTGAAGTCTTGTGTGGCCATGTAACTGAGCCTCAGGAAAGACCCTTAACTTTGTTGGGCCTTTCTCTCTCATAAACGGGGGATAAAATTCTTTATCTCATAGGAAAGTCATGAGGATTAAATGAGGTCATTCAGCATAGTGTCTGGCACATAGCAAGTGCCTAATAAATTGTAAATAGTATTTAATATTTATTTTCACTGAATTTATTTTTCTATTTTAACGTTTATTTATTTTTTGGGGGACAGAGAGAGGTAGAGCATGAACGGGGGAGGGGAAGAGAGAGAGAGAGGGAGACACAGAATCGGAAACAGGCTCCAGGCTCTGAGCCATCAGCCCAGAGCCTGACGCGGGGCTCGAACTCACGGACCGCGAGATCGTGACCTGGCTGAAGTCGGACGCTTAACGGACTGCGCCACCCAGGCGCCCCTATTTTTCTCTTTTAAAGAAAGTTTTCTGAGGCCCCTTCCCCGCTTTTCCTATTTCTTGTGATGAGCTGATACCTTATGTTCCCTCTTAGACTTTGGTTAAATTGTGATTTTGGCAAAGGTGGAGTTAGGCCCCTTCTAGCACACCTTTTTCCTCCCACCCCTCAGCACATGCCTCAGGAGCTCTTGTCTAGCATCACAAAGGGACCCTTTTTAAATTTTTATGGTTTAAAAAAAAATTTTTTTTTTACATTTATTTATTTTTTGAGAGACATAAAGACACAGAGCACAAGTTGGGGAGGGGAAGAGAGAGAAGGAGACACAGAATCTGAAGCAGGCTCCAGACTCTGAGCTGTCAGCACAGAGCCCAATGTGGGGCTTGAACTCACAAACTGTGAGATCATGACCTGAGCCGAAGTTGGACGCCCAACTGACTGAGCCACCCAGGCGCCCCATGGGACCCTTTTTTTATAATGTGAAAAAAATTTTATTTATATTTAGGCAGCTGGACACAGTTTAGATGATCCCAATTTTGTTTGCAACATCCAAATCATCCTAGTCAGGAGCCAGTCAAACATATGCCTTCTTCTCTCCATCAGCCCTGATCAAGGTGTTGATCTTGGCCATGTCAGTGTCATAGAGCTTCTTCACAGCCTGTTTGATCTGGTGCTTATTGGCCTTGAATCCTCAATGAACACAAGTGTGTTGTTGCCTTCTGTTTTCTTCATGGCTGACTTGGTATCAGGAGGAACTTGATTGCATCATGGTCAAGCTTGTTTGTCCTGGGGCGGGGGGGGGGGGGGACCCATTTCTGACAGCTTTGGTCATGGCCATCTTTCACCACAGCCACTCCAAAGGTGTAGCAGATACTGGCTTAAGTGGTTTAGGACTGGGCATGTTGTGATGTGGAGAGAAGGAATGACATCTCAGGGACCTCCTAGAAACTACAAGAACATATCTATTTATCTCTGTATGCCTTCTGCCTGACGCAGTGTCTGAACACAGCAGGGGGATAACAACAGTTGAGTAAATAATTGAAGGAAAATTCTCTTAATATGGATGCAGGAAGACCCAAAACCTTCAAGATCTAAATGAATCTCTAATGGGAAAGATCCAGATTCCATTATAGGAAAGTATGATCTCATGGCACTCCACAAATCATACAAAATAGCCCATTTGCCTCTCAGTGTTGTTGTAAAATGCTTCTCTACACAAAGTGTGAGACATTTCCCCCCATTTTATATTGATTGCTATATAGACAAGAACTCTAAATAGCACCCCTTGTTGGGGCACCTGGGTGGCTCAGTCAGTTAAATGTCTGACTCTTGGTTTTGGCTCAGGTCATGATCTCATGGTTCATGGGTTTGAGCCCTACATCGGGCTCCGTGCTGACAGCATGGAGGCAGCTTTGGAGTCTCTCTCTCCCTTTCTCTGCCCCTCCCCGACTCATTGTCTTTCCCTCTCTTTAAATTTTTTTTTTCAACATTTATTTATTTTTGGGACAGAGAGAGACAGAGCATGAACAGGGGAGGGGCAGAGAGAGAGGGAGACACAGAATCGGAAACAGGCTCCAGGCTCTGAGCCATCAGCCCAGAGCCCGACGCGGGGCTCGAACTCACGGACCGCGAGATCGTGACCTGGCTGAAGTCGGACGCTTAACCGACTGCGCCACCCAGGCGCCCCTTTCCCTCTCTTTAAATAAACAAACAAACTTTAAAAAATAAAAGTAAGAGTGGCAACTCAGTGGCTCAGTTGTTTAAGCATCCTACTTGGGCTCAGGTCATAATCTCATAGCTCGTGTGTTCAAGCCCCATGTTAGGCTTGCTTTGGATTATGTTTCTCCCTCTCTTTTTCTGCCCCTCCCCTGCTCACCCTCTGGCTCTCTTTCTCTTTCAAAAATAAACATTAAAAAAGTAAATGCAAATAAAAATAGGAAAAATTAAAAGCACCCTTGTCACTATTTTTCCATGATAGCAAGTTGTCTTTGAAAACGACTGTAAAAATTTGTTGAAGTTCTTTCTCTATTTAGATAGACATGTTTTAAGTATAATGAACTATGGTTTTGTTACCGGACAGAACCAGTTCTGAATTCAGCACCCCTGAGTGGCTGCTTGCCACTCAAAAATCAATAATGGAGAGACAGGGATGGTGGGAAAGGAAAAGTTGCTTTATTCAGGAAGCTGGGAACCTGGGAAGACGGTGAACCGAAGTCCCAAAGACCACCTTCCCTGTCTTGGCAAAAGCAGAGGATCTTAGAGGGGAAGGTGAGGGACATGGACGGGTGTGAGTGGGCTCCCTGCAGTGGAAGTGGGTGCCCAGGTGGTTAGTTGTGTGTGGACATGACCTCAAATAGATGTGCTAGCATGAGCAGTGGCTTTTTGCAAATGTGGTTAGTCCTTCTCTTCCGGGAAAGTCTGGTTCTTCACTCCTCAAGGCCTATGGTCTGCAGATCTCAAGGGAAGCAGATTAGTTTGGCTACAGACTACGGGACTTAAATCAGCAAGCATGGGGTGCATAAACTTGAAGCCACTTAACCCTTAAGATGGATTGGAGGGCTGTTACAGTTTGTTATGACTTGTTACCAGGAATTTCTCTTACATATGAATTCAAATGAATCAGGCTTTTTCTGTGGGTTGGTGGTTTTGTTTTTTCCCCACCAGTCTGGACTTAAATAACATCGGGTCCAGCTGTCTTTGAATTTTTATCTGGCTTCATAATAAAGCTTTATAGTTGGTTCTCACCATCTGGATCACACTGGAGAAGGTAATGGGACTTTCATTTTGCAATTATTTTAACCTTGGCCAATGGAAACTGACAATGGAAACTTTCAGTTTCCTGTGAAGGTCAGCAATTTAAACTTGCAATATCTATAGAAAGCATACTTCATTGTGGGCTTAGCCTAGAAGATCTGAACTAGTAAAGGAGTAAACTGGGGGGTGGTCATCAGGCAGAGGGTATGTGATAACCCCTCCCACTGTTTCACTGAGCAGTTAAGGGGATTCAGTGCACCCAATCCTAAATGTTTTGTGTGCAGAAAGAGCTGTGTAAATCCTAAATGTTGATGGTGGAGGACATTTTTGGCATGAGATACTATTTCCTTTCTTCTTTGGCCAATGAGGAAATTAAAATTGTTTGCTTTCTTCTTTCAGAGAATGGTTAGTCTGTATATGGGAACTCTTTTGAGAATTTCCCCTCTCACATTATAATCTCTAATTAAATCTCCTTCATAGAGATGTGATTTGTGTATCACAGATACCCCCTTCCCCTCGTAAGATAAGAGATGCTTTTTGGGCTCCCTTAAGTAGAAACCTTAATCCACACCCGTCCTGGGTCAGCCTTCCCTCCTTACACTGACACTGCTCTTGGCCTCTGGCTAGCTTTTCAGTCTTACCAAATATCCCTGGCATTCTGGGTAGGTAGAATTGTGCCTTCTTTATTAGCTAAGTGTCTCCACTGAAGAGTCATCACTAACCTGTTTGTTGTGAGGTGTGTGAATGGACTGGAGGTTGTCCCTATAGCCATGTCACTGTCACTTGCATTGCATTAGGAATAACTCTGAGTGTGACCAGGGGAACATATTAGGAATAGGAATGTCATCTGTCATGTGTTGCATCGAAGGAGGAAAAACAAGTTTGAAAAGCATTGTGTTAGACTTTTGATCAAAGAGCTTATTCTCTATCTACTCTTATAACCCACACAGGGGTAAGCATGTCTCACACATAGTTTGGGCTCAATACATTCCTGAATGAACCGAGTACAACTCAACAGTTGGTAAATTTCTTGAACCATTATTCTGAGAAGGAAAGAAATGTGCAGCATTTTGGGGTTGTTCTTACATCACACATCAAAAACATGAATTTCCTTCTTGTAAGTGTCCTACTGTAGGTGGAAATTGAGTAGTGCTTTGCTCACCACCAGCCAGTACTGCTGTCCAGAACCATTAGATACAAGGGTCGCTTTCATAATCCACCATCATAATATCGTGCCTTATGTTTTTCTGCCTAGGTGGTTCTGGTAAAATTGTTATCACAAGTTATTACCCTTCAGTCTAACCTATCTGAAGGAAAAGCTGGCTGATACTGTCATTTGAGGACTAAGAAATATTTGTCTAGACGTTTGATCCAATCTGTATTTTTATTTGATGTGTAATTGGCGAGAAAATCGCAAAGACAAATTTAAATGCTTGCATCTCTAACCTTGTCACAGTGTCTGAGCATTCATTCATCATCATTATCTTGGATTCCTGCAGCCAGCAGACTTCATAGGAAAGCAAGCACTGAAACAGATTAAAGCCAAGGGGCTGAAACGGAGACTGGTCTGCCTCACCTTGGCAACGGACGATGTTGATCCGGAGGGAAATGAAAGCATCTGGTATGATGGCAAGGTGAGTGCTGAGGACCTTGTGGCTAGGGGCCACTGCAGCTTTTCTGTACCAGAAACTCTCCTTGTCTCTATTTCCTTTTAGGGTTTGGTTTTTTGGTTTTTGTTTGCTATTTACCTATCTTTTGGTTGGGTCATACACTTTGATTTCTGAGCTGTCATTCAAGAAGCAGAAATCATTTAACTGAAAGGAAAATGAAATGCTACTCATTTTAAAAAACAAAATTCTCTATGCTTTGATTAAAGAAAATAAAACCAAGGGCTTAAAATTCAATGGGCAATGAGGAAGGTACGAGTTAGAGGGTAAAATGATCTACGTGCTCACTCCACATCCATATCTGTGAATGCAGGAGATGAATTTTGTAAAGAATTTGGCATGATGGTTTAGCTTCTAAGACATCTTTGAGAAAGAGGTAATTCTAACCTGAGCACATCAGAAGAAAAAAAAATCCAAATGAAAATATCCATGACAACAGAGAGTAGAGCCTTGGAAAGTAAAGCGAGCGGTAGAAACCATTTAGTTCTTCAGAAAGAGTAACTGTGCCTTCTTCCCATTTGGGTATGTTAGGTTTTATTCTATCAGTATCCAGTAAAACCAGATAACTTCCCAATTGAACTTCATTTCTTTGACTTTTTACAACAATTTGTAAAACCCGGTTTGGTTTAAGATTTTGCTGTGTTCTGGCCGGTGTTAGCAGGCAGATGTGGGACTCTGCTTAGACCACAGGGTAAGCACAGGGCCTTCAGAGCTCATCCAAACAGCTGCTCCATATTGAACAAGATCTGCTTGGTCCATACCCAGAGATTCAGAGATTTGGTGCCTGGGTTTTTTCTCAAGCACTGCAGCCTACTTGATACTTGTTTCCATTTTCTTCTTCTCTTCAGTGACAAAAAGAGCCCTGGAAGTGAGGAAAGCCAGTGGCATAAAATCTCAGCCTTTGGGATCAATTGGCTCTCAGCCAATGGCCATTTGGACTGAGGCATGGGTTCATTTGATGTAGAACTAACATCTGCAGAGTTTCTACTATGTGCTGGATATTTTTTGTGTACTACTCTAATTTTATAACACCCCTCGCAGATGGGTATGATCATCTCAATTTAGAGTTTAGACTTTGGGGTTCAGATCCCAACTAACTTGCTTGAGGTTGCACAGTGACTGACAGAGCTGATTTCTGATCTGGGTATAGGCGGACTTTGAACTGCTTACCCTTTCTCCTAAGCCAAGAGCCAATTTGTTCTTGTCTCTGTCTCTGCTGTCCCACAGTATTCTCTTCAGCACTTGACCATAGACCCATAGTTCTTGTACATCCCAAAGCGGGTGGATGTTATTAGACACTATGAAGCCAAAGATTTTTTTTTAAATTTTTTTTAACGTTTTTATTTATTTTTGAGACAGAGAGAGACAGAGCATGAATGGGGGAGGGTCAGAGAGAGAGGGAGACACAGAATCTGAAACAGGCTCCAGGCTCTGAACTGTCAGCCCAGAGCCCGACGTCGGGCTCGAACTCACAGACCGCGAGATCATGACCTGAGCCGAAGTCGGCCACTTAACTGACTGAGCCACCCAGGCGCCCCAGATTTTTTTTGTTTTTTTCAGATTTCAAGTTCTTTCTTAAGAACCTCTTCACCTTTAATTGTGTTAAGGTTGTTTACCTGTTTGAACCATTCTTACCTCACTGTCTCCCCCCTTCTTTTGGTTCTAAATCTCTGGTTCAGACTTTTTTTTTTCTTTTTTAAGTTTATTTATTTTGAGAGAGCGGAGGGAGGGGCAGAGAGGGAGGGAGAGAATCCCAAGCAGGCTCTGTGTTGTTAGTGCAGAGCCCCACACGGGGCCCAATCACACAAACCAGGAGACCATGAACTGAGCCGAAATCAAGAGTCAGATGCTTAACCTATTGAGCCACTCAGGTGCCCTGAGACCTCTTTTCTTAATAAGCATTTCCTCCAACTTCACATTCACCTGCAACTTTCAACTGATACACACCTCTGCCATTAACTAGCTGCTTGACCTGATCTTAGCCTCTCTGGACCTCCATTTTCTCATCCTAGAAAATGAGCTGTGTCAAGTTTCCCCCGCCCCATCTTCCGTTTTTCCTGTTTTCACTCTATTTTCATCCAGCTTTCTAATATGGTCCACGCCCACCCTTGCACTGGCTTTCCGTTTTGGCCATAGGTTGCAGATTATGCCGTCGTGTTCTGTATGCAACCCCAAACCAACCCTGATAAACGTGGTGAGTCTTGACACGCAAATTCAAGTTAAAAAGCCTGGAAACTTGTACCTTAAACTTACACAACATTACATGCCAACTATATCTCAAAGCTGGGAAGGGGGGACCTGGAAACCCCAGTTCCTTTTTGAATTTTACTTCCTTTGCTGTTTCTGTGCACTGAGTTTACATGCTATATTTTTCATCTTTCTTCCCATATGCCATCTGCTTACAGAGCTGTTAATCCGGTTGTAGTTGGCTTTATAAATCAAATATCCCTTGAATTTCCTGATATCCACTTGTCTGCTCTTTGTTGCTCAGTAGGGTGATCGTCTCATCCTGAAGATGAATCTCCTGGATCCTCTTTATGCTCTGGAATGAGATGACATACTTTTTGTTCTTACTTCCTGACTTTGTTGAGATTTGTACTGCCTTTGGTATTTGGTATTCTATTCTTGCAAATATTTTCTAGGCAATGGGGATGCGGCAGTGCATAAAACAGACAAGCATCTCTGCCTCCATGGGTCTTACGTCCCAGGAGAGAGAGAGTAGACAATGAACATACTAAATGAAATAAAATGGCACATCTGAGAGTGATGAGTGTCCTGGGGAAAAGTAAAGTCCAATTGAGAGATGGGCAGTGATGGAAGGAGAGATTAGGATTTTAAATAAGATTTAATTTTTGAAAAAGAGTGGGCATGCAAAGGGCTTCTGTTATAAAAGCAGCTTTGCTGGGAAGTTTTAAAGATGTGTGGTAGAAATGAAGTTTGGGGAGTTGAGAAAGCTGTCTTTTTTTATTATTTATAAACGAAAACACACAGAGACAGCCAAAGAAACACCATGTATCATCCAATTTAAATTATGTTCTCTCTTTCAAAGGCCATCTACCATGTTACCTCCCCTAAGCCAGAGGTGCCTTTAATTCTCACAAAGGGAGGAATGAGACAAGGCTAAACATAAATGAGGATTGCTTATATTGGTAAAAGGAGAGCCTGTGATTAACAAAGAATATGAAAATCTACTAGGCAGAAGGTGGGCACAGGTTGTTCATGTGATTCACTGAGCAAAGAGAAGAAATAGATTTAATTGAATCTGGAATATTTTAGGGTAGAAGGATATAAAACTGTTGCTAGGAAAAACCTTTCCTTAGAAGAGATTTTGTAATGAGATAAAAGGAAAGGCCAGACTTGGGAAATACTCGGGTTACTCAGCATTGAATTAGAGAGAAATTAAATGGGAAATGCAAGTAATCTAGCAGAAAGCAATGCATTCAATAAATATTTAAAAAAAAATGGCACTCTTGCAATAAATACACTATTTCTTTATGTTACTCATGCAGGCATAACTGCAAGATGAATCACTGCTGGGATTTTAAGAGATGGGAAGGCCTGGGGAATCTCTGAAGAGGGATGTGGGGTTTTGACCCATTGAGTTAGGGGCTTTGGCCAAGAGACTTGGTTTGACCTCTTCTTATATTCTTAAGATGCCCAAGCAAATCAGGTCACCTCTCTTGGGCTCCAAACACAGACCTCAGGTTTACAGACTAGGAAGTGAAACCAAGATTACCCAGAAAGTCTTTCAAGGAGCTGTGATTAAAACTCCAACCTTCCTGACCCAAAGCCCTGCCTTACATTACTTAACTATGATCTAAAAGAGAAAAACCATTTTAAAGCATATGTGTTCTCTCAGCAATACCTTGGCAGTTAATAACCTGCCAGAGAAACAGCTTTTACTAATGAATGCATTCATGTTTGTTTGTTTTTTAATCAACCAGTTCTCCCCATAATAAGCTCAGAAATGATATGGAGAGGTTTCTGATTTGGGGATTCAGTGAGATAATTACAAACTGGGACCACAGAGCTAGGAGTCTGTACTTACTGTCATAAATGTGTCAGCATCTCAAAGACTAGAAATGCTATAATAAGACTGTTGATTGTAGTGGACTCTTTGCTGAGGCAGCTGAAAGATCACTGGCCGATTCATGTCCATGAATATTTTTCAGCACCAGCCACAAGCAGCCCACTGTGTGAAACAGGGAGGCTGTAAGGATTAGTGCAACGCTGTGTAGCCAGGAGAAGCCATTTTGAGTAGGGCTATTTATCATATTTTGCTTTTGTTGTCTTCCTTTTACATTTTTTCATACGTGGTGTTTTAACCTGATGTTGTTGTATTGCTTTTTTTTTTTTTTTTTTTTGCATTCTACTGTTTCTCTTTCATCTTTTCCTTCAGATCTAGTTTCCACTCATTTCTCTTATCTTTGTAAGAAGCCTGATGAGATTTTTTTTTTTTTTTTTTTTTTTTTTTTTTGCTGCATAAAGGCTTTGTTTTCATCTCCTAGGTTTTGTTTGTTTGCTCAGTGCTTTTCTCTGGTTTACCATCCCAGTTTATTCCATTTCAACCTCCCTAATTTTGATTGCTCATGCCTAATTCCATGTCTCCACTCGTCCTGCAAAGTTTCGTCCCCCTTATATACCTACTAATTCCACCCACCTTCAAAATGTAGAACAAATCCTGGCTTAATTATGTTGACTTTCTTGGCTCCCTGGTTATATTTTCCTGCATCTCTGTGTTAATTTCTCAGCTAGGCTAGAAGCTCGTGAGGGTAGGAACCAGACCTCAGTCATTTTCTAGAATGCCCAGCAAAATGTTTTGTACCTGGTAGATCTAGAGAGGGCAAAGTCGACATTAATTTAAGGGCCTCGCCATCTCCAGGAATCGCTAAATGCTATATATTCATAGAGAAAGTTCGCTTCACATTGACTACTGATGTATCAATAGTTTATTTCACCACTATTTTGGCAGGCCGTATCCTAAACCACAAGAGGAACACTTGAGTAAATTTACATTTGGATTATTAGGAATTTTCCCTTGTATCTATTATTGCCAAGCTGGTTGGAAGATAATGCTTTTCAAATTTAAAGCAAAA
This sequence comes from Herpailurus yagouaroundi, assembly GCF_014898765.1. Classification (NCBI taxonomy): domain Eukaryota; kingdom Metazoa; phylum Chordata; class Mammalia; order Carnivora; family Felidae; genus Herpailurus; species Herpailurus yagouaroundi. The sequence continues at coordinate 97,059,075 of NW_024412377.1, forward strand.
ATATTTGAGTCTTCCTCCCATCAGATCTCTTGCCACCAAACTGAGCAAAATAGTGCCAGCTACTCAAAAAAACCAGGTGTTCTTACCTCAAAGTGAGAAGTGTGAGAGTACTGTTGATGATTTATTTTGAGAATTATTTTTCATAATTTGTAAGCCTAAATTCACTTACGAGAATGTTTTCTGCCCGCTGTTAGCCCCATAAACAGTATTCCCTAAAACTTTCAGATTGTAAGGCAAACCTATTTTTTCAGAGTTCTGTCTGGAGAGGAGGAGCACAAGGCTGTGGCCAAGCTGCTGAGGATGGCTGGGTCTTGTTTTTCAGGTGGTTGGCAACACGACGTCTGGAAGCTACAGTTACAGCATCCAGAAGAGTCTGGCGTTTGCCTATGTGCCTGTTGAGCTAAGTAAAGTAGGACAACAGGTGGAAGTTGAACTGTTAGGCACAAATTATCCGGCAACCGTCATACAGGAACCCTTGGTGTTGACAGAACCAGCCAGAAACCGGCTTCGGAAGAAAAATGGAAAGGAAAAAATTTGAAAAAGACCCTCAGCAGGCAATTGAATTATGTTTGCTCTATGACTACCAAAAATCATAACTGAGTTTTGGGGGGGAATACAAGAAACCAATAATTCATGGGTTCATTCAAATGAATAATTTGAATAATTCATTCAAAATCATCAAAATCTAGATTTCTCATCTTAATAAAATAACAATTCTTTTCTAAACAAGGAAGAAAAATGGATTAGTGCTGTACTTTGTTCTTTCAAATGAAGGTATTTGAAATGAATGTTTTTATTACCCTATATTGTTTATGAAATTCAGCAAAACATTTAGGTGTTTGCGAATATACAATCACTATTATAACTGAATTAGAGGAAATTATATAATTGTTAGAGCATCTGCATATGGTTCTTGTTACCTGACAACAAACTAATTGTTCTACATAAAAACAAATGCAATACTATTCATTGATGTGTTTCATTAGGAAACAGTAGTTGAATAAGGGATAGTTTTAATTTTTATAACGTATTACAATGAAAACAGTAAAATTTAATATTGATACATAAATTGTTATTCAACTCTCTGAAACACTTATTTTCCTAATGAATTCCCTGTAAGCAGTATTATGGGACATCATTATTGTCCTTCCAAAGGTTGTTTTAAAAGACTAGTTGCAAAAAGAACAGGCTTCCAAAGGAAGCATTGCTTGAAGACCTTTTGAAATGAAGCTGAAACATAGATTGTGCCAGTAAAAACACAGTTTGAATACTGAACACCTCTCTTTGGGAAAGAATTAATGCAAGTTGACATCACATGTGCCGTTCTGAATATCATTTCACGAAGCATCTGACAAAGCAGGTCAAACAAGAGCTAAAGAGATGACAGGATGGCCCTTAGCACTATGTACAGCAAGAAAAAAATCCATTTAGAAATAATTCCCTCATAAATTTTTTGAAATTAAATTCAGTGGACTGAACAAATCAACCTTTTTTTTTGTAAAAGGTAACTTATCACTTAAAATTTGTTAGACACACATTTGTTAAACATTTATTGAGCTTTTCCTGGGTATTAAAGTTGGATGTGAGACGTAAAATTCTGTAATTAGAACAGATTATAAAATAATTTCTTAACTTGTAAGTGTTGCAAAGATGCCAAGCATACATACGTTTAAAATGTTTCATTAAAGCAATCATATATTAGAATTCCGGCAGACCATTAATTTCCCTTCCATGTGTCTTTATTTTATATGAGAAAAGAGGGAAATTTTCTCGGTAACAAAATTTGATAATCTTGATAACTTCCTAATTATCAAGAATATTATCTTGGTGCAGTCACCATGGAAAACAGTATGGAGGTTCCTCAAGAAAGTAAAAATAGAACTACCGTACCATATAATTTCACTTCTATGCAGAATCTAAGAAACAAAATGAACAAACATTACAAAACTCAGATACAGAGAACAAATTGGTGGTTGCCACAGTGAAGAGGTGTTGGTGGGGGGCAAAATGGATGAAGCGGGTCAAGAGGTACAAACTTCCAGCTATAAATAAGCCTTGGGGATGTAATGGAGATCATGGTGAATAGTGTTAATATAGCATGGAGTATCTTAAAGTGGCTCAGAGACTACATCTTAAGAGTTCTTATCACAAGAAAAAATGTAACTTTGTGATGATGTGATGGATGCTAGCTCACCTGGTGGGGATATTTCACAGTGTATATAAATATCGAATCATTATTTGCACACCTGAAACTAATTGTATGAACCAATTATACCTCAATTTAAAAAAACCCTCCAGATCCACTCTCTCAGTTTGGATATTAGGTGCTGGCTAAACCCTTTACCTGGGAAATCCCACTTCTCATTCTCTGTCTGTAGCCCTGTAACCATTAAGGTACTTATTTTCCATCTCTGAATTTCTTCTCTGCAAAATAGACAATTCCAGGAGTTTTTTTTTTTTTATGCATTAATTAATGATGAAAGCACAACATTGAATTCATGTCCTATTAATATAGCACTAAAGCAGATCAATAAA
>NW_024412377.1:97066609-97145456 GCF_014898765.1 Herpailurus yagouaroundi
TAATATAGGCCTATAAATTAGCTCCATTTTCTAATCTAGTAAGAGTAGGTTCTTATTTTTTTGTTGTTGTTGTCACACAACATGACTTTTTAATTTTTGAAGTGTTCACATTGGTTTGAAGTATTTAAGCATGGTTAGAAAGTACTGGTTTAGAACTACTTAATAAATTGATATGCAGTGTTCAGTACAGAAAAAGTGAATGCAATTCACTTGTTGTATACAGTAAATATTGTGCAAACATTAAGTCCCAGGCTGTATGAAAGGTAGAGGGAAGGAAAGAAGAAATGACATAAAATGCAATACCAACATCCTGTGTAGTGGTTACATGGGTGTTCACTTTGTGAGAATTCACTGACCTGTATACACTTCAGTGTGCTTAGTTTTTTTTTTTTAAAGATTTTTAAAAAAACAATCTCTACACCCAACGTGGGGCTCCAACACACAACCCCAAAGTCAAAAGTTGCATGCTTTATTGACTGAACCAGCCAGGCACCCCTTAGTGTTATGCACAAAAAAATGCTATGCCAAAATCTTTTTTTAGGAGTGGCACTATTTTCCACTGTCTACTTTCATCTAGTTGGTTTTTTTTTTTTTCAACGTTTATTTATTTTTGGGACAGAGAGAGACAGAGCATGAACGGGGGAGGGGCAGAGAGAGAGGGAGACACAGAATCGGAAACAGGCTCCAGGCTCTGAGCCATCAGCCCAGAGCCTGACGCGGGGCTCGAACTCACGGACCGCGAGATCGTGACCTGGCTGAAGTCGGACGCTTAACCGACTGCGCCACCCAGGCGCCCCTCATCTAGTTGGTTTTGAGGAGATAAGAGGTGATAAGCAATGGTAAAGATGAAGGAGTCAAGAGAGTTTCAATGTGAGTTGGCTATAGCTGTTCTTATCTAGACTATCAATTTCAGAAATCTGGAGCTATATATATATATATATATACACACACATATATATGTATATATATATATTGGGGTGCCTGGGTGGCGCAGTCGGTTAAGCGTCCGACTTCAGCCAGGTCACGATCTCGCGTCTGTGAGTTCGAGCCCCGCGTCAGGCTCTGGGCTGATGGCTCAGAGCCTGGAGCCTGTTTCCGATTCTGTGTCTCCCTCTCTCTCTGCCCCTCCCCCGTTCATGCTCTGTCTCTCTCTGTCCCAAAAATAAATAAACGTTGAAAAAAAAAATTAAAAAAAAAAATAAATAAATAAAAATAAAAATAAAAATAAAAAAAGAAATGTTTAACCTTTGTATACAATGTTTATCATATTCAAAGATACTAAAATGAAACAGGTTGAAAGAAGGATCAAAACACAGGTATCCTGACTTTTCAGCATACCTTGTAGCCAGTTAGTACCATGCCAAGAACCTGGGGTCTGTAAACTGGAGAAATCAAGAGGCATGGCAAGAGCTTCTGTGTGACTTTCTTACTTCATGACCTTGGAGCTTTACAAACATGTTCATTGGGGAATATTTGTGCTTAGCACTCTGTTCTCAAAATGGATTTTACTTTTTGTTTAAATGTAAATTATGTTATTACCGTTAATAACATTATTAGAAATAGATAATATATGTATAGAGTTAAAAATTTATAAGGCATAAAGGATATGTGGTGAAAAGTTAGTGTTTCTCCTTTTCTGCAACCCAAGGACAATCAAAATTATTATTTCTTCTGTTTCCTTGAGATACTCTATCAATGCATAAGCATCTCTCTCTCAATATATGAAAATACATGAATTTAGATACATATGCACATCTATACATATATTTTTAAATGAAGGTGTACAAAGCGTAATGTTTTTTTGCCTTTTAAAAATTAATGATATATCTTAGAGATTATTCCATATCAGCCTTTTTTTTTTTTAATTTTTTTTTAATTTTTTTTTTCAACGTTTATTTATTTTTGGGACAGAGAGAGACAGAGCATGAACAGGGGAGGGGCAGAGAGAGGGAGACATAGAATCGGAAACAGGCTCCAGGCTCTGAGCCATCAGAGCTCGAACTCACCGATCAGCGTTCGAACTCACGGACCGCGAGATCGTGACCTGGCTGAAGTCGGACGCTTAACCGACTGCGCCACCCAGGCGCCCCCATATCAGCCTTTTGAATGACTGCTTGGTATCCCATAATTAATTTGACCAAGCCTTCTTATTTGCCTTTTTTTTTTTTTAATTTTTTTAATGTTTATTTTTGAGACAGAGAGAGACAGGGCATGAACGGGGGAGGGTCAGAGAGAGGGAGACACAGAATCTGAAATAGGCTCCGGGCTCTGAGCTGTCAGCACAGAGCCCGACGCGGGGCTCGAACTCACGGACCAGAAGATCATGACCTGAGCCGAAGTCCGCCGCTTAACCGACTGGGCCACCCAGGCGCCCCCTTATTTGCCTTTTTCTAATAAAAGTAAAATTAAAATCACTATCTTCATGCATATGATATTTCTCACATTGGGTGTATCTGAAGGATAAATCCCTATAACTGGAATTGCTGAATTAAAGTGTATGTGCATTTTGAGAGATATGCAAGTAGATATTGTTCTCTTAGAGGTTATGCCAAATTTCACTTTTATGATGAATGCATTAGAGGGTTTGTTTCTTTTTTTTATTATTATTATTTTTAACGTTTATTTATTTTTGAGACGGAGAGAGACAGAGCATGAACGGGGGAGGAGCAGAGAGAGAGGGAGACACAGAATCGGAAGCAGGCTCCAGGCTCTGAGCCATCAGCCCAGAGCCCGAGGCGGGGCTCGAACTCACGGACCGCGAGATGGTGACCTGAGCTGAAGTCGGACGCTCAACCGACTGAGCCACCCACGCGCCCCGAGGGTTTGTTTCTTTATACCACACCCAAAGCAGTGAGTTATCACTAATACCAGTGCCTTATTATTGAAGTTCCAATTTGTATTTTTCCTCTTGAGCGAGGTTGAACATCTATTCATTTATTTAATGACCGCTTTTATTTCCTTTTCTGTAAGCTATTGTTATGTTTCTATATTTTGCCCATTTAAAAATTGATTGTTGGTCTTTTTCTTTTTTTTCCTTTTTTTTTTTTTAATTTTTTTTTTCAACGTTTATTTATTTTTGGGACAGAGAGAGACAGAGCATGAATGGGGGAGGGGCAGAGAGAGAGGGAGACACAGAATCAGAAACAGGCTCCAGGCTCTGAGCCATCAGCCCAGAGCCCGACGCGGGGCTCGAACTCACGGACTGCGAGATCGTGACCTGGCTGAAGTCGGACGCTTACCCGACTGCGCCACCCAGGCGCCCCTGTTGGTCTTTTTCTTGAGGAGTTAAGAGATTTAACTATGGGTTAAATAGGTTTTGTGTGGGATGGAATGCAAACCAGGTATTATGTATACTATCTTTTCTGTATAAAAAACATAGCCCAAGTTCCAAGTTCTCCACCTACCCCCAAATTAACTTTTATACCCATTGCTGAGTTGGGAGCTGCCTTTATTTCAGTCCTAATTTTTGCATCTTCTAACTGATTGGAATGGCTTTTATCAATATGATTATGTACTGGAAACACTCTTAAAAATCAATAATTAAACTTGCACAAACAGTAAAATAATTCAGTATTTGGCAGAATATAAATTACCATGCAGTAACCTTCATGTCCACAAATAATACCCAGTTAAAGGAGATAATGGTACAGAAAGCCCCATTTCAATAGCCACAGAGAAGATAAAATACTTAGGAATAAACTTAACAAGCAAAGCACAAAACTGGTATGAGGACAATTTTTAAAACTTCTACAAGACACAAAAATAGACTTAATAAATGGAAGATAACCTTTATTTTTAGATGTGGCAACTTAATATTATAAATATTTCAGTTGTTCCTAATTTAACTTATAAATTTAATGCACTTCCAATAAAAATACCAACAAATTAAAAACATTTAAAAAAACTATTTATTTTTGAGAGAGAGAGAGAGAGAGAGAGAGAGAGACAGAGTGCAAGTGGGGGAGGAGCAGAGAGAGAGGGAGACACAGAACCCAAAGCAGACCCCAGGCTCTGAGCTGTCAGCACAGAACCCGACACAGGGCTCAGACTCACGAATCACAAGATCATGATCTGAGCCGAAGTCAGATGCTCAACCGACTGAGCCACCCAGGTGCCCCCAGCAAAATTTTTTTTAATGGAACTGGACATGTTGATGTTAAAGTTTCTATGACAAAATAAGCATACAGGAATAACAAGGAAAACAGTAAAAATTAAGTTATGAGTCACTATTCCTATCATACATTAAAACATATTGAAAAGCCTCTGTAACTGAAACAGTGTGGTACTGTTATCTGGACAGGAAACCAAGAAATAGACTCAAGTATATGAGAAAATTAAGCTTATAATAAATGTGGCATCTCATAGCAGTGGGGCAAAGATGGACTGCCTTTTTAAAAATACTTTTTTAATGTTTATTTTGAGAGAGAGCAAGAGACAGATTGCAAGCAGGGGAGGAGCAGAGAGAGAGAGAGGGAGACACAGAATCTGAAGCAGGCTCCAGTCTCTGAGCTGTCAGCACAGAGACTGATGTGGGGCTCAAACCCATGGACTGGGAGATCATGACCTGACCCGAAGGCAGCTTAACCAACTGAGCCACCCAGCTGCCCCAAGATGGACTTCTTTATTTTCTTTATGAACGGTGCTAGGATAACTGGGTAAGCATTTGGAAAAAGATAAAATTAGATCCATATTTCACACCATACACAAAAATAAATCCTAATGGATGAGGGATCTAAATGTGAAAAGTGAAGCCATACAAAAACTAGAAGAAAACATGGGTGAATTTAACTTTGGTATAAGGAAAGTCTAACCATGACTCAAAATCCAGATGCAATACAAAAAGAATTGATAAATTTGACTACATTAAAAAAAATGATGTTGGCATATCAAAAAACACCATAACAAAATATTTGACAGCTGGCAAACTGGGAGAAAATATTTGTGATACGTATCATAGTATCATACTCTCTCAAAATGCACATACACTTTAATTCAGCAATTCCAGTTATAGGGATTTATCCTTCAGACCCAATGTGAGAAATATCATAGGCATTAAGATAGTTAAAGAGGTAACATCTCTAATTATAAAGAACTCTTAAAATTGAGGGGAAAAGGGGTGCTTGGGTGGCTCAGTTGGTTAAGCATGTGACTTGATTTGGCTCAGGTCATGGTCTCATGGTTTGTGAGTTTGAGCCCTTTGTCAGGCTCTGTGCTCGCGGCACTGAACCTGCTTGGGATTCTCTCTCTCTCTGCCCCTCCCCCTCTCGAGTTCTCTCCCTCTCTCTCTCAAAAGAAACAAGTAAACTTAAATGAAAATTGAGAAAAAGACTGAACCTAGTCAAAAATGACACAATTCACAAAAATGATGTAAAAAATAGCTCTTCAAATCTCAAAAGATGTTTAAACTCATAAAGATGTTTACTCATAAATATGAAACGAAAAACTATCCTAAGATACCATTTCTCATATCAGATGGCAAAAAATTTAGAGTATAGCACTTTAATGGCTGCTAACAATGAAAATTGGTACTACATATATATGTGTGTGTGTATATATATATATACACATACATACATACACACACACATATGGGGGAAAGCAGAATTGGAGGTATTGACTATAAACTCATGGTTTTATATCTGTATGTATGTGTCAATACACTTATGTATGTGTGTGTGTGAATACATACATCTAGTTCCTATCTTTGTCTAATGAGAGATCCTAGAACTAATGACAGCCCAGAGGCAACCAGCATACCTATAACACAGACACTGGTTTCTAGATGTCATCCTCCACTAAAAGGAATCACAGTTCCTAGGAGAAACGTTAATTCCACAGTTAGGGAAGGAAAAATACAAGATGAATCTAGAATATCTCTTTGCACCAAAAAGTAAGAGAGTGCTCAGAGGTTAAAGAGGATATGCCAAAAGGACACAAGAGCTAGAATGAAGGGGCTCCCATTGGCTAAATCAGAGGAAATCGGAGGATTGAAATAATTATAGTAAAGTATTATAGCACAGTGATTAAAACAAGAAGCCATGAGTTCATAGTAATTTAAATAAGCAAATTAATGAGGGAGAAGGCAAACTTGGCAACTACTAAATATAGAAGGATGATGGAATTAGAAAATCACCGTTCAGCAACCATCCTAATAATAATAGATCAAAGCAAGAAGTATCACTGGGCGCTAAAACTAATAAGCAAAACTTTTAGAAATAACAAAATATAAACATATTCTCAAAGTATCTCCCCATAAAATAATGATCAGTTAAATATTAACTTTACAGCCGAGAAATGGTTACCTTAACAAAGTGATAGGGGCGCCTGGATGGCTCAGTCGGTTAAGCGGCCAACTTCGGCTCAGGTCATGATCTCGCGGTCCGTGAGTTCGAGCCCCGCGTCAGGCTCTGTGCTGACAGCACAGAGCCTGGAGCCTGTTTCAGATTCTGTGTCTCCCTCTCTCTGACCCTCCCCCGTTCATGTTTTGTCTCTCTCTGTCTCAAAAATAAATAAACGTTAAAAAAAATTTTTTTTTTTAAAAAACAAAGTGATCAAATAAGACATCAACATCATGTCCTTCTTAATATGAAGCAACAAGAAGATATATCACTGTTAGGATATTTTTGCACAAACCCATCACCTGAGTCTAATCATCAGGAAACATCAGACAAACTCCAACTGAGAGACTTCATAATCACCAACCTTTACTGCATATCATGTGTTCAATACATAGACAGAAAATCGAATTAGCTCTTTTTGATTAACTCATTTGCACATTTCCAGAGCATGATTAGCATAGGTTTTTATTTGAAAATGCAGGCTATGAGAAATCTCAGTGCAAGTTTAGCTAGTTTCTGGAGCAGGTGGTCAATGGAGGGACTGTTTCTGCAGATTAGCAGCCATGTTTGGTCAATTTGATTTCTATCAGGAAGGGTAGAGAGAAACAGTTATGGGGAAGACATGCAAGGGTCATAGTGGAGAATTCTCAAGCCTTTAACATCTTGCAGGGTCTTTAAAGGAAATTTTCAAGTCTTCACATAAGAGTCAAACAGCAATTAAAAATATTCTTTTGAATTTAATGCTAAATTTAAATTTTTTCCTAAATTTCATTGACTCCACTAGAGATGAAAGTGGATGTGACAGACTAATCCACTTCATGCAAAGTAAAATAATTACATGCAAGAGGAACACAATCCATGTGTTAAAGGATAATTAAAAAAATTTTTTAATTAATTTTTTTAACGTTTATTTATTACAGAGAGAGAGAGAGACACAGAGCGTGAGCAGGGGAGGGGTAGAGAGAGGGGGAGGCACAGAATCTGAAGCAGGCTCCAGGCTGAGCTGTCAGTACAGAGCCGGAGGCTGGGCTCCAACTTATCAGCCTTGAGATCATGACGTGAGCGGAAGTCAGACGCTCAACCGACTGAGCCACCCAGGCACCCCTAAAGGATAATTTTTAAAAAAGATAAAATCATGACTCTTGTACAAATATAAAAAAGAATACATGTTGAAGATTTTATTTCGTTCACTAATGAGGAAACTGGTAAGGTGTTAAAACGAATTCAAAGGACAATCCAAGGATCAGATCAGGAATATTACAATAAATGTGCAAGTGGAGGCCGAACTGCTTTCATCCATGGTGGTTGGTGAGGATTGCCACTCCGCTGGACAGAATTCATCTGCATATGTATAAAGAATTGGTTTCCATTGCTATCAGTTATCCACAACTTAAAAAGCTGTGAAATAATTCCCATGGAATCAGACTCAGATAACCTGAAGGGATACACTGCATAATTTCCCCCATATAACTATAAATAGTTATAGTCTATCTCCAGACATGGAACAGGCAGAAAGTTTTGGATGGCAATGTACTAATCATAAGGCTAACTTCCCAATTCAATGAGCATGTGATTAAGGGTATTTTTTCCTTCCATCCACAGATGATTTCGGGCAAATAAGATACTTTACTTCTTTGGTTCACTAGTTGAGCGTCAGGGAGCCAGCCATGAAGGGGCTTCTACCTAGACAAACTAATGAGCTACTCAATGGTCACACGACACTCCAAACAATCCTCAGGCAGCCTCAGTAAAACTGCACCTTCAAAAGGGCATCCTGCAATCGGAGTGTGTATTTGGCTCCTTTCTGGGTAGTGAGGGGGAAGTGGATTCACAGGCGTATACTATTCAAAATGAATCTGAAACATCCCCTAGAGCTCTACCTCTCCAACGACTTCTCACTTGCACAAGGCTGAGGTCTTTTGCCGGAAATGATTCCCCTATGACCTTTAAAACATCACAGCTCAGGATCTGAGTTCGGGTTAGGCTCAACCAACTAAAAGCTTCTTTATTGGGGGGAGTGAGGGAAGAAAGGTGCTTTAACTAAATTTCCAGTTGCCGAGGTTGTTGCGAAATTTAACGAAAGACTTTGTAAGCTGCGAAGAGTTACTAAAAAGAACAAATCTGCTCCTCTTTGAGGATGCTACGATGCAATCGTGGCTCCTATCAAGTGAGTTTCCACGGAGCTGAGCTGCGGGAGCCCCGAGTGCTTCTCCGCTGGCTCCTCCCCCGTCACACCGGCCCGGGATCGGCGGGGGCTCGGGCGCCGGGTCTCTCCAGCCCGCAGTCGGCCGCGGGTGAAATCCCTTGCGGAGGCGGGGCAGGCCCCGGCCGCCCAGTTCCTGATTCTATAACCGGTGTCTGAGGCTGGCGGCGCCACAGGCTCGGGGACCGTGGGCCGCGAAGGATGGGCCGGCGCGGCGCTGCGAGCCTGCCCCGAGGCCCCAGCCCGCGGCGGCCGCTCCTCCCCGGCGTCCTCCCCTTGCTGCTGCGGCTGCTACTGCTGCCGTCCCGGCCGGGCGCCGGAGCCGGGGCCGACCGGCCGCCGCATCTCGTCTTCGTGTTGGCGGACGACCTGGGCTGGAACGACGTGAGCTTCCACGGCTCGAATATCCGCACGCCGCACCTGGACAAGCTGGCAGCCGGCGGGGTGCTCCTGGACAACTACTACACGCAACCGCTGTGCACGCCATCGCGGAGCCAGCTGCTCACCGGCCGCTACCAGGTACGCAGCGCTCCCGGCGGCCCGCCAACTCTGCGCCAGCGCGGGGCTCCGCCCCTCCGGGAGCCGCCGCTATGTCTTCCTGCCCCAGCGCGCCAGACGGCCCCCGCAGCCTCTTGGAAGTGGGCCGGGAGGCCGGGGTGGGCGCTGGCTAGCCGGGGTCAGCTCCCCGAGCAGCGTCCAAGCGAGGGGACTGCTCACCCTGGCGGCGCCTTCTCCGCTTCTCCCAGGCCCGCAGGCCGCCGCGGCCTCTGCGCATGCCCGCTCCAAGGCCACCCGCAGCCCCGGCACCCCACCTCCTCCGGTGCTTTTTCTGCCTTTCGTTTTCTAAAGGTCGAGGTGAAAGGGTGTCTGGCGGAATGCTAGTTGCTGGGCCTGCAAGCCCGGAGCCGGTAGGCCGAAGGGTCAGAGTAGACTCTGCGGAGAGGTCCTGAAGAGGGCCGATGGAGAGGGAGCGGGCTGGGCTCCCCCGAGTGGAGCAGTGAGAGGAGAGGAGCGGGAAAGCAGTGGCTGGGTGATGGGTTAAAGGAAAAGTGCCTGCAGTGGGTGCGATTCTGCTCCTTGTGAACGCTGCGGTCCTAGGTTAGGCCTGTCACCAGAGATTCATTTTTCCAAGTTCTCAGCACGATGAACCTACGCAGATTGATTTTTCTTGGGCTGCTGATAATTCCTTTCTAATTTAACTTGTGTTCAATGCCTCTGAGCATCTTTCTCTATTTATCATTAAAGTATAATTGACATATACTATCCTGTAGTTTCAGGTGTACATGATAGTAATTCGATATTTTTATACATTATGAAATAATCCTCACAGTCTAGCTACCATTTGTCACCACACAAAATTAGGACAGTGTTATATTGGCTGTATTCCCAATGCTGTGCATTATATCTCCATGACTTACTTATTTTATATCTAGAAGTTTGTACCTCTGAATCCTCTTCACCTTTTTTGCCTTCCTTCCAGCCCTTCTCCCTTTGGTAACCAACTGTTTCCTGTATCTATGAATCTGTTCCTGTTTTATTTTGTTTGTTCATTGTTCGGTTTTTTAGTATTTCACATATAAGTGAAATCGTATGGTATTTGTCTCTCTCTGACTTGTTTCACTTAGCATTATGCCTTCTAGGTCCATCCATGTGACAATGGTAAGATTTCATTCTTTTTTATGGCTGAGTAGTATTCCATTGTATATATACTACATCTAATTTATCATTTCATCCACGAATGGACACTTAAGTTGCTTCCGTATGTTGGCTATTGTGAAGAATTCTGCAAAGATCATAGGGGTGCACAGATCGCCTCAGATTGGCTTACCATTTTCCTTAAAAATTTTGAAGTTTATTTTTTTTGAGAGAGAGAGAGCAAGCAAGCAAGTGCACATGAGCACACAAGCGGGGGAGGGGCAGAGAGAGCATTCCAAGTAGGCTCTGTCCTGTTAGTGCAGAGCCTGAGGCAGGGCTTGAGCCCACAAACCATGAGATCATGACCTGAGCCAAAATCAAGAGTCTGATATTTAACTGACTGAGCCACCCAGGCACCCCTGGCTGGCCATTTTCTTTGGATAACTGCCCAGAAGTGGAATTTCTGGGTTGTGTGATACCTCTATTTTTAATTTTTTGAGGAGCTTTTGTACTATTTTCCATAGTGGCTGCATCAATGTACCTGATTACCAAAAGTGCAGGAGGGTTCCCTTTTCTCTGCATCCTTACCAACACTTGTTATTTCTTGTTCTCTTCATACTAGCCAGTCTGACAGGTGTAAAGTGATATCTGACATTATCTCTTTAAAAGCTTTTCTTTAAAAACTTCTATGTAGTTAACAGAGATATTATACTTGTAGAGTGTCCACATATGTTAAATAACTAAGAATATCAAGAACATTTGCATGGTGCTTTACTGTTTTTAAAGTTAATTCTTGAAATAGCCCATGAGGTAGCTATAACTTCCAATCCCCCTTTACAGATGAGGAAGTAAACTTGTAGAAGTTTGATAGTGTGTTAAGAATCACACAGCTAGAGGGACTCCTGGATGGCTCAGTTGGTTAAGGTCTGACTTTGGCTCTGGTCATGATCTCATGATTCGGGAGTTGGAGCCCCACATTGTTGAGCCTGCTTGGGATTCTCTCTCTCCTCTCTCTCTGCCCTGCCCCACTCTTTCATTCTCTCTCTCTCTCTCTCTTTCTCCCTCTCAAAATAAATAACCTTAAAAAAAAAAAAAAAAGAAATACACAGCTAGAAAGTATTTAAATTGGGTCTGTGCCTCTCCTGTATCCATTAGTCCTCTCAGACCTATAAAATTATATCCTATTTGCTTAATCTGAATAAGATTGATGATTTTATAAGATCCTGATGTGATTATGACTATATTAAATACAATAAATGGTTACCATTTGAGAACACCAGCATACCTCCTTCTATACGGACTGTTTATTCAACAAGCATATTTTGAGTCCTTACCATGCAAGTCATGGGATATGCTTGAAACTTCCCCTCTTAAGTCTGTGTGCTTGTAGCCTTTCAGATCAACTCTAGCCTCATGTTGTCCTGAGATCAAGAGAAGGGAGGGTTTATTTGCAATAACGATTTCCACAGTGATCTGAAGACTTGTAGAAACAGAAAAGATATAGTTTGACTACAGGCCCGAGAAGTAGCTGTAGCCAGGGTTTGCAATGGAGATAAAGGATGGTTGCCTTCACCATCAACCGTAAGTCCTTTCCACAGGTCTGGCTTGGGCTGCAAGGTATAATCAGGAAGCTCTGCTCTAAGGCAGATCTTATTCTGGACAGTTTGTAGTAAAGGAATGTTTGTGTAAAGAAGAAAGGAGAGAAGGCAAGGTCTGCCCAGAATAGTTCTGCATTTGCTCTGAAATAAGAGCACTGAACTCAAATTGCAGAATGGGAGGGCCATTCATTTCTCTAACTTCCTCTCTTCCAACAGTCTTGAACAGGAAAGCAAATACCATACTTCAAAAAACTTGTTCATATAGGGGCACCTGGGTGGCTCAGTCGGCTAAGCATCAGACTTTAGCTCAGGTCATGTTCTCGTGGTCTGTGGGTTTGAGCCTCGAGTCGGGCTCTGTGCTGACAGCTTGGAGTCTGGAGCCCGCTTCTGATTCTGTGTCTCCTGCTCTCTCTGCCCCTCCTCTGCTCATGCTCTGCCTCTCTCACTCTCAAAAATGAATAAGTGTTAAAAAATAAAAATAAAAACAAAACTTGTTCATATAATTGACTGCTTTTGTCCCCTAACATCCTCCTCCACCAGTCACCGCTGTCTGTCTTGGAGGAAAAAAAGTACATGGAGTACCCTGTGGTTACGATGTGAAGGAAGGGTAGAAGCTGTGTACTCCAAAATAGTTTAGAGCCCATTCAGTGTAGCAAGCTAGCCTCCCCAGTTGACTTTTTTGCTTGACTTTTCTCCCGTTTTATTCTGGGTTCAGGAGACCCAATGGCAAATTACTTCAGATTAGCAAGCATCCTTTTTTAAAGGAGCCAACATTGGGGCACCTGGGTGGCTCAGTCAGTTGGACTCTTGATTTCGGCGCAGGTCATGATCTCTCAGTGGGTGAGTTCAAGTCCTCATATTGGGCTCTGTGCTGACAGTGTGTAGCCCCTTGGGATTCTCTCTCTCTCTACCTCTCTTTCTGCACCTCTCCTGCTTGCACGCGCACGCTCTCTCTCTCTCTTTCTCTGTTTCAAAATAAATAAATAAACTTAAAAAAATAAATAAAGGAGCCCACCTTTTGGGAACTAAGGAGCCTTATTGCTCTTAGACACAATATACTGATACCATTCTGAGCACTTTACATTAATTCATTTAATTGTCTCACAGTCCGATAAGGTGGCTACTACTTTTATCCCTATTTGATAACAAGGAAGACAAGGCTGTTTATTTATTTTTGAGAGAGAGAGAGAGAGAGAGAGAGAGAGAGAGAGAAAGGGAGAGTACAGAGCCAGAGCGGGGGAGGGGCAGAGAGAGAGGGAGACACAGACTCCAAAGCAGGCTCCAGGCTCTGAGCTGTCAGCACAGAGCCCGACATAGGATTCGAACCCACGAACTGTGAGATCATGACCTGAACTGAAGTCGGATGCTTAACCGACTCAGCCACCCAGGAGCCCCTTTAACTTCTTTCAATAATATTTTATAGTTTTCAGCTTACAAGTGTTGGAGTTGTTTGGTTATACTTATTCCTAAGTTTTTATTCATTTTGATATCATTATAAATAGAGTTGTTTTCTTAATTTCATTTTCAACTGTTCATTTCTAGTGTTTGGAATGCAACTGATGTTTGGTCTGTAGCCTGCAACCTTGCTGAACTTAACTAGTTCTGAAAGCGTGCGTGTGTGATATTTAGGATTTTTATATACACGATGCTGTCATTTGCAAATAGAAATAGTTTTGCTTTTTCCTTTCCAATCTGAATGCTTTTCATTTCGTTTTCTTGCCTAATTGCCCCGACTAGAAACTCCAGTACAATGTTGACTAGAAGTGGCAAGAGTGGACATCCTTTTCTTATTTGCGATCTGAGAGGAAAGCTTTCAGTCTATCACCATTTAGTATGATGCATTCGTTCATTCTTTCATCCAACAAATATCTGTTGAGCAGCTATTTACGCCAGGCATTGTGCTATACTCTGGGGATCTCCTGGTGCTTATAGTCTGTTGGAGGTGAGATGAGGAGATGAAATAAACATATAAACAAATGAGTAAGCGAGGTGAATTTATTTTATTTCTTTATTTTTAAAGTTTATTTTGAGACAGGGAGTGCGAGCAGGGGAGGGGCAGAGAGTGAGGGAGAGAGAAAAAATCCCAAGCAGGCTCCACACTGTCAGCACAGAGTCCAATGCAGGGCTTGAATCACGAACCGGGAGATCATGACCTGAGCAGAGATCAGGAGTCAGGCGCTTAACTGGCTGAGCCATCCAGGTGCCCCACTGGGTGACTTGAAATGGCCTGGTAATAAATGTAGAGCAGAAAATAAAGTAGGTCAAGTGTAAGTTGCTCAGGAAATTATCTCCACGCAGGTGTTGGGGAAAGAGGCCAGAATGGAGAGGAATCAACCATTCAAAGATCCTGGGAAAGAGAATTTAACACAGTGGGAGGGACAGCCAGTTAAGGCTCAAGGCTGCAGTGAGTTCTTTTCAAAAAGGGGATGAGGCCTTTGTGATCGGAACTCAGTGTAGGTGGGTATGAAAAGCGCGGTAGGAGCTCACAGAGGGAGGCAGGGTCTCCCTGTGCTAATGCTGCCTGCTCAGGATAAAATATTAAATTTCAACTTACTCAGGTTTTCATAATGATGTTACATTGAAGGCTACTGTATATTAAAGCATATTTCTTTTTGTTTTAATTAAAAAATGTTTGTTTATTTTTGAGAGAGAGAGAGAGCACTCCAGAGTCAGGGGGCAGGCAGAGAGATAGGGGGACAGAGGATCCAAAGGGGATTCTGCACTGACAACAGTGAGCCTGACACGGGGCTCGAACTCATGAACCATGAAATCATGACCTGTGCCGAAGTCGGATGCTCAACTGACTGAGCCACTCAGGCGCCCCTATTAAAGCATATTTCTAATCTAACAGTGTTATAAGTAAATATATTTTAAGGAGCCACAATAAAGTGCTATGTGGCATTCTTTGTATACATGTTAGTCCAGTTAGAATTACATTTTTTATCCTACTCCGCCTTTTTAAAGTAAGCTTATTTTTCATACAGAGAAAGACAGATACCATATGTTTTCACTCTTATGTGGATCCTGAGAAATTTAACAGAAACCCATGGGGGAGGGGAAGGAAAAAAAAAAAGAGGTTAGAGTGGGAGAGAGCCAAAGCATAACAGACTCTTAAAAACTGAGAACAAACTGAGGGTTGATGGGGGGTGGGAGGGAGGGGAGGGTGGGTGATGGGTACTGAGGAGGGCACCTTTTGGGATGAGCACTGGGTGTTGTATGGAAACCAATTTGACAATAAACTTCATATATTGAAAAAAATAATAAAGTAAGCTTATTTTAAAAATTGTCTTTGGGAAATATATTCCAGGTTTCAAATATAAGACATTTAAATAGAGCTACGTGTAAAAAAAAAAAAAAAAACAAAAAAAAAAATTTCTGTTTTGACTCTCAGCCTTCCTTTCTGTAGGGAGCCCCTATTTGTTACTTATTATTTATTAGTTTCTTAGTATCCTTCAGAGGCACATTGTGCATATAATGAAATAGATTTTATATTCATTTTCCCCTTGGTTGGAATCTCAAGACTGAAATATTAATTTAAAAATCCTAGGGCGCCTGTATGGCTCAGTTGGTTAAGTGTCCAACTTCGGCTCAGGTCATGATCTCACAGTTCATGGGCTTGAACTGTCAGCACAGAGCCTGGAGCTTGCTTCGGATTCTGTGTCTCCTTCTCTCTCTGCCCCTACCCCCCTCAAAAATAAACATTAAAAATTTTTAAAAATATATTTAAAAATCCTTTAGAGGGTGGGAGGATAGGACATATTGTTTAAGGGTACAAACTTGCAACAAGTAGTAAATAAGACCTAGAAATCTAATTGTACAGTATCGTCAACCTAGTCAACAATACTGTATTAAAATCATCAAATTTGCAGGGCGCCTGGGTGGCTCAGTCGGTAAGCGTCTGACTTCAGCTCAGGTCATGATCTCACAGTTCTTGAGGTCAAGCCCCGCGTCGGGCTCTGTGCTGACCGCTCAGAGCCTGGAGCCTGCTTCGGATTCTGTGTCTCCCTCTCTCTCTGCTCCTACCCCACTCACACTCTGTCTCTCTCTCAAAAATAAATAGTTAATAAAAATTAAAAAAATAATAATAAAAAATAAAAATAAATAAAATCAAATTTGCTAAGAGACTAGAACTTCATGATTCCAACCACTAAAAAGAACATGGTAGACGTGTTAATTATTGCTACAATGGCAATGATGTCACAGTGTATAAATGCGGCACACCTTAAAATTACAGTGTTATATGTCAGATATATTTCAATACAAATACGTAATCAAGGTATTTGTAAAAGTGACCAGATAAATAAAAATGCATCAGCTTTTCTAATAGAATTTGTATAGTGCTTTTTAGTTCAAAAGAAGACTTGAAAATGCTGAGTTTCTGGGGCGCCTGGGTGGCTCAGTTGGTTGGGTGTCCGACTTCAGCTCAGGTCATGATCTTACAGTCCATGAGTTCGAGTCCCCCGTCTGGCTCTGTGCTGACAGCTTGGAGTCCGGATGGAGGCTGCTTTGGATCTGTGTCTTCCTCTCTCTCTCTGCCCCCCACCCCCATTCGCACTCTGTCTTTCTCTCTCAGAAATAAATAAACATTTAAAAAAAAATAAAAAAAAGAAAATGCTGAATTTCTTTATTCTTACACATTGACTCTTCAATATGAAATATTCGTTTTACCTTTGCACTCTTAGTACACATTTTAAATGTGGTGGTTTGTTCTCTGTTGTGACTCCTCGGTAGGATTGTCCTGCTTGGTCCTGGCCTAGAGAAGCACTCAGTGTTGAATGTGAATGTGAAATGAACGAATGTGCTAAGAACTTAAACACCTGAGCATTTCCTGCGAGAGTTCATGATCTTCCCTGCTTATGGTATGGTTGGTCTGCCATTTCTAGTGCCCCCGCTTCCTTTTTAAGAATCTAAAAAGATTAAAAGGTAACTAAAGTCGTAGGCCTTAGTAGGAGCACTTCCTTCTAGGAAAAAATAAATAAACAAGAAAAGTAACTTTGCTCCTCAATTGGGAACATACTTACCTTGGGAACTGAGGGGGCCACTCCATTAAAACTCTGTAACCTTGGCAGAGAATAGAAGCAATGAAAGATGACTTCAAGGTTTTACTCTTAAGGGACCCAAGTCACATTTTTCTTAATCATGCTGATAAACGGACAGGACATCTCAGGGCTTTTCACTCACCCCTGAAGCAGAGCCTTGGACAGGAAATGTAGGACGGAGGCTGTGCAGGAGCATTGTGGGTGATTGTTGACTTTTGCTTTGAGTTTGCTTTAAGTTGCTGAGACCCATGGCTGCAGGTAGAATAGGGCACTGCATACTGGCATGGGAAGAGAAGGGGTTCTGCCTGAGGATGCCCTCTCCTCCCTGCCTCTTTTCCCGCCTACCCATTCTTTATCATCTTGCCTACCCAGCATCCTGCCTACCCATTCTTTATCATCCCCCCACCTGCTTGCCTCTCAGTGGACTCTTGTCCCTGTTTGCCTCTCCTTGGGCTCTAAGACTAGAAGTAGGGCAAAGAGGAGTGAAGAGCTAGAAGTAGGTGGAGTGACTGGGGAAGGAAGGAGGTCACAACTTGGGAGGGTTAACAGGACCCTCTGGAAATGGCCTCCAAGGAGCGAGAGGTAAGAGGAGCATACGGTACGGGGGCCATAGGTGCCTCTGAAGAGAAAGCACTTATGAGCCTGTATTCTTGTGCTTCCTTAGGGGGAGAAACATAGGATGCTTTAGCTCCATAGTGACAAATAAGATGGCCCCCTACTAAAGCACATCATGGCTATGATGCAGGGAGCCACGGATGACCTGATCTCATGGATCTTTTGTTTTTGCTAAAGCCAGGTGTCTCTCCTAAGCCTAGCCAGAGCCAAGAGGCGTCTTCCCAGAAGGGTAGAGGCACCTGGAGGCCATATTCTGGACGTTTGAAGATGTTTTAAAGAAACAGTTCTGGGGGCGCCTGGGTGGCGCAGTCGGTTAAGCGTCCGACTTCAGCCAGGTCACGATCTCGCGGTCCGGGAGTTCGAGCCCCGCATCGGGCTCTGGGCTGACGGCTCAGAGCCTGGAGCCTGTTTCCGATTCTGTGTCTCCCTCTCTCTCTGCCCCTCCCCCGTTCATGCTCTGTCTCTCTCTGTCCCAAAAATAAATAAAGGTTGAAAAAAAAATTAAAAAAAAAAAAAGTAACAGTTCTGTATTTTACATGTTTTACTTCCCACATAATTGGAAATGAGGCAATAAGGAAATAAGTTTGGGGCTCAGTGGAGTATGACCCATTGACTTAGGGGATGTTTTTGCTGATTGATTTTTGAGGTTTGTTATTTCAAGAATCACCTTAAGTGTAAGTTGTTACTGTCTGGTGATTCTCTTTGTTTTTGTTTCTTTAATCTTATCATTTTGCTAAAAATTTCTTTTCCTCCATATTTTCCTACCTTCTCATTGTGAGCTTTTGGTTGGCTTTATAATTTAAACAGAGGAAGGCACTGAAACAGTTTTTGCCTTGTTTATTTTTACAAACAACATCCCTTTGTGGGTTTAGTCAGAGATTTACACTCTTTGCTAATCACCACCAAAATAAATAGACCCTTAAAACTGTCAGTGACACCAGCCAGTTCTGCAGCCCGAGTTCTGGAGGACCAGGCCAGATGGCAAAGTCAGGCCCCTAACACACATAATGTGTGTTCTGTAGCTCTTGGCTTCAACAGCATGGGCAGCTGACTGCATTTTAGAAAGCTTAAGCGGGGAGGGAGCTGATTCTCCAGGATCCATTTGTTCTGTGGGGCAGCTCCAGGAATAAACCCTAAGGCGGCATGAGTGGTACTTGACCGTGGTTAAAACCTGTGGTGTACTGACTCAGACACAGGCTGGAAATTCTGAACTCCTGGCTGGCCACCAGCATGTTCTGTGATTGTGTTCCTGTAGGAAGCGTCCCTCTTAGCTCTCTGGTGCATAAAGGGGAGGGTGGAGTTGCTCGTTTTTCTGAATTTTCAAGTACTGTAGCAGTACTTGAAATTCTGTAGCAGAATTTTCAAGTACTGTGTACAAATATTTGGGTACAGTGAGAGTATGAGTTCATCTTGCACAGGTCAGATAGGACAGAATCTTCCTTCCATTCAACAGGATGTTATCCCAACGCTAATTACGTTAGGGGAGAAACCGCATTCATTGTCATACTGATAGCAGTGGTTCACATAGCCTCTGGGAGAGTTTATTATCAGTTTGGTGGAAATATTGTGCTCTGAGCTTCCAGATCAGAGATAATAGAGTTCCTGGACCTCTTAAAGGGGGGATAAGTGAGAGGTTCTGATGTGGGAGCCGCCCTCCTCCCTCCCCCTTTTAAGTTCATGACACTCCACTGATAGTTCCTTCCATGTCTACACAGGACAGAATAACTCACTGGATCAAATACATTTTTATATGCAACAAAATACACACACAAGGATTTTCATCACTTACGTCATGGAAGGAATCTAGAGACAAGCCAGGTCCTTTACTGATTATATAGACCCTTTGCCTTTGTGCAGGGAATCCTTGATGGTCCAGTAAAATCTTAGGAGAAGCTGTTTTTGGAGAGAGGATTTGGTTTAATGAAGAACGGATAGCCACACATGGTAGGTATAGAGTAACTCCTTTGGATTCCCATGTATTATCCGTATAACCCTCTCCATCTGTAATGCTCTCTGAAGACTGAAGATGGGTGCTAGGATGGAATTGTTTTACGTACTGTTGTGTTTACAAGGGGACACTTCTTTTTCTCTTGATTCCTATTGGTGCCCTGTTATCAGCCTGCCCCGTGATGCATGGTGTGGATCTGTAGTCCTGTGCTCTGTTGGAACCAGCTCCGCATTGGCCTGTTTACTGCTTCTCTACACATTACAGCTTCCTTACTTCCAATAGTGTTTGAACAGACTAAAAACATGTTTTTGGCTGTCATCCAGAGTTTGGCTTCCGCTTCCCCAGTAATGCCATAAAAATGCTCTGTCAAATAAATTCTCGGGAATTGAAGAGAACAAATTCTCTGCTCCATATGATTGTAGATAATAGAAACAGGCTTCAGCTGACCACCTGGCTTGATGCCCATGGTCTAGGAAAACCGAATCACACAGCATCCCTTGGCAGTGCTTTATAGCTATCAGAGTGATTTCTCTGCATGCGATGGATGAGCTTTCCACTTAAAGAAATCTGCACATAGCATTTATCTCCAATGAGTCTTTTGAATCCCCTAAAATAATTACCTTTACTTTTCCTGCACCAGTGCCAATTCGTGTATATTATAAAATTTTTGAACCTAGGGCTTATTTTCTGTCGAGTAAATTTCAAGTGTTAACCATGGACAGTCTTTCTATGATTTGGGGTGTGTGTGTGTGTGTGTGTGTGTGTGTGTGTGTGTGTGTGTGTGTTTTGAGAGCAGTGTTTCTTGTTCCCTGCCTGGATATTGTAACATCCTTATTATTCAGGATCCCAGCTGGAAGGAGCTGGCATAGCCAAATTAGGATATTTAGGGAAGTTTACTTATAAGGGGACTGTTTTCAAGAGTGTGAATTGGGGGAAGGGGACCCCAAGTAAAAGTGTATAACCCAGTGGAAATGTTACTAGCCCTGGACTGGAGGGGAAGGAAGGAAAGAACCTAGAGACAGAGAGTGTCATGTAGAGAAGGCTGCCTTCAGGATGGCCTGCACAGAACTGGCCTGGTCTGGCAGTAAAGAACCACCTATCTCTTCTCTCCCTGTAATTTCGTGTCAGGGCTCCCCCTTGGCTGAACCCACTTAGAAGCCAGAAGGTGCAGAGTTCTTTGATTTGGTTCCCATAGGTCAGCTTCCCCAGGGCAGAGAGCAGGACAGAAGGCAGAATGTGGATTCAGAAAGCAAGTGGAAGGCATCTGGCACATATCCCAGTGGAGGTGTCCAGTGATTTTTAGGAAAGGCATAGAAATCTTAATAGAAAACTTGAACTCACTTTTATTTTTAAATAGTTTTAGTGATGTGTGATTGACATACAATAAACCACATATTTAAAGTATAGAATTTGATTAAGTTTTGATATGTATCTACTTATCACCACAATCAAGAGAGTGAACGTATCCATCACCTTAAAAAGCAATCCGTTTTAATTTCACCTTAAAGATATTTTATATGGTTCTTTTAAAAGTGTATGGAAAGAGGGGCACCTGGGTGGCTTAGTCGGTTAAGCGTCTGACTTTGGCTTGGGTCACGATCTCACGGTCCGTGAGTTCGAGCCCCGCATTGGGTTCTGTGCTGACAGCTCAGAGCCTGGAGCCTGCTTCGGATTCTGTGTCTCCCTCTCACTCTCTGCCACTCCCTGGCTCGCACTGTCTCTCTCTCAAAAATAAATAAAACATTAAAAAAAACTTTAAAAGGGTATGGAAAGAGGAGTGCCTTGGTAGCTCAGTGGTTAAGCGTCCGACTTCGGCTCAGGTCATGATCTTGCAGTCCATGGATTCGAACCCCGATGTCGGGCTCCGTGCTGACAGCTCAGAGCCTGAAGCCTGCTTCGGATTCTGTGTCTCTCTCTTGCTCCCTGCCCCTCCCCTGCTCATGCTCTGTCTCCCTCTCAAAAACAGATAAAAATATTTTTAAAAAAGGGTATGGAAAGATAGCAGGAAATGAAGCAATGGCAGGTGCAACTCAAAAAACATCAGTGCTGGAAAGAGACCCAAAAATGAAATTCAAAACAGTGTCAAAGCTTGTGAGAAAGCTTTTTTCAATAGTAGCTTATAATAAATGAGAAAAAAAAAGATTGTGAGTGTGAATTTTTCTTTGGCTTCTACTTTGTATCCGTTTATTGCCGTGTATTTAAAATAAGGTAAAAATAACATGAGATAAAAATCTTTCTGGTCTGTGTAGTCAGTATTTGAATCTGAGAAAATCAGTGATTAATCAGTATTCAGTAGTGCCAATAAAACTGCGGATGTGAAGTTTCAGTGTACATTTTATCTGTTATTCACATGACCACAACATGCTTCTGGGGCAGGTCCAGGCTCAGGTGCGTATTCTCTATTATGCCACCCCGTCTCTCAAGAAAGCGAATTGAAATGTAGTGGAGAAGACATGAAATGTTATTGATAACAGGGTCACCTGCGTGCTCAGTCGGTTAAGCATCTGACTTCGGCTCAGGTCATGATCTCACGGTTCATCGGTTCGAGCCCCACATCGGACTCTGTGCTGACAGCTCAGAGCCTGGAGCCTGCTTCGGATTCTGTGTCTCCCTCTCTCTGCTCCTCACCCACTTGTGCTCTTTCTCTCTCTGTCTCTCAAAAATAAATAAAAGTTAAAAAAAATTTTTTTAAAGAAATGTTATTGATAACAAAGCTTACAGTTATTACTGTGGCAGTTGAATGCTTAATATGCCCTTGGTGATAGAGCTGAGATGGGATTTAATTCCCTGAGCTTTATGCATTCTGCTTTAAATTATAAAAGCCAGTAAATCATTTGCAAACACATTTTTGCCATTTATTAATAGTTGCTTGCTACCCACCTGACAGCTAATGGAGGCCAGAGAGTTATGGCTTGGGTTGAGAACTGGCACTCTCAACCTTCTGTGTCCCCAGAGACCCATTTATGCTAGGGAAATCAGGAGTGGCTCGCCTTTTCTAGGGAAAGCTTGTGTCCAGTGCAGAGTTGAATGGGAGACCCCAGCCCCATTTCATATAAAGGAAAGTACCTCCCTGGCTAAGCTAGGAGCAGGAGAAGGGGTGTGAGGTTTAGTGGAAGGGAGGAGCTGGGCAGGGCAGAGCCCCCAGGGACTCCAGTCATGCCCCAGCAGGGGGCGCAGTGGCACTTATCAGCATAGGAACTGTGACAGGCCACAATGCTTCCATGCTGGCCTTCGGATTCTTCTAGCAAGTTCAGGGCTCAGGGTCTTTGCACTTTTTATCTCTTACGCCTAGATGATTCTTGCCTCAGCTTTTTCCAAGGCTCTGTCACTCTCTCCCTTGATTCAGATTACTGCTCAAATGTCTCCTTTTGAAGTTTCTTTTGCCACCCTCTCTAAAGAATCATCTCTGTCACCAGTGACCACTATTGGACATTATACATCACTTCTCAACCTTTTTGGTCTTAGGACCTCTGCATCTGCTTAAAAATTATTATGGAACCTAAAGAGCTTATGTTAGGTGGCTTACACCTTTCAAAATTCACCATATCAGAAATTAAAATGGAAGTTTAAAAATATTTTTGTTCACTGAAAAACAGCAATAATAATTCCGTTATATGTTAACATAAATAACTGATGAAAAGTATCTATATTATCCCAAACAAGATAATTGCAAGAAGAGTGATATTGTTATGTATTTGTGTATGTGTCTTTTATTAATAGAAGAGAAGATAGCTTATTACACTCTGTCATTGTTTTGGTAAAAGTTTATGAAGAAGATCTAGCCTTACAAAGGTGGTTGGAAAAGGAAGGGTAATTTTAATAGCCTTTTCATGTAATTGTGGATATTCTGTTTTAATATCACACCAGGACTCAATATGTGATCATTTCTTAACAGCTGATTATTGTGTGGTCCTTGAACCCTGGGCGTAATAGTGTGAGCTGCTCTTAACTTATAGATCAGACGGCTGCTTTTTTTTTCCCTTTCTTTTTTAAATTTTTTAAATGTTTATTCATTTTTGAGAGAAAGGGAGAGACAGAGAGGGAGAGATAAAGCGTGAGCAGGGGAGGGGCAGAGAGTGAGCAAAATACAGAATCTGAAGCAGGCTCCAGCCTGCAAGCTGTCAGCACAGAACCTGATGTGGGGCTCAGACTCATGAACTATGAGATGACCTGAGCCAAAGTTGGATGCTTAACCAACTGAGCCACCCAGGTGCCCTGGCTACTTTCTTTTTTTTCTTAAGAAAAGGTTGGTCACTGACATTTGAAATTATCGTTTCCATAAAAGTAGAATAAGACATGCAAGTCATTATTTTCATTATATTTTCAAATAACCATTAAAAAAAAATCACCTAATCTCGAAAAATTACAGAAGCTCCTTCTAAACCAAACACCAATTTCTCATGTGCCCCAAAATTAGAACGCTTGTTCCTTGGTAGGTTCACACTTCATATTATGGTTACTTTTTTTGAGGCAGGAAGTGAAATGTTAGGTTAATGACTTCTAACATAATTCCTTGATAAATATTTATTGAAATATCTAATGTTTGTTATAGTGCTTTTATTCATTTTTTCCAATCCTGTTTATATGTTCACTACCTTATTTGAATAAGTGAGTAAAGAACCATGCAGAAATATCCTTGAGCTGGTACAGGAATTGAGTTAAACATTCAGGTCTACAGATATGTGCAGTACGTTAGGCATCCACTTTATCTACTTGTCAGAATGTTTCAACATCATCGATCTATAATTTCGTGTTTATCTCTTTAAGATCCACACAGGTTTACAACACCAAATAATCTGGCCCTGTCAGCCCAGCTGCGTCCCTCTGGATGAAAAACTCCTGCCCCAGCTTCTAAAAGAAGCAGGCTACACTACCCATATGGTCGGAAAATGGCACCTGGGAATGTACCGGAAAGAATGTCTTCCAACCCGCCGAGGATTTGATACTTACTTTGGTAATGGAAATGCACATGTTTCTTTTACAACCTAGACTAGCTGCAGCCATCTCATAAAACACACCCAAGTGTAATCACATAGCTGGAAACTTGAACACAGAATGAATCATTCAGCATTGCTGTGGGGCAACTTTCTAATGCCACCTCCAGAAACCTGGCTCTCTGCTCAGCTCGTGGTGGGCAGCAGTCCACAGGGAGGCACTTACCTTTGCCAGAATATTAAATGCCATGTTGGGGCCTTGAAAGAGTTTGCTATGTCCACATCTGAGACCACTGTACTCTAGAGAACCTTATTACCAAAAGGGGATACCCTTGCTTTTTTAAAAAATTCCAGGGGTGGCTGGGTGCCTCATTTAAGCATCCGACTTCGGCTCTGCTCATGATCTCACAGTTTGTGAGTTCGAGCCCCACATCAGGCTCAGTGCTGACAGCTCAGAGCCTGGAGCCTGCTTCGGATTATGTGTCTCCCTCTCTTTCTGCCCATCTCCCACTCACGCTCTGTTTCGCCCTGTCAAAAATAAATAAGCATTAAAAATAATTAAAAATAAAACAGTTCCGGGCAAAACCCAACACAAGAATATTTCCTTCACAAAGTTTCACACTATCTTTTTCTCTCCATGGGCTGTCCCAAAGATTTTTTTTCTGGAGACTGTGGAGGAGACTCTATTGGCATCCTTCTCCCCTTCCGTGAGTTCTGTTTTTGAAATCACTAGATTGGGGAAGACCAATCAAAAAAATAAATAACAAATGGTAATAGGAAGGTTAATAAGAAATCAGAAGTATTTTATGGAGTGGATAGCTGTATAAAAATGTGAAACTCAAAGTTAGTTTTAAAACTCACCCTCTTTTAACCTGTTACAAGCTGTGTCTTAATTAACAGCCTATTAATCTTACCAGTGGCTATGTATCTTTCTGACGAGTTCTTTTCATCTCGTGCTGTCTGGCGGTTTAGCTCCGTACTTCTCTCATTTGTCTCTTCGTTTATTTACAATCTATCACATCCAAAAAGGAACACACTGAACATAAAAAGTTTAAAAATAAATAGAATAGGGGTGCTTGGGTGCCTCAGTAAGTTGAGTGTCTGACTTTTGATTTCGGCTCAGGTCATGATCTCACTGTCTTGGGATCGAGCCTCATGTCAGGCTCCATGCTGAGTGTGAACTTGCTTGGGATTCTCCTTCTCTCCTTCTGCCCCTCTCCCCTGCTCATGTTCTCTCTCTCTCTCTTTCTAAAATAAGTTTAAAAATAAAATAAAATAAAATTAAATTAAATTAAATTAAATTAAATTAAATAAAAATGAGGGTGAGTAGAAAAAGATGGAATCACGGCATGTCACCAACTCACAAAAAACCTTCCTGGCTGTAGGTGAACTTCACATTGAACTCTGCAACTTTAGATTTCTTATGTCTAAAAAAAAAAAAAAAAAAAAAAGGAGATGGTTGTAAGAGTCGCATTATTTATAAGATAAATGGAAGCCAGATGTTCAGGAAGAGTAAAGCATTTTCTGGCTCTTAGACCTGAGAAATTTCTCCTTTGGGAAAAGGTGAGGTGGACAACATCGTCAAAAACAGCATTTTAGTAATATAGTGGTGGTTTTCTTGTACGTGTTTGTTGAAACATTCCTTTTTACTCAAGATAGGGCAAGAGTGCCAACGTGCATTTCGGTGATTATACAGAGCCCAAACAATGCAGTCGAAGCACACAGCTCTGTTGTGCCATGTTGGATCTGGGGTTAAAGTTGAGATGCAGGGATATCAGGCATGAGGCCATATGCGCCTTGCTCCCATACAGGTTCTCTAGACATTGCTAATTAATCATGGCATTCTTCCTTGATGAAGCTGGATATATCCTCAGCATCCAGAAATAATGGTTAAAGTCAGACTTGGGTGTCAGACCTCTGTCATTTTGGAAATTCTAGAGGAAGAAACAGCCTGTATATCCTTTGACAATTTTTACTCAGGCCTTTGCTGAAAGATGGGTTAATACCTATACTCTGGCAAGAGAAAGGACTACAGGTTTTTAATTTTTTTTTACTAAAAGCCAAGTCACGTATTTAAAAATTCAATTGTACAGAAGAAAATCATATCCTTTTATGAGAATTGAGAAGCCTGAGGATTCAGATGAACAAATAGCCCACATTCATATGGATTTGTAGATAGGAGGGTTTAATGACTATACAGTTGTTATCACTGTTATGACTTTGATGTTAAGTTAAAAAACTAGTCAGATAATTGTGGGGCTGGTTGCACAACTCTGAATACCTTAAAAACCATTGAATTGTAAACTTTAAATGCGTGACTTAGATGGTATATGAATCATATCTCAATAAAACTGTTAAATAAAAAAGTCAGAGGGTTAGTTGTTCAAAATATATTTTCTGGGGCACCTGGGTGGCTACATCAGTTAAGTGTTGGACTCTTGATTTTGGCTCAGGTCATGATTTCGTAGTTTGTAGGTTTGAGCCCCATATTGGGTTCTGCACTGACAGCGTGGAGCCTGCTTGGGATTCTCTGTCACCTTCTCTCTCTGCCCCTCCCTGCTCGCATTCTCTCTTCTCTCTCAAAAATAAATAAATATAAATAAAAGTATTTTCTGATTTTTCCCAAAAAAGCATAGGTTGCCATCTTCTTTAGGCTCAGCATGTAAGTTCAAATCTGTGAATCACTGTTGTGATAAAAGCTGTATATGATTGTCACATGGTTGTTGGGTATCAGTCTGGCCACGTATGTAAATAAATAGTTCTATTCCTGGAAACATCCTATTTGTAATATCTTTTTAATATTTATAGTTCATACATCTTTTAATCAAATATATGCTATGCTTATATTCTCCCAAGTAATAGAAAACATTTAACGTTTACACAGAAATAACCTGAAGTGATTTCCTCAAGCTCTAATACCCAGGAGTTATTAAAAATCTCAGCTAGAACCCCAGTTTCCTGACCTCTCTAATCATCCATATAAGGGCTAAAATTTCTTCTCTGGATACATTTCTTTCTCTACTATATATTAATTAACAAACGCATTGGATTTCCCTTTCTCTTACATACATCAGGAGAAAAGATTACTATTTAAAAGGTATTCTTAACACCAAAGGTATTCATTGTATTCAGGACTTTGAATTTATTGAATCATGGAAAAGGAGGACATTAATTAAAAATGAATTCATTTTTTAATGTAAACTGTGTAAGGCTTTTTGATGGTGATTATAGAGAATGCTCAGGACTGGGGAAAGGGCTAGACCAATTTTATCAACCTCATTTTAAGGTTAATAAGCATTGTTTGTTAGGAGATGGCTCAGAGCTTATTTCTTTTTAATGGTTGTATTGAAGTGTATTTCACACACCATATAATTCACCCAACTAAAACGTGTGCAATTTATTGATTTTTAACAAATTCACAGGTGGTGCCACTGTCACCCAATCCAATTGCAGAATATTTTCATCACCCCAAACAGAAACCCCATCCCTATTAGCAGTCACTCCCCATTTTCCCCCACCAGCCCTAGGCAACTGCCGACACACTTTTTGTGTCTATAGATTTGCCTATTCTGGACATTTCATATGAATGGAATCATACAATTTGCATGCTTTTAATATTTTAGGAAAATAGAGAACATTTTCAGAAACAGTGATTCATTGAGAAAACCCATTTCTTTTCATGTTTAAATCCAAATTGTGAGATAGGCAGTTGATACCACTCAAGTTTGGGGCAAAACTGAGATTGCCGTACGTAGAAAAATCTACTTTCTTGCACCACATTAATTTGATCTTTTGGCTCTGTTAAATTATGTCTAGAGCTTCTGTTTGGAAAGGTTTGTATCATTCACCAGTGGGTGTCAGCATCTGACTAAAGATGATTCTGCCTAGAGCTGCTTCTATAAATAACCTTGAAGCCAGTCTCCCAAGGTCAATATCAACATTATTTGAATCCTGTGTTCATTTATGTGATCACCTCAGAGTACAAATTTGTAAGAAATCACATTAACCGTATGCTATTTTTGCCGTTAGATGGCTTTAAAAGATGAAGATTTTGTCACCTTTACTGAATTTGAGAGTTACGTGACAGAGCCTTATGTTCTGAAGACTTGCCTGAAGAGTGGTTTTGATTTTTTTTTTTATAACATTTTAATGCCTCCTGCTAACACACATAGAGATGTTAAGAAGTGGTGCTCTGATTAGCCTTGTCATTTGATTAGCCTTGTCATGGGTAATCAATTGCACTAGGCAATTAAAGGCTGAAACATTAGTTTGTTTAACAAGTTTTATGCTATGCTGACTACTTTCATCTCCCATTCTTGTTGTAGGATATCTCTTAGGTAGTGAAGATTACTATTCCCATGAGCGCTGTGCATTAATTGACAGTCTGAATGTCACACGATGTGCTCTTGATTTTCGAGATGGGGAACAGGTTGCAACAGGATATAAAAATATGTATTCGACAGACATATTTACTGAAAGAGCTACAGCCCTCATAACTAGCCATCCACCCGAGAAGGTAAGTCTTGCTTCTTTGTTAATATCAAAATTGTGTTTAAGGTAGCATCTCTTCAGGTGAATATAGAAAAAGGCTGCTTGTTTAGGAAAAAAATCCGTTGTAGGGATTTTTCAAATTTTGGAGTATATTGGAATCAGCCCGGGAAAGCTTGATAAAAAGAGAAATTCCTAGAGCCCATCTTTAAGAGACTCATTCTTTGGGTCTGGGGAAAATCTGTACATCAGCATTTTAAAGAAACTCATCAAGGGTAATTCTGATGCCAAATGGGTCCCCAGATCACACTTTGAGGAATAAATACTGTGTCTACAGTGTTTTAGTAGAAATATAGTTTTATTATTTTGGTGTATTTTGTGCATGTGCTATAAGCAATTAGTACATTGACTTTTTTTTTTAATTTTTTTTAACGTTTATTTATTTTTGAGACAGAGAGAGACAGAGCATGAACAGGGGAGGGGCAGAGAGAGAGGGAGACACAGAATCTGAAACAGGCTCCAGGCTCTGAGCTGTCAGCACAGACCCCGACGCGGGGCTTGAACTCACAGACGGTGAGATCATGACCTGACGCTTAACCGACCAAGCCACCCAGGCGCCCCGACATTGACTTTTTTTAAGTGATAGGCTTGTGTACAAAGATGAGGCTATATTATGGCAAATTTCCTGTTACGAGATCAACAAGCTTTAGGTTCAGGGCAAGTCCTCTTAACTTTGTATTTTAGGTATTCTAGATATTTTGCATTCCTATGTTAATTTTAGAATGAACTGGTCAATTTCTACCAAAAAGTTTCTGCTTGGATTTGGATTTCATTGAATCCGTAGACCAACTTCACGAGAATATGTATCTTAACAACATTAAATTTTTCATTCCCTAAACATGGTATACTGATGAGCCTGGTTTTTACATTTAATACACTGAAGTCACTGTGTATGTCACATAATAGAATCTTTTGATTTATTTAAAGTTAAAAATAGAAGAGAGTCAGAATTGCCTTAAAAACAATTTTTGTTGTTGTTGTTGTTGTTGTTGTTGTTGTTAATCTAGAGTTAGCTTCAGGAGCTAAATTCTCTGAATATACCTTTAAAATTGGGTCACATATTCGTGTTGTCAGATACTGGGCCCAAAATGTGGCTTCATTAAGAACTGCATTAGGACACTGATGAAATTAGTCCTTCAATAAGACCCTGATGTAGCAAATTCCAGAATGTGCAGTATTATCTGGTGCTTCCAATTTCCTGCAGTTTTCCTCTTTGGCAACTGAATGTCCTCAGGGTAGATCACAATTTGGATTTCAGTTTATATACCTGTTCAGATGTGGTACCTGGCCACTGACTCCCTTTTTGACATAGTTTCTTCTTGGCTATACCTTTACCTATTCTAAGTGTTGGGGGTCTTACCTGGTATCTCTCCTCAGTTTTGCCCTGCTTGGGCTTTTTATCACTCTTACATGCTGACCAGCTTGGAGTGGCTGTGCTAGCTATGGAACATGTAGGATCAGAACATTTGCTCCAATATGTGGACATATGTGAGTCCTAAATCTAGATCTGAACCAATATTCAGAGATGTGGAAAGATAACTGCTAGGTAATTGGCTTAGGTTCTCAGTTTTCCTCTGTATGCTTGGTGTTTTATTTTTTTTATTTCTTAAAAAAAAATTTTTTTAACATTTATTTATTATTGAGAGACAGAGACAGAGTATGAGCATGGAAAGGACAGAGGGAGAGGAGGAGACACAGAATCTGAAGCAGGCTCCAGGCTCCCAGCTGCCAGCACAGAGCCCGACTCGGGGCTCAAACTCACAGACCGCGGGATCATTACCTGAGCCGAAGTCTGACGCTTAACCGACTGAGCCACACAGGTGCCCCTGCTTGGTGTTTTATAGATAGTGCTAAAAACCCAAACAATAAGATAAAGTCTTAAGGGAATTATGGTTCTTACCTTGCCCTTTGAGGTAGGCACTGTTTTACAGATATAAGCAAACAAGTTAAGTTAACTTGTTCAAGGTCACAGAGCTACTGAGAGTCAGAATCAGAATTGAAACCCGCACTGACTCCAGAGCTAAATGCATTCAACAGTCTTCCCTAGCTCACAGCTAATATCCAAGATCAAAGAATATTAACTCCAACTGTGTGATTCAGCTTGGTGATTCCAGTCTTGACAGTATATTGGGCTCATCTGGAAAGGTTGTAATAAACACCAGTAACAAATATTGTGATTTATTGGCGGTGGGGGGGGGGTGTGTGTACCACTGGCATTTAATTACCCTTCTGCTCCCACCTCCCACCAGTGATTCTGATGTGCAGTCACAATAATTGATTCCCTTCAAACACAGAGGGGCAAGCTCAAGCCAGCTGCCTTTTACAGGCTTACAATATAACACTGCCTTAATCATGCAACCACTATAATATGCCTACAGCAAAAATTAGTTCCCATTAGGCAACAATAGAGTATTCTCTCACAGTGCCCCTAACATTAAGCGGATAAGAGGAAGCAGCTGGGTGAAATAGTTCCTTGTGGGTGGCCTGCCTTATCTGGTGTGGTGTGGAAAGCACAGGAACTGAGGGAAATGAGGCCCGAAGAGCTTACAAGCTATCCAAACTTGTGTTATTAATATAGTGCTGCTCAGAGGTAGCATTACAGAAATTACCAGATGAGAGAATGCTCATTTTCCTACAGTGTCTGAAATATTCTGAAGCAGTGTCCAGCATTCCCAACATCCTCAAGATAAAGTTTCAAGCATGGACATAAATGAATGAAATAGTCAATACTGAGTGACAGTCCCAGAATGTTTGTTCGAGACAGCTAATGTGGATGTTTACATTTTCAATTCTCAGTAAAATGATGAATCACATAGTTCCAGGAGCTGCGCTTTTCATCATTTTATCCCAATGGTGAATCTAATTCTGTGCCAGTTTCTTAGGTGTTATATATAGACTGCAACATAGGCCACTTGTCTTAAGGTGGAAATCATTAAAGAAATACACATGAAGTATCCACAAGCCATCTTAAAAATGTGCCTATTTTAAAGAGCACTTGAGGGGAAAAGAGCATATGGAGCTGCTTTGTCACAGAAACACAGTTGGTGCTGGTTTCAGGGAGAGACTGCTAATAACCACTGCACATGTGTTGGGAAGGAATGTCTTTTTTTCTACAGGGTCATTCCTTTAGTACCAACACTGCAGTGTAAAAGTAACATGTCTATAAACTATCTTTCAGTTAAAAATAGCCCCCCTCAACACTTTGCAGAATAAAAATAAAAGTTTTCTCATAAATCTAACCTACTAGAAGCTTCTTAAAGCAAATGTGAATTTCTAGTGGTAGACACTTTTCCATGACACAAGTTGGACAGAAGTGTCTTAATTTTTTTTTTTTTTCAACGTTTATTTATTTTTGGGACAGAGAGAGACAGAGCATGAACGGGGGAGGGGCAGAGAGAGAGAGGGAGACACAGAATCGGAAACAGGCTCCAGGCTCTGAGCCATCAGCCCAGAGCCCGACGCGGGGCTCGAACTCACGGACCGCGAGATCATGACCTGGCTGAAGTCGGACACTTAACCGACTGCGCCACCCAGGCGCCCCAGAAGTGTCTTAATTTGAAAGTCAACAATAGAATAACAATTGAAAAAAAATTTTTAACCTTTATTTATTTTTGAGAGAGAGAGAAACAGAACCTGAGAACGGGAGGGCGGAGAGAGAGACACACACACAGGATCGGGAGCAGGCTCCAGGCTCCGAGTTGTCAGAACAGAGCCTGATGTGGGGCTCGAACTCACGAGCTGTAAGATCATGACCTGAGCCAAAGTCTGATGCTCAACTGACTGAACCACCCAGGAGCCCCAATAGAATAACAATTTACAAGTGCATCATATTTTTTAAAATTTGTACTTTAGGAAAATCTAAAGAAATGAAAGTGAGGCTTTCTTCTTCACTGAAATCAGGTTTCTTAGCATGGTGAGGATATTTGGAGTATATATCTTAGGAGTCGTATGGTATAATAAGAAAGGGAAAAGAACCCTCAGCATCTTATCAACATGCTAATAACTTTAGGTAATAATGTCATACTTTTATGTAATACTTAAACATTTGGTCATGATTCACATCTAGGATTTCGTTTTATATTCTTTTTTTTTTATTAAAAAAATTTTTTTAATGTTTTATTTATTTTTGAGACAGAGAGAGACAGAGCATGAACGGGGAAGGGGCAGAGAGAGAGGGAGACACAGAATCAGAAGCAGGCTCCAGGCTCTGAGCCATCAGCCCAGAGCCCGACGCGGGGCTCGAACTCACGGACCGCAAGATCGTGACCTGAGCCAAAGTCGGACGCTTAACCGACTGAGCCACCCAGGCGCCCCTCGTTTTATATTCTTAAGAAGCCTGAAAGGGTTATAGTTAGGGTTGGTGTAAAGGTGACAGCTGTAACTGGCTTGGTCGGAGCAGAGATCAGGACCCAAGAAAGAGCAAGGGAGAGATCAAAACTCAGCTCCAGGACTACAGTGCTTTGAATCATGTCTTTAAGGTCAGAATGGGCCCATGGGTCTCCAAAGGCCCAGGCATGATGAGAACTCAAGTCAGTAGACGGCACAGTAAAACTGAGGCCATCCCCAGGATGGCGACTGCTTGCTTTAGGCTATCAGTGAGCTCAGCCCATATAGGCAGGTATGGGGAAATTGACTATGTCTGTTCACTGCCAGGGGTTTTCGAACAAGCGGCTGCAGGCAGGGTCCTGATTGTGATTGGACAGCCCTAGAGCCCTAGTTAATTATCTTTTCCACTAGGCTATTGTGTAGTACAAAGAAGAGTACTCTATGAATTTTTTTTTTTCTCATTTAAAAATAGTATGGAAATGTTACGCACCTAGCCTTTTGGGGGAATGAGTTGTTTCATGGATAAAGTTCACCTTGTGAGCACTGAAACTTTTTTTTTTGAATGTTTACAACATTGGCTGGAACTACTCTCAATTGTGTTGCATCTGGCCTCACCTTATTAAAGGAGTGGCCCTCTACACCATTTTGCCTCTTCCTGGTGAACCAGAGACATGTTGATGTGTGTGTATGTCTGCCCATACACTGTATGGCCCTAGATTACTGCTGGTGAAATGGGAAAAAAAAAAAAAAAGAGAACTTACTTTGTTCGAGGAACACTTTTATCTATACTTGTAAGTGATTAGGATGTGGTTGGCAGGTAGTGTGAGGTCTTTGCCTGGCCTGTGACAGTCACAGGCCTCATCCTCAGAGGAGGTTTTTTACTCCCTCTTCTTAGCTTATGCTCCTTCTGTTTGAACTAACAGAAGCCTGACCACTGGAAAAATGGGGGAATTGCTGCTGTTTTATGACTTTGAGCCCTCAACGGTGATGGTCATATCTTTAGCCCCCTAAGGAATAATTGTGGGAAAGATTTTCAGGTAATGTTTTGCTGTGAGTAGAATGTGAGTAGAATGATTTCCATACTGAATAGTTATAAGACTAATGATGGTCCAAGAATCATTACTTCCGCCCCCTGATGTGTTCTTAAGAACTCTTCCCTACCACCCTCCCTGGCTGTCACTTCTAGAGGTCACTTGCTGGCTGGGGATAACCTGCCCCCTGTCCTGTTTCCTTCCCAATGCGGATGGGTTGCCATGTTGCTGGTAACGACCTGATCGAGAGCATGGTCTCTTTGAGCAGTGAGCCCCTTCTCTCATTTCTCCAGCCCTGCCCAGAGAATCTAGACCAGGGTCACAAACTCTGGTGTTTACAGGGGCCAGGCTGCTAACCTGAATAAGTGAAGCCACTCAGAACAGTGGGGAGGCTGTAGAAATTGGAGCGCACTTGGGAGTAGGGCCTCTATTTCACGCTCCAGCCGTTTGTTACCAGATGGAGCGTGGGCATGGAGTTGTTGGAGTTCTGATTTTTCAAGGAAAATTTTTTAAAAACCACAGAGTTTTATGTGATATTTCCTGATTTTAAAAACTTTATGTGGGCTGCAAATTGTTGTAGTCTTCCAATTTTAATCCTGTTCTCATCCAGACCATGGCTGATGGCTGGGGTTGGTCTGATCTAATGCTAAAGACCCAGACAGCTTTTCCAACAGCAGACCCTCATACCACACTGTGAGGTCATCGATGTCCCTGCACATCTGTTCCCCTCCAGACGTCTCAGCCCAGGCTCCTTCCTCACCACCTGGGCAGGGCATGTCCCGGGGTTCCCTTCACTGTGGTCTGGGAGAACTCAGAAGTTTCGGTGTATGTGTGGCTGGAGTAGAAAGTGTGCATATTGAGGGGGAGTGGAGGCAGAGCTCAAGCAGTGTCAAAGATTTGAACGTTGGCCTTTGGAGTTGCAATTTGGAATGTTTTTCCATAGAAGTAATGTACAAATGAAGCATAGGTTGTACATTATCATAGGCATCCTTTCACTACCTCACTTCCTTTGTTAAATAGGTCTTAATGTGATGATTTCAGTATTTAACAGCTGTTTTTAACATTTTGACTTCAGGGAAAAGGTGTTTCTAAGTTCCAAGGATCTGAACTAAAAAATTTGGGTGTCTTTTTGAGTTCCATATGTGTATATTTCTTAGGCTATCCAGTAAGTTGTATAATATAGAATTTTTTAAAATTTATCAACAGTAATGAAGAATGAAATATGAGCCCCCCTCCCAGTCTGCTTTGTAACTTTTCCCCATTCATTTATGAGATTGAAATGCCTCAAATACTTTAACAGAATTGTATTATTATTCTTGGGTTGAACAGTTGTTGTCTCTTTGAGTGTTTTCAACTCATCAAGGAATTCTGTAGGAGCACAAAGAAGAGAGTACTTTCAGAAAGGTTTATTAAAAAAGGAGAGGCTGACCTAGAATACCGCTAATGTCAAATGCTATAAATTGGTGTAAAAGGTAAACTAGAATGAGTGTATCACACTCCTTAGTTTCCAGGAATTAAATTTTTTTTTTTCAACGTTTATTTATTTTTGGGACAGAGAGAGAGACAGAGCATGAACGGGGGAGGGGCAGAGAGAGAGGGAGACACAGAATCGGAAACAGGCTCCAGGCTCTGAGCCATCAGCCCAGAGCCTGACGCGGGGCTCAAACTCACAGACCGCGAGATCGTGACCTGGCTGAAGTCGGGCGCTTAACCGACTGCGCCACCCAGGCGCCCGAGTTTCCAGGAATTAAATTGGCCATATGTTTGGTCTTAGATCAAAGACTAGCCAGGAATGGTGTTCACTTGTTTTCTCCTATGAAAAATCCTGAGCTCTCTCTTAAAAGGTAGGAACTTGTTTACTGGGTAAAGCAAAAAGCTAATGCATCTATTGATACATCTCTGCACCATAATAGTGGAGATTCCAATAGGAAATTGCTCTGCAATTAATATGAACATGGACAAATCATATAACCTTTCTGAGCCTCAGTTAATGTATCTGTGAAATGGGTGTAACATAGGCTGGATTTGAGTATTACATGAGACAGAATATGTAAATCAGTATCATCATGTCTAGCACATAGACAACATTTCATATATAGTTGTTATTATTGGTATTATTTGTTTAGATCAGAGTCTTCTAGGTCATTTTAGAACTCAAGCTTTTGTTTTGAATTTTTTGTCTTGTGTCTTTTGTTGCATTTTTAACATCTTTATTGATGTTAATATTTCACATACCATAAAATTCACCCAATTAAAGTATACATTTAAATAGTAAATTCACAGAGATGTGCAAACATCATGACAATCTGAAGTTAAAACATTTTCATCATTCCAGAAAGAAACCTCATACCTATTAGCAATCACTCCCCATTCCTCTCCCCGCCACCCCCACTCCCTACAGCTCCTGGCATCTTTTGAGTATCTTTTCAGGTGCTTATTGGCCATTTGCATGTCTTCTTTGAAGAAATGTCCATTTATTTTTTGCCCATCTTCTAATAGGTTAATTGTCTTTTATTATTGAGTTGTAAGAGTTTTGTGTATATTCGGGGTACAAGTCCTTTATCAGATATATGATTTACAAATATTTTCAAGCCATTCTGTGGGTTGTCTTAATATTACTTTTATTGACTGATAAATCTGGACTTCTGTCTCTGTATTTAATGTTTCCATGCCCTCTCAACTGATTTGCACAAACTTTCTTTCCAGCCTCTGTTTCTCTACCTTGCTCTTCAGTCTGTCCACGAACCCCTTCAGGTCCCTGAGGAGTACCTGAAACCCTACGACTTTATCCAAGATAAGAATAGGCATTACTATGCAGGAATGGTGTCTCTTATGGATGAAGCAGTGGGAAATGTCACGGCAGCCTTAAAAAGCCACGGGCTCTGGAACAACACGGTGTTCATCTTCTCCACAGGTAAGTCTGTCAATAGGAAAATCATCTCTTGGCAAAGCCGAGGACATGGTGTTCGATAAATGGAATGAAGACAAATTGGAACATTTAGCAGTACCTTATTAAAATAAATGTTAACTGCAAGAACGGAGACATGATAATAATGGGTAGAAAAATGGGTCTAAGGAAAGAATTATGGGTCTTCCCCCTCTTCCTTCAGATGTCAAAATATTCTGGGAGAATGCTTGAAAGCAAGCTCTTACCACCTGAGTAAGTATGAGCGGACATCACTCATATGCAGGGCAGCTGGGTACTGGATTCCTGGAGT
The DNA here is from genome assembly GCF_014898765.1 of Herpailurus yagouaroundi. NCBI lineage: Eukaryota > Metazoa > Chordata > Mammalia > Carnivora > Felidae > Herpailurus > Herpailurus yagouaroundi. Next base: position 97,104,043 of record NW_024412377.1, read on the forward strand.
GGCTTGTTCTCAGGCGGTCTCTCCAGCCTGGGCATCCTCTGTGAATAGAACTTCTGACAAGAGCAGTTCTGTATCAGTGTAGAGACAGATTGTGGCATTAAGACAGATTAGAAATGGAGCCATTTAAATCTAGGCTAGAATCTCCAAGTATGGATTTTTTTTTTTTTTGTATTAAGATTGTTTTCTGACAATAAAATTCATATGTGTTGATTGTAGAAAAAAAAAGGTTTTTGAAAATAGTTTTCATTATGGCAATGCCTTTCTGATTCCTCATCTGTTAAATATGTGATTTTTCCTCCCTCTCGTTAGACATGGTTTTCTAAAATTTCCCTACAATGTGCTATAGTAATAGATCTTGGTTTGTCCATCATGCTGAGTACTCAGAGAGCACTTTGTATCTGAAAGTGAAGATGCCTTTTTTATGGGAAGTTTTCTTGTATTATTTATTTCAGAATTTTTTGGCCCTTCAGCCTACCTTTCTCCTATTCTTTCTTTATAAAACTCCTGTTATTTCGATATTGGATCAATACTCTAATTTTCTTAGTTTTTTTTTTTTCTCTGCTATTTTCTTTATTTTTCTTCTACTATTTGGGAAATTTCCTTATCATTATTTTGTAACCTTTTCTATTAAATGTGTTGCAACCACCACATTTTTTTAATCATCAAGAACTCTTTCTTATTTTCTGATAATTCCTGTTTTATAAAGTTCCCTTTTTACTTTATATGTAATAATTTCCTTCACCAAAGCCTATGCTTTTAACTATTCATTTTATGTAGGTGTGAGTGTGTATGTAGATATGTGTATACGCCTACATATGCTTGTATATGCGTATATATGTCAACCCATACATATATTTTTAAGTTTGCTTGTACTCCCACCATTACCTCTCTTCCTTCTAAGGTCATTTGTATCTTTTTTGGGCTGTCTTTCATGAAAGAGGCTTTCTCAAATCCCCAGTGATCCTTGGCTGAAACCTAAAAATTTGATTGGAAACTCCCAAGGGTGAGGACAGGACTTGTATTCTGGTGATTTTTTACTGTACAGTGACTATGTGAGGTGTGCAAAGTGACATGTTGAGGAATTAATCTGGGTATTCTATTCGCAGTTGCTTTTTTTTTACAGTTTTTTTTAAGAGCTGTTTTGTATTGCTTTTAACTAGGCATTGGTATTGAATCTGGCATTTATTGAGGGCTTACTATGTGTAGGACAGAGTTCAAAGTGCTTTATATGAGTTAGCTCAGTTAATCCTTACAATAATTCTCTGGGGACTGTTATTATTCCATCATGCTGATGTGAGAACTGAAGCACAGAGAGGCCAAGTAACCTCCCCAAGGCCACATGGCTAGGCAGAGCCAGGCAGCAACCTTTTTGGCTCCACTGCAGGCTCCTGCCTCAGAGATGATGCAGATGATGACTGGATGTTCTTATTGAACCTCATCATATAGCAGATCTTTCCCCATGGTTTGTTGCAGTATCGATCCTTTGAGGAAGCTGGGCATGGCCAGGAGTAGTGTTGTTCAGTTGCTTTAGTGCTATACAAATAGTACGCTCATTTTCTAAGTATGCCCTCCTGTGAAAAGGGTTGACCATAGGATAACATGTGTTGCCCCCTCAACCCCCCAAATTTACCCTTTTCAGAAAAAGGGGAGACATCTTATACTTGAGAGTCTTCTCAGTTTACTATATTTTGAACAGCCTGGTAAAGCACTTTAATCAGCTCTGGAATTGAATGCTTATGGAGGTCACTAGAAAGAATCAATAAAAAAAGGAGGCCAAGGCATTTAATACCATTTAGTAATTATTCCCGGGAAATGACCTCACACTTGTAAGAACTGAAAGTTATGTTTATAAAACAAGCCTTTGTTGTAGAGATCTTAATTATACAATTTAAGGATAAATGATTTCTTGACATGAAAATATATATGGATTAATGTTATCGTATGTAGAGAGAAAAGTGCTCAGACAGAAGTTTTCCTCTGGAAAACTTAAATATCTCAGAGTGGCTCCTGTGACAATGGATATTGCTGTCAAGTATTCATGGGAAGAGGTGTAATAATATTTTTTCATGATATGTGGCAGTTGGAAAAAGCAGTATTTGAAGATCTTTTATTGTATGATTTCAAATGTGTTTACGTAATTAAATTTTAAATAGTTGATCATTTCATAAACACCCACAACGTATTACTTATTCAAGTTGCCAAAAAAATTTTTTTGAAGCTTTGCGATGAAATAATGGGGATTACCTTATAATAAGGCTGCCTTATATTTTAACACTATGGTATGTTAATGGATGAATTGGTCTGGGGTCGTCTTTGCTTTTTGGGGCTAAATCCAATGTGATCATGTGTATATAAATTTTTATTAGACTGCTGAATTCAGTTTGCTAGGGTTTTATTTAGGACTTTTATATCAATTCAGAAGTGAAAGTGGGGTTGGTGGCTTCTTCTCTACCCTGTCGGTTTTGTTGTCTCAGTTGTGCTCACTTCATAAAATAATTTGGATGGTTTTTCCTTTATTTTATTATTTTTTTTTAATGCTCTGGAACAGTTTACAGATTGTTTGAAAGATCTCTCTGGTTCAGCTGGTCCCTGGAACCTTTTTTGGAAGACTTTTTTTTTTTTTTAATTTTCTCCATAGTTTAAATTTTTTGCTGAATTACATGTAGGTGTAGGTCTTTAAAATATTTAAAAATTAATTTTGCTTGAAATATATGAGCCCTTTGATCTGCATGCTGGGATTATTTTTCACTCTGGAAGTTTTCCTTGTGCATATTTTAGCTTATTGCTTTTGTTCTGTTCGATTTATTTCTCAAAAAATAGCTTCAATTAATAGGTTGAATCACTGATTCAGCTTTTTTGTCATTATTTTCAGTTTTCTGTCCCTTTTCTCAGTCTTCTGGATCTCCCCTGCAAACACCAGTTAGACATTGTTGCATCTTGGCTTCTGTTCTTTAGATTCCCCAATGTTGATTATTATTGATTGTGTCTTTAGTTTCCTGTGGTCCTTTCTTTGCCTCAGTCAGTTTCCTTTTCTTCAAAGCTCATTAGTAATAATAATGGCTACCGTTTGTTAAATATTTACTGCATGCTCAGGCCCTGTTCTAGAGCCTTCCCTCTACTTTCTCATCGTTGGTCATGTTGTTAGCATTAAAGCTCAAAGCGACCTCGCAAAGTAGGTTTCTTTATCCCCATTTTGTAAGTGAAGAAACCACAATTTAAAGTGGGTAAGTGATTTGTCCAAAGCTACTCTTATGGTCTGAATGTGTCTACCCAGAATTCACATGTGATGGTTAGAAGGTGGACCTTTGGGAGGTGGTTGGGTTACAAGGAAGGGTAGAGACCTCATGAATGGGATTTGTACTTTTATAAAAGCCACCCCAGAGAGGTCCCTAGCCTCTTCCTCCATGCAGAGACACAGCAAGAGGAAACCAGCTGTGAACCAGCAAGAGGGCCTTCACCAGGTGACCACACTGGTGCCTTGATCTTGGTCTTTCCAGCCTCCAGAACTGTGAGAAGGATATTTCTGTTGTTTATAAGCCACCTGGTCTGTGGTATTTTGTTAGAGCAGCCTGAGTGGATTCAGAGGGCCACACATCTAACAAACGGAAGAGCCAGAATTTAAGCGCAGATCTACTTGCCGTCAGCACCTATTGGCTGGAATTGATTAGGCTTTTGTGTCACATCTTCTTTTCTTTTTAGCTCATCCGATTGTCCCTTGTCTCTACTTTTGGCTTTCTACATTTCTGTTCATAGAACCTATGCTTCTCCTGAATCTTCCTGAATAGACCTTGGCTAAAATCTTCATTTTCACTGTAAATCATTATCAGCTATATATTCTTCCTCTGAGTATAAGCAGTGAAGAATCTTTCCACACAGAGTACGTGACCATCTCTTGGCCTCGGGTCACTGTTTCTTGGTTAATTCCTTCTCAAGCCTATCGTTTGAGGTCAGTGGCCTCTAGGCATTGAGTAAACCTGAATGATGTACTTGACATTTCCCTCTCTTTGGCCACCTGGTTCTTGGACAGCTAAAAGAACCCCAGCTTGCACAGCTACGAGACTTCTTCTATCTCCACACCTTCAGGACTTTACTTCAGGGGCATTTCCCAGGGCACAGTGTGCACCACTGTCAGACGCTTTTCTTCTCCTACTCATTGTTTTCTGGGACATGTGACCTGTAACTGCATATGAGAAAGGGAGGAAGTAATAATTCTCTGATCACATAAAAAATTAGTGCGGTCCCCTCCCAGGCTGCCTTCCTGCCTCTTTTCAGGTAGGTGGACTGGCTCTGTGTCATGAGGCAAACAGGGTTTGCCAGCCCTCGTGTCTTCAGCCCAGATTCTTTGGCCTTACTGATTGTGGAAATGTCTCCGAGATTCTCTTGGGTACAGCAGGTTGTCAGTCAGTCCTGGTTTCTCACATTGTGAGAAGTTTTCATCTTATTTTAACTCATCACAACATGCTATTACTCCTCGTATTCTGTGTCTGTTATTTTAGTAGGATATCACTTAAGAGAATCCATGCTAGTGGCTGATAAGAAGATACCATTTTAGGGGCGCCTGGGTGGCGCACTCGGTTAAGCGTCCGACTTCAGCCAGGTCACGATCTCACGGTCCGGGAGTTCGAGCCCCGCGTCAGGCTCTGGGCTGATGGCTCAGAGCCTGGAGCCTGTTTCCGATTCTGTGTCTCCCTCTCTCTCTGCCCCTCCCCCGTTCATGCTCGGTCTCTCTCTGTCCCAAAAATAAATAAACGTTGAAAAAAAAATTAAAAAAAAAATAAAATAAAAAAAGAAGATACCATTTTAACCTGGGCTTCTATCACCATGCTGATCTTTATAGTTGCTAAACTCCAGGAATCTTCACCGAAGTCTGACCGGAGTAAAATGAGCTAAAATTAGAGTCAACTCTGGAGGGACTAGATCATGAGTTAAAACTAGGGAAACTGATTCTAAAGCCTTGAAGAGAAAGCGGTGATGGATCTTAACATCTTCATGCAACTATTATATATTTATATTAACTCTTAACAGAATAACCAGTTTCACTTACATATTGATGAGAGTTTGACCATAAGGAGAAACCTTACTGCACTTCTTCCTCTGGAGACTTTTTCTGTGTTCACTGACAGTTTCATTGCCTGAAGTAAAATTTAATAATGTGCTATAATAATGTGATTAAACCCAAGGAAACAGGGCCTGGGTCTGGCTGATTTTAGAGTGGTGATTCATTTCTTCCAGATTTCCCACTTGACTTTGCTTAGCACTGCCCTACTTTGTAGGCATCAAAATACTGGGTATGTCCAAACAAATAAACGTTGAATCCATTAGTATAAGAAACCCTGAAATAGGGGTGCCTGGGTGGTGCAGTTGGTTAAGCATCTGACTCGTGATCTTGGCTCAGGTCATGATCTCATGGTTCGTGAGTTCAAGCCCCACATTGGGCTCTGCGCTGACAGCTCAGAGCCTGGAGCCTGCTTCCGATTCTGTGTCTCCTTCTATCTCTGTCCCTCCCCCACTTGTGCTCTGTCTCTGTTTGTCTCTCAAAAATAAATAGATGTAAAAAAAAATTTTTTTTTTAATAAAAAAAGAAAAATCTTAGAGCAGACTAGGTACAGGGCAGGTGTCAAGAAGGAGACAGATAGGGAGAGACCAAAACAGAGAGAGAGAGAGAGAGAGACAGAGACAGAGAGAGAGTGAGAGAGAGAGCATTGATAAAAGGGAAGGGGTGTCTGGGTGACTCAGTCGGTTAAGCGTCCAACTCTTGATCTCGGCTCAGGTCATGATCTCATGGTTGGTGAGTTCAAACCCCACATTGGGCTCTGTGCTGATGGTGTAGAGCCTGTTTGGGATTCTGTTTTTCCTTCTCTCTGCCCCTCCCCTACTTGTGTGCTCTTGCTCTCTCTTTCTCTCTCAAAATAAAGAAATAAACTTAAAAAAAAACACTGACATAAACTAGCTTCATTTAGTGAAAGAGAGAGGCAAAGGCATATGTTTTTTAGGTTTACATGTCTGGGAAAGCTAACTTTTTTTCCTTAAATCTCCTTTTATAATCTGAGGGTGATCCACAAGGCTTCTCATTCTTAATTATCGTTATCAGAACACTTGAGGTGGTTGTTCTTAGTTTGCCACCTGGGGACCACCTGAAGCAGTGGGGAGTTTGTTAAAACATGCAATCTCTGAGGACATGGGTGCACGACATTGTGACTGTACTAAAATGTTGCTGAAATGGATATTTTATTTTAAGAAGAAAACATCTTAAAAAAATTTTTTTTAATGTTTATTTATTTTTGAGAGACTGAGAGAGACAGAGACAGAGGTAGAGTGTGATCAGGGGAGGGGCAGAGAGAGAGGGAGACAGAATCCGAAGCAGGCTCCAGGCTCCGAGCTGTCAGCACAGAGCTCGACGTGGAACTCGAACTCCCGAGCCAGGAGATCATGACCTTTGCTGAAGTCAGACGCTTAACTGACTAAGCCACGCAGGCACTCCTGGACACTTTATTTTATTTTTTTTCCTTACCTACACATATTTTTAAACAATTTTTCAAAGTTTATTTTGAGAGAGAGACAGAGAGAGCTAGAGGGAGGCACAGAGAGAGAGGGAGACAGAGAATCCCGAGCAGGCTCTGTGTTGTCAGCGCAGAGCCTGATTCACTGCTTGAACTCATGAAATGTGAGATCATGACCTGAGCTGAAACCAAGAGGTGGTCACTCAACCAACTGAGCCACCCAGGTGCACGATGGCCCCGTGCCCTTACTACATATAATTACAACCTTGATAGATTAATGCCACTCTTTTTACAATGTGTGATTATTCTTGCTGTTAACAAAACTGCTTGTCTCATTACAAACATAATACTCTGTTATCTTTGTACAAAGATGACCCTTCGAATCCCTCTCTGATAGGATATGATCAACTTTCCTGCCAGTTAGTTACGTAGACTGTAGCCTCAGTTACATTATCTAGTGAATGTAGGTTGGCTGATCATTCATTTATTCACTCCGTCTCTTATTGTAGATAGAAAGATAAACAGGATGTAATGCCAGGCCTTGGGAAGCTCAGTCTAGCGAGGCAGATAAGCAAATGTATCATCATGATGCAGCGGAAGTGTGTTTTGATGCAGCCACAGTATTGTGTGTACAATGTAGGAGTGCCGACCGGAGACAGGGATCTGGGAAGGCTTTCTGAGATTTAAAGGTTGGGAATGATTTGGCCCGATAAACAGTGTGCAGGTGGGAAAGGGATTGGACAGCACACTCAGCTCTGAAGTAGAAACATGAAGAAGGGCAGAGAGGAGAGAGCAGTTCTGTAGGAGGTTCAGTGGGGCTAGAGCCCAGAGTGCAGGATGGAGAACGGCCAGGGGTGAGGCTGGAGAACATGGCAGGGGAGTCCGTGCATCTGCAGAAAGGAATCTCGAAGGTACGTTGAAAGCTGTAGGGAGGCATTGACAGGTTTGAGGCAGGATCAGATTTTCATTTTAAGATTGATGTGGAGCATAGTTGGAGGCAGGCATACCTTTTAGGAGGCTGTGACAGTGAAGGAGGCTGGAGGATTAGGAGGCGCTGAAGAAAGGCAGGGGAAATTGACGGTGATGAAAGGGCAGATTGAAGAAATATGCAGGAGAGCTTGGACCAGTTATCTTAAGAGTTCTTGTTACGGGAGAGTCGATCGTTCTGTCATTCTGTGTTTTCAGACCTTTTGCCAGCGTCGGCAACAGCCTTGGATGGAGACATCCCTTCTGTTGGCAGTGGGATGCATTTGCAGAGAGCTGGGGGAGTGGCCAGAGTGCCCACGTGGTCCCCATAGCAGTAGGTCTGTGGGTCACTTGAGACTGGGCTGGGGCTCTGCAACAGTGTTTACAAATGTGCAGAGACGGTTGTGGTTGTCACCGTGACTTGAAGGTGAAGTCGTCTGAAGAGCAGGCCCCTGCAGTGCCGAGGCCAGCCACGCATGGTGGAGAAGTGTCCTGACATGGGCGTCAGCAGTGCCACCATCGAGGAACACTGCCGGGAGCCCGTTCAACAGAACGTTTCTACTTGAACAGCACAACGTATTACAGAGCCTCAACTTTTAACATTTATTACCTGAGCTTTCACAAAATTCTATGCAATTTAGTATCTTAAACAGAGCAGTAAAGAATCTTAACGAATTCCCGTAAATCTCATGTCATCCTCATATGTTGAATATTCTTAGAGACTGGTACTGGCAAATGGAGGACTCCTTCACAGTTTAAACGCGCTTATGCAGTTGGCACACTTATAAATATTATAGAAAGTCTGTGCCAGGAATAAAGTCATCTGACTGCTGGCATACCAATCTCACTAGGTTCTTTGAACACTTAAATCCATTTCTGACAAAGTGAAGGAAAACCTGCTGAGGGGATAAGTCATACAGTGTGCCCACTCTGTCTTTCCCTTTGTAATTCTTTTTTTTTTTTTTTTTAATTTTTTGATGTTTATTTATTTCTGAGACACAGACAGAGCATGAGTGAGGAGGGGCAGAGAGAGGGAGACACAGACTCCGAAGCAGGCTCCAGGCTCTGAGCTGTCAGCACAGAGCCCGACGTGGGGCTCGAACCCACAAACCGTGAGTTCATGACCTGAGCCGAAATCGGTCGCTCAACTGACTGAGCCACCCAGGCGCCCCTTTCTCTTTGTAATTATACCTTTATTGAACACATCTCCCACGGAGGGAAATAAGAACACATAGTTCAAAACTATGAGACTAGCATGATCTTTTCCCCAGCCAGAAGTCATTAATCCATTATACCTCTTTAGACTTGATATGTTAATGTCCATGTTCAAAGCATGTTGGATCACCTGAAAGTATTATTAACAATAGTAATAATCATATAGATTTGTTGATTTTTTTATTGAGAGAAAAATGATAACCAATATGTTTTAAAATTTATTTTTTTAACGTTTATTTATTTTTGGGACAGAGACAGAGCATGAATGGGGGAGGGGCAGAGAGGGAGACACAGAATCCGAAGCAGGCTCCAGGCTCTGAGCCATCAGCCCAGAGCCCAACGTGGGGCTTGAACTCACGGACCGTGAGATCATGACCTGAGCTGAAGTCGGACGCTTAACCGACTGAGCCACCCAGGCGCCCCAACCAATATGTTTTAAAGTCCCCCAGGACGATCTTGTGTTTGTATTCTCTGTGACAAACCATTAAACCCATAAGCTCAGAGTCTAAGGCAAAGATGCTTCTTATTCCCTAAGTTTATCGGATAGATATTCAAAGTTTTATTATACTGCTTATTATATGCCATAATATAATACTCTATTATTGACATTTGAGCTTTTTAGCTTGAAAAACATGAAGTAATCTTTATACTTAAAAAATGTTTTTTAAGTTTATTTATTTATTTTGAGAGAGGGAGAGAGAGCCAGCAAGCGTGCACAAGTGGGGGAGGGGTAGAGAGAAGGAGACACAGAATCCCAAGCAGGCTCCGCACCATCACTGCAAAGCCTGATGTGGGGCTCAGACTCACAAACCGTGAGATCATGATCTGAGCCAAGATTAAGAGTTGGAAGGCTAACCAGTTGCACCACCCAGGTGCCCCTATTTTCGTACTTCTACGAGAAGCTTTCTTTCCCTGAGTTTGTGAGTAATGGAAGATACATAGTGAACTGAGCATATTTATTGACTAAACTGCAAGAAGCTTTCCAATTGGTTTGGATTTACTTTCTCCTCATTTTTTTCATTCCATTTTTGGAGGCCACGTTTAAGATGGATCCATTTCTTATATTATACTCCTCTCCAAACTCGTTGGAGGCAAAACTCCCTGGGAAGGGGAGAGGAGTGTTAGGTGGACAGGCTGCTCTGGAGGATAAAGCAAGGTGAAAGCAGGCTCTGTATGGAAACAGTCATGTGGGAACCACAGTCAGCAGGAGGAAGGGGCTGATATACAGTCAGGTCACCGCAAGCTGTGGAGACAAATACACAGCAGGCAGCTGGAGGGTGAAAGAGGAGACGGAATGGTTTAGGAATGATTAGTTTACGAATCCCCAGAAAGTAGATTGTATTTCTTTTCTTTTTTTTAAGTTTTTTTTTTTTTTTAATGTTTATTTTTTGAGAGAGAGACAGAGCGGAAGTCAGGAGAGGGGCAGAGAGAGAGGGAGACACAGAATCGGAAGCAGGCTCCAGGTTCTGAGCTGCCAGCACAGAGCCTGACACAGGGCTCGAACCCACAGACTATGAGATCACTACCTGAGTGGAAGTCAGACGCTTAACGGACCAAGCCACCCAGGCACCCCTAAAGTAGATTGCATTTCACATATTTTTGGTCTAGAATTTTTTTTAACCGATGTCGGTAATAATAGATGGAAGATACAAATTTAGGTTTCAGGGGCGGGCCAATAATTTCAGTTGAAAAACAAAAGCTGTGTAAGTTTTATATTTCACATCTTCCAGAATGTAAACGTGGGGGTTTACTCTGGAGGAGTTTAAGAAAACAACAACAACCAAAAGGAACGCGGCTAACTTTTCACTGCTAAAGAGCGCAAACAGTCTGATTCTTCCCCATTTTACTCTGCACGCGTGGGGTCTTCCAGGAGGCAGTGGAAACTGCTATGCGTGCATGTGGACTGTATTTGAAAAGAGGCATTTACTCAAAATATGGGGAGCTCCGGGGCTTTTGCCTGTGCTCTGTTTCAGTTCCTCCCCACTCTGGCTTTATAGAGTGACGGCTGTGCTTCTCTAACTTGGTCTGAGGGCCTTTCTTAGCCGAGGACAGTCTCTTGTCTTTCCTTCCCGGGGTTATGGAGACTTGCTTGTCTGCCAGGGCCTGGGAACCGGGGCCCAAGCTCTGTGTGGGAGATGGCCCCGCTGTGCTTGGCCTCAGACAGGCTGCATGGCCTCTGCTTTCAGAAGCATGAGGTCCTCCTGCCAGGCCTAAAAACAATAATAAAAACATATTTGAACAAACCTCAATCGCCTCTCTTGCTGACTTTGGCAGTTAGCTACAAAGCACCAACAAAGCGTGGTATACAGAAATTCTGCCTTCCAGGTTTGTTCCCTTCTTACAGAACGACCCTTAACCTTGTGGGGCTTTTTTTTCATGTTTTCTTAATGAGAAAATATTTCAGAGATTATTGGCACCACAGGTTTATTTCTTTCTGGCAGTTTTCACTCTTAACCAACTGTAATCTCTGGGATCTCTTCTCTGTTTTTCTCTCACAGTATGGGCCACATCTAATCAACCTCCTCTAAGATGACTGTTTCAAGTACAGTGATTTTTTTTTTTTATCATTTCCATCCCAGAGCACTTTCCTACTTGTGTGGATTTTTTAAAAAATAAAGATTGTCTCAAAAATTTGAACAGGCCTTAAAAATGACATCCGTGCCTATAGAGACTACAAAAAAAAAAAAAAAAAAAAAAAAAAAGCTGGACCTCTGTCCTCAAACACTTTGTGATCTGGTTACATATTCTGACAGACAGACAGACACACAAATCAGTCAAAAGTGTAACAGAAATGGGGGTGAGGGGGAGAAGGGGGTACTGTGTTTGGACTGAGAATACCAGCTTTGTGGAGCCACTTTAAAATCCCACTTTGGTGTCGTATTTGATGTTAGAAAGTGCTTCTCAGATCTGCAGGTAATAGAACAGGCTGCATGGTGGGGCGGGGGGGGGGCGGGGGGTTGGCATTGACAGTCCCATCTCCAGGAGTGCCCTATGTGCAGTACACAGAGTTCACATTGGTGAACTCCCTGAAGGAGTGGCATGAGTCGTGCCTGTGGCAGATTGTGGTCATCAGCAGGTCGACCAGGTGGAGAGCTCAGGTTGCTTTTTGGTTACAAGAATTAGTCAGTTAGAAAGCATGATGACTATTTTTCATTTGAGACAATGTACTGGTCCTGGAGATAATGTACTGGAGACCTGAAGGTAAGATATGGTCTCTCTCTCTCTCTATTTTGTTTGATGTGAGCACGAGCAGGGAAGGCACAGAGAGAGAGGGAGACGTAGAATCTGAAGCAGGCTTGGAGCTGTCAGCAGAGCTTGACGCGGGGCCCGAACCTGTGAACCTTGAGATGGTGACCTGAACCAAAGTTGGATGGTTAACTGACTGAGCCACCCAGATGCCCCAAGATATGGTCTCTCTTAAAGAACACATACTGCGATGGGACTGGTCTTTAATTCAGATTCCCCAGGGATTGGGAATGGGGAGGGGGTCAGGCACCTACATGGTTTCAAAAAGCCCTTTCACACGTCCGCAGCTCTGACGCATCTCCTAGAAGGACTTGTGTTTATTCTGCGACCTCCAGGCTGGAAATCACTTCGTGTAGAAGAAATACGTAGCCTGTGGGTGGTCAGGAGGAGGACAAGAAGTATGTGGAGCCACTAGTCCAGCTCAGTATCTAGCGTGGAACTCATGAAATGCTTGCAGGTGGAGACGCGTGCATGAGTTCTAGATATAACAGCACAGGCCATCTTTCTAGGTCATGTGGGTAGAACAGATAGAGAGATGAAGCTTGCAGGAGTGAGCCTCTGGATGGCAGTGGGGGAGGGAGTGTCAGGAGTGGCTTCATAGACGAAATGGGATAAGAATTAAACGGTGCTTGAATGATCAGGGAGTTATCAGTAGGTGAATGGAAAGAGTGGGAAGGACATTTTGGGCACGGAGAGGCATGAGCAGACATGCAGGAAGAGGGGCGCCAAGATGTGTTACGGGCTCGGTGACTAGGCCAGCCCAGGCTTACCATTGGTGTCCAAAGGGATACATAAAAACCATAGTGTAACAGGACATATCTTCTTGAAATGTTAATTTTGCTTGCATGTATGGAAGAAAAAATAAGCAACTTAATTGGTTAATAATTTAGAACACTTATTAAAACAAATAAGGGCAAATGTTGGAATAGAATACAATTTATGGATCTTTTAAAGTCCAAAATCTCAGGTTTCTACTCGTTTCTCCTGATCCTTTAATGGAAGAATTAAAAATTCTGTAAAGAATCAACTCCATTCATCCCCCACCCCCCCACCCCCAATATTGCCAAGTAATCCTTACTTAGAGCTTGAGGCAGGAGCTGGGGTTCCTCTTGAGTCATGTGGGAGGTAGGGCCACCCGGCTGAGGGTTCTGCTTAGCTGTTGAGAATGCCAGCTGGAGGCCCAGGCTCTCTGACACTGCATATCCGATGTGATGGCAACTCTTGATGGTGGTTAGCACTAAAGGGGAGGGGAACCTTATAGGATTTGCCTCTGTCCCACACAACAGACATGAAATATCTCTGTGCTTAGGTCAGGGCGTGGAATCTGTACTCTTGCTGAGAACGCAGGGAGGCCTGGCTGCCTTGGTCTCCTAGGATAATAGATGGAATGAAGGGTCTTCAGAGGCACTTCCTGAGTCTTTGGTTTTCTTTTCTTCCTCACCTGCTGGTCCTAAGCCCTACCACATTCCAGTCTCTGCTTCTCCAGCCCCTCTGGCTCCCTGTGCTCCCCAGGCCTATGCCCCCATGCTAGTCCTTTGTTTTCAGTACGTTTGAGTTGTGAATCATTAGATAACTTAGATCGATCACGAGTTCTGCTTTTGCTAGGCAAAGGGCACCCCTCCCTTGCAAAGCTGTCTCTGGCTTTTCCCAGCTTTGAGAAAAGACCATATGTAGCCTGTCCAAGCTAGAATAGCGTCAGAGGCTAACCAGAGGCAGACTTGTTGGTGGATGAAAGAGCCTCTGGACCTGTGTTTACCATTTCTCTTTTAATTTCCATGTTTTCTGGCATCCATTGTTAGGAGATTTTCTTTAATACCAAACTCTGCCCAGGGTTATAAACATCTTTCTTGTATCATGGTCATCTACTCACAAGTTCAAGGGTTTAAGAAAAGTCAAGAAGCCTTCAGTTAATCCAGTACTCAATAGTGCACTGGCTTTCATTATTCGGGAGTCTAGATCTGTGCTGTCCAGCTGGTGGTCACTAGCCACAGGTGGCTATTGTGCCTGTAAAGTGTGGCTAATTTGAATTGAGATGTGCTGTTAAGTGTAAAATACCAAATTTCAAAGACTTGGTAACAAAAGGTTGGAAAATCATGTATTTTGTATATTGATGACATGTTGAAATGATAATATTTTTGATATATTGAGTTGAATAAAATACTAAAATTAATTTTAACTGTTTCTTTTTAAAATGTGGCCACTAGAAAATCTTTGCCTATGTGGCTCAGATTATATTTCCATTGGACAGTGCCGCTCTAGACAGGAGCTTCATAAGTATAGCAACTCCTACCTCTTGGGAGTGTCCCGGGGATTGTTTATTGAAGGTCTTCTCTCTCAATGATCCGGCTAAGATGGGAAAGCACAGAGTAGACTGTCAGGTTCTACAAAGCAGGAGCCGGGGTCATTGTGCTAAGGAGACTCATCAACTGACTTTGAAGGAAATTCAGTAACAGTTTTGAGCATTGACAGCATCACTGAAATAAGGGTATTGCCTCCCAGTGACGCCTCTGAAAGAGATAACTTGGTCGCATAATCTGGGGTTGGAATGTTAAAAAGAAAAAAAGAAAGAAGGTAGTTTCATTACTTGAAGTGTATACCTCGAGTGAGTTCAGCATGCCGAAGGGCACTGGGGCAAGAACATTGATCATATCTATTGTTATTTCATAAATGCAGAATGCAACATGACTGAGGTAGGAGGGAAAGAAAGCCTTTCCAACTATAGGGAAAACCCAAACTATCTTTGTTTGCTATGATATGATAGCACTTACTCCTCAGTGTCGGAAGAAGTATCGTTACAACATACAACAAACAGGATTGTGGGGATCCTGGATCAACATGTCCATATTGCATAAATATTTCCCTGAAATTTTCATCATTTGTATTTATATAGATCAAAGATACTCTCAAGACTGCTGTATCCATTTCCAGCAATCTTTTTCCTTTTTGAGATGATAAAGTTTATTTTGGACAAGTTCCCTATTAGTAAAGTATTTCTCCATAAAATAGAAATAATCTTTTCCTGAAAAGAAGCCTTTTTAAAAAAAAGATTTTGTCATATTTTTGTAGAGCATTTTAGGTCGGCAGCAAAATTGAGAGGGAGGTTCAGAAATTTCCCGTATACCGCCTACCCCTGTACTTGCGTAGCCTCCCCCCATTACTAACGTCATCCGTCAGGGTGCTGTTGTTTCTAAGGTCTTTAAAAATATCCTTTGTTGTAGAGCTGTGCTATCTTCTCTAAGTCTCTGAGGTAGATTAGAAGTAATCATCACCTTTTTGTAAATAGAGACATAATCTCAGAGAGGTCATTTGTTGGGAAGCACAAGTGACAAGTAACTAAAATGGTTTGAAAATGTAGATCTTTTGCTTTCCACTCCAGCTACTGTATTCACCGTATCACATGGCTCTGTGAGTACAAAAGCGTCTTTTGTTCACAGTAGAGCATGCTGTTCTGAAAAGTTTGGAGGTGTGTCTCATTTTTAGGAGTACTCCTTTTTGTTAAATTCTACACTGTGCTTTGTTTAATATTACGGTTATTTATAAAATGTTCAGAGGACTAAGAGAGGTAAGGAAGAATTGAGGTCTCGATCTTGGTATTATTCCCTTCCTCCCAATAGTGATAAAAAGGATTTAGGCATCCTTGCCAGCTTCTTGGAGGCAAAGTTGGTGGGAACCTTCATTATCACATTCTCTCTGCTTTGTCAGCTCATATTCTTAAGGAATTCAGTCAGACTTCTTGCAGTGTATGACTGAAAACCAATGGCATTTATTTCCTCTGCAGGAATTTATTTACTTTTTTCCTTGGGTGTCTGTCCCTTTGTTGATAATATTTTCTCAAGTCTTGAAGCACTAATTGGTTTTGGAGCTTCAGCAAGATCACTTGTTACACTGAATGCAGACACCGTGTTCCTGTGGATTTGTGCACAGTCTGTGTAACCATCAACGAGGGATCCTGCTGGGAATTGTAAAGGAGAAAGAAATGATGGATTATGTTAAAAAAAATGCTCCAACTCTAAGGGTTCAGAAAGGAGCAGACATAAACGGCCTCTTCCTGGGAGACCCCAGCCAGGCAGCCAGTGTTGGCTTTCTTAAGTAAGTCAGGAGTTGAATACGTTAATGTGTATGTAGAACCGTGAAAGTATGTTTGCAATGATCAGTGCATCCTTGTCCCTCTCATGGATGTACACAATATGTGAAGAGTAAGAAGTAAGAAACATATTTGGAAAAGAAGAGTCATTTTAAATATTGGTATTATGGGACAATGCTTTGCTTTGTTTTTTAACTTTATTTTTAAAAATATTTATCTGGTTTTGAGAGAGCTAGAGGCAGAGTGCAAGCAGGGAGGGGCAGGGAGAGGGGGACACCGAATCTGAAGCAGACTCCGAGCTGTCAGCACAGAGCTGACGCAGGGCTCAAACTCATGAACCGTGAGATCGTGACCTGAGCCAAAGTTGGACGCTTAACCGACTGAGCCACCCAGGCGCCCCAATGGGACAATGCTTTGCTTTTAAAGTTACATGCTGTTATCTCAACTCCTATTCAGTCTGTTTTCTGAAGCACAATCTACTTCTTCCCCCTTGTTCTCTTTTACCATCCTTGGCATTGGGCGTCCATCTCTCACCATTGGAAGTTAGTAATGGCTCTTGATTTTCTCCTGACTCAAAGAACACACTAGAAATTGAGATTACATTTTAACTTCTGAAGGCTGCCCAAGTCACATACCAGACAGAGTCCAGCTTCAGTCAATGCAGAATTCCCTGGAAAATTAATCTACTTGACATGCTGGGGACAAGGGGAGGATAGAAAACCAGTTCCAGGTAAGGCTGGGAATAGAGGGCTGAGCTGGATATAGGACCTGCTCCAGAAGGTTGATGGCAAGGCTGGTCTATAAAGGCCCAGAATACCTAGCAAGTTTGAGACCCATCTTGAAGAGACAGTAGTTAAGACGGAGCCAGGCTCTGTAATCAGACAAACCTGAGCTCAGATTCTCATTCTACCACTTACTAACTGGGTGACTTTAGATAAATTTCTGAGCATCAGTTTGCTTATGTGCAAATGGGGATAAAGCTTACTCACAGGACTACTGTGAGAATTAAAATAAAATTCATGTAAAGTATCTGATATCAGGCCTCGTGTAGGTGGGAATTTAATAATTACAGCTATTATTACTACCATCACTATTTGGACGTTCGCTGTTTCGCATCGTTGAGGACACCCAAGCAGTAATCTCCAGACAATATGTTGTGCTATAAATATTATATCGTATTCAGGTTTCAAAGGTCCAGATTTCAGCAGGACCCCATTAAGCTGTGCTGCATAAGCAGAACCCTGTACCTGCTGAAAGAGGAGGTTCCCAGGGCTGGGTAGGCTGTGGGATGGGACCTTGTTTTCAGGAAACTGGAATGCACATTTGGAAACGAGGCAGAAGCCCACATATAACACTGCAGTTGGAGGTGATGTAAGGGTTAGAAGAGCTATATACACTCCGATATGAAGCTCTCAACAACCAGGACAGGCAAAAGCTGATGGCCCAAGAGTCCATTTCTAAATATCACTGAAGTTCTTAAACCACTGAATGGCAGGACTCTGGTTTTAAGCCTTTCCCTGAATGCGAGGTAGGTATGTGATTCTCCACTTTCTAGATGAAGAGATGGCCTAAGGGACCGTGATCCATAGTTAAAAGCAAAGCAATTGCCTCCTATGGCTGTAGGCTTTTATTTAGAAACCACAATTATTCAGACAGTCTCTGTCATCCACACCTCAATGCATCATGGTGGCTCCTCATAGCCCCATGTCTTGCTCCAGCAGCTGCTCTGGTGACCAGTTCAGGGTAGGCTTTGGTCAGCTTCTCACAGGGCTACCACTGTGTCCTGCCCTGACCCCACATGTTGTCCAATACTGAGAGGCTTACGTGTACATACCCAGATGTGCTGAAGTTGATGCCCATGGGGCCATGCTTACTCATTGGGAGCCAGTGCATAAATGTCTTCCCTCTAACCCCTCCGCCCCCCAGAGTGACAGTTATGAGATGAATTGCATCAGGATTCTCACAGGGGACCAGTGAGATTGAGCATGAGTCACCTGTGGCAGTGGCCAGCTTGATAACACAACAGTGTGTGGCTTTCTCTCATTCCCTGTTCAACAACTCCTGTCTCTCACTCCTGCTCCCTGGGATCATTTCCAAAATAAACTACTTGCACGCAAGTTGCTGGTTTTGGCTCAAGCACAGTGTCAGAAAGCATTTATTCACAGCCCCATGTTCATACTGGCTTCCACTGTCTTCACCCAGTCATAGCATGTTGAAGTTAGAAAGGCTAAGAGCTTCATGTTATACATCAAGAAACTGAGCCCCAAATAGGTTAAGTTACATTCTGTGGTCACACAGCTGGATCGAGGCAGATGTGGGAGTAGGCCTCTGTTCGGATTTTTTTGGTTAATGATTTTTCTTTTGAGACTGTCACTCATTCTGTTTCTTCTGGTTATGTGCTAGTTCTCAAGTCATTTGGGCTTCTAATAGAAATACAATTAGAGATGACAAAATTTGGCCAAGGAAACACTGATGCCACTTGGTTTTTGGATACTTGACAGGCCATGGAAAGTTGAATTTAATGAGGTTGAATTTAATGAAAGGAGAGAAGGGCAAAGTTGTATAATGAAGAGAATATGAGGTACATGGGGGATGGGTGGAATAGGTAAAGGGGATTAAGAGTACACTTATCTTGATGCACACTAAGAGATGTATAGAATTGTTGAATTATTAGTATTATATGGATCACCTGAAACTAATATAGCGTTTTGTTAATTATACTTCAATTAAAAAATTTAAAACAAATGGGGGCCTGGGTGGCTTAGGCAGTTGAGCTTCTGACTCTTGATTTCAGCTCAGGTCATGATCCCAGGGTCATGGGACTGAGCCCCTTGTCAGGCTCTGCATTGAATGTAGAGTCTGCTTGAGATTCTCCCTCCCTCTCTCTCTCTCAGCCCATCTTCCCCTGCTTGTGCACTCTCTCCCTCTAAAAAAAAAAAAAAAAAATCAAAACAACAAAAGAGGAGAGATTATAATGATGGACCATGCAGTGTGAACTAGGTAAGGAGGGAAATTTAGGACTTGGTGGAGGGTTGTTAAGATGTGGTATAAAGGTGGTGTGATTGAAGGATTGTATATCCTCAGAGTGGCTGAAGAATTGTTGTAGTGATCAATGTCGTCCGACAGAAATATAATGCAAACCAGAAGTGTGAGTCACATCCGTATTTTAAATTGCTACATTTCAGGGGCGCCTGTGTAGCACAGTCAGTTAAGCGTCTGACTCTTGATCTCAGCTCAGGTTATGATCTCACGGTTTGTGAGTTTGAGCTCCACATTAGGCTCTGTGCTGATGGTGCAGAGCCTGCTTGGGATTCTGTCTCTCTTCTTTCTGCCCCTCCCCAGCTTGTGCTTGCTCTTGCTCTCTCTCTCTCTCTCTCTCTCAAAATTAAATTGCTACATTCAAAAAACCTAAAAAGAAATAGGTAAATTTAATTTTAGTAGTATATTTTATCAACCTGATGATATAGCCAAAATATTATCACTTCAATATGTAATAAAAATAAAAAATTATCCGTGGGTTATTTTACAATCTTTTTCAAAAATACAGTAAGTCTAGCGTGTATTTTATACTTGCAACATGTCTCAATTCACACTAGCCACATTTGAAGTGCTCAATAGCCACACGTGCCTAATGGCTACCATTTGTTTTTTCCCCAGCTTGTTTGAGATGTCATTATCATATAACATTGTGTAAACTTAAGGTGTACAACATGATGATTTGATACTTGTATATATTGCAGAATGGTTAATGGTAAGGTTAGTTAACACATCTGTTACCTTATATAGTTACCTGTGTGTGTGTGTGTGTGTGTGTGTGTGTGTGTGTGTGGTAAGAACATAAAAGCTTTACTCTCTTAGCAACTTTCATGGATTCAATACTGTATTATTATTGATCACCATGCTATACATTAGGTCCTTAGAACTTATTCATCTTATACCCGGAAGTTTGTACCCTTTGATCACCTGCACTCATTGCCCCACCCCCAGCCCTGGCAGCCACCAGTCTACTTATTATGAGTTCGTTGTTTATAGATTTCACATGCATGTGGGATCATACAGTATTTGTCTTTTTCTGACTTGTTTCACTTACATACTGCCCTCAAGTTTCAAACATGTTGTCACAGATGGCAGGATTTCCTTCTTTTTTATGGCCTTTTTTCTTTCTTTTTCATTATATGTGTGTATCTAGACATAAATACATATGTACGTACACATACGTGTACATGTATGTATATGTATACATGTGTACACACACATATATATACACATACGTATACATATACATATATATATATTCTTTACTAGCACTACATTTTCTTTTTTTTTTTTTTTTTTAATTTTTTTTTTTTTCAACGTTTATTTATCTTTGGGACAGAGAGAGACAGAGCATGAACGGGGGAGGGGCAGAGAGAGAGGGAGACACAGAATCGGAAACAGGCTCCAGGCTCCGAGCCATCAGCCCAGAGCCCGACGCGGGGCTCGACCTCACGGACCGCGAGATCGTGACCTGGTTGAAGTCGGACGCCCAACCGACTGCGCCACCCAGGTGCCCCGCACTACATTTTCTTTATCCATTTATCCATCAGTGGACACTTAGGTTGTTTCCATGTCTTGGCTTCTGTAAATAATTCTACAGTGAACATGGGGATGAAGATAACTTTCAAAATAGTAATTTCATTTCCTTTGGCTATATACCCAGAGGTGATATTACTGGATTACATGGTAATTCTATTTTTAATTTTTTGAGGACCCTCCATAGTGACTATACATTCCTACCAAGAGTACATTAGGGCTCCCTTTTCTCCACGTCCTTGCCAGCACTTACTTCTTGTCTTTTCGGTAATAGTCATTCTAATAGCTGTGAGGCGATAACTCAGTGTGGTGTTATTTCTTTTTTTTTTTTTTAAATTTTTTTTTTTTAATGTTTATTTATTTTTGAGACAGAGGGAGACAGAGTGCAAGTGGGGGAGGGGCAGGGAGAGAGGGAGACACAGAATCTGAAACAGGCTCCAGGCTCTGAGCTGTCAGCACAGAGCCTGATGCGGGGCTTGAACCCACAAACCGTGAGATCATGACCTGAGCCGAAGTCGGACGCTTAACCAACTGAGCCACCCAGACGCCCCTGTGGTGTTTTTTCAAAAAAAATTTTTTTTAAGTTTATTTTTTGAGAGACATAGAGAGAGAGAGAGAGAGCACAAGTTGGGGAGGGGCAGAGAGAGAAGGAGACACAGAATCTGAAGCAGGCTCCAGGCTCTGAGCTGTCAACACAGAGCCCGATGTGGGGCTCGAACTCACAAACCATGAGATCATGACCTGAGCTGAAGTCGGACACTTAACCGACGGAGCCACCCAGGCGCCCTTCCATGTAGTTTTAATTTGCATTTCCCTGTTGATTAGTGATGTTGAGCACCTTTTTGTGTACCC
This sequence comes from Herpailurus yagouaroundi, assembly GCF_014898765.1. Classification (NCBI taxonomy): domain Eukaryota; kingdom Metazoa; phylum Chordata; class Mammalia; order Carnivora; family Felidae; genus Herpailurus; species Herpailurus yagouaroundi. The sequence continues at coordinate 97,125,478 of NW_024412377.1, forward strand.
ATTGGTTATTTGTATATCTTTCTTGGAAAAATGTCTATTCACTCGGATCTTCTGCCCATTTTATTTTATTTTTGCCATCAGATATATAGAAATATATATTCAGAGAGATATATGTATCTGAGTTCATATATATATATATATCTGAATATATAATACTTATTTGAATTTTTTTGAATATATAATATTAATATCTTATCAGATATATGGTTTGCAAATATTTTCTTCTATTCTGTAGGTTGCCTTTGAATTTTACTGATTGTTTCTTTTGCTCTGCAGGAGCTTTTTAGTTTGTTGTAGTCTCACTTGTTTCTTTTTGTTTTTGTTGCTTGTGCTTTCAGTGTCGTATCCAAAACATTATTGCCAAGACCGATGCCAAGGAGATTTCCCCCCATGTTTTCTTCTAGGAGTTTCACGGTTTCAGGTCTTACATTTAAGTCTTTAGTCCATGTCGAGTTAATTTTTGTGAGTGCTGTAAGATAGGGGTCCAGTTTTATTCTTTTACATATGAATACCCAATTTTCCAGTGGTTACCGTTTTGAACAGCTCAGTTCTACAGCAAGTGAACTGAGAAGATATTCGGTGGCCACTGGAGAGTGTGATGCTTGAAATTAAGATTGTGGAGGGTTTACAAATATTTGTAACTGCAAGGTCCAGAGTATGACTCTGGGAGTGAGTTGCTATAGCAGGATAGAGGGGAAGATCATGGAAGGAGGGGAGATCAGGTCGCTGAGAGCCCAGGTTTTTGGAAAGATCATCTGTATTGATATTGAAATTGTCAGTGGTTTGCAGAAAGTGATAGGAATAGTACTGGAGAGAGTGATAGGATACTAGGTGTCCTAATTTTCAAGGAACATGGCAGGCGTGATCCAGAAGTCTATAAATACCTGCAGTAAAACAATTTAGTCAGCAGAACAGTCTGAGTGCATGAGCTTCCATCTGGGGGGAGAGGCGTGGCGATTAGAGAGAAGGGTGGGAAAAAGTTAGGAAGTGCAGTGATGAATGAACCATGAGGCTGCAGAGGAAGCAGTGTCCTTAGGGGAGAGCCAGGGGCTCCAGGAAGAAGGACTTTTGTTGATAGTGCTCTGCAAGGCACAGAAGCAGAGGGGAAGGTTCAGGAGCTGGAAAGAGTTGGGCTTTGCAGTCAGATCCCCAGATGTGCAGGACTCTTTGGAAATGAGAATCTAGGTGCTGAGGGATGATCCTCCCCCAGTGGTTTTGGAGGTATGGGTCCCCGCTGCTCACTCAGCCTCATCACCAACTCATGTACTTGCTCAGGTGACCACTCAGGCACTGCCCATGGCCAGCAGGTACTGCCTCTGAGACCTAAGTTCACAATGTATCTTTGGACCCCTCACTTCCATATTGCCTCCTGTTTGAGACATGTTCTGATTACTGCACAGTGATCTTATTCCAGATAAATGACTTTACCCAGAGTCTATTTTTAAATAATAATTTATTTTATTTTCTGAACACATGATGCATTGACTACAAAGTTTTCAAATGTCCAAAAGTTTTTAACTGAAAAGTAGGTCCACCTGCCCCCCACTATGCTCCAGCCTCTCGGTTTCTTTTCCCAGAGAATACCACTGTTAACCAGTTCTAGAATTCATTTGTAGTGGGTGGCACCTCTGATCCTATTCCCTCCTTTTGCCTCCTGAGATGTGAAGGAGAACTTTCTCTGAAGATGTATTCAACATTCTCCAGGACACTGTCTTGCTAAGCAGGAGTCTGCGTGCTAAGAAGCAGCTCTAGATCGGCCCGTTCTCCAAATTCAAATGTAGTCTTATGGTTGCCTTATTGGAAAGCCCTTGATTTCTGGACTCCAACAGCTACATATAACCCCAAATCTCTGTAATGCTTTTAGTGGTGAGTAAACTCCTTATTCCTTCATCTATCCAACAAGTATTCTTTCATTGATTCCTCAGTGCAAGGCTCCATGCTAAGCACATAGAAGTGAAGCAAATTTGACCAAACTCCCCCAGGTATGTGGACCGTTCCCTAACCCTGCCTGAAGCCCAGGCCAAGCTAGCTATTAGCAGTGGCAGTCTCTGCTTGTACAGGAATGCAAACGTGCTGACATTTGTGACAAGTAGACATTGTATAGCCTAAGGGCTGTGTGGTCCCCGCAGTGTGCCCTGTCCTGACTACTCTCCAGTCTGGGCTGTGATAGGCTCACTGGCACCTCAGGACGCACCCTAACTGCTGAAGTTGTAGCAGAAATTCCCAAGAGAGCTGTCAGGTATCATTATCCCCACCCCACGTCCCTTTCCTTCTCCCAGACTGGAGAATGGGGTTCCTAGTTTCTTGTATTGAAATTGTGCCCATATAGACATTGCACTCTTAAGAAAAATCTCAAAGTTAACTTGACTGTTGTTTCTCTTCTGCTACTGAACTGCAGCACTTGATATTGGTGTTGTCACGGAAAAGGTAAAGGGTTAATTTGGGTAACCAAATTAGGCTTCCTAGCCTAGCCAAGGAGTAAAACAAAACAAAAAAAAAGTGCTTTAGCATTTCACGCTTCTATGAAACCCAATTAGCACCCTTTTATGGTTGTAATTTCCAATTCCTTTTCTGAGCTGAGAAAAAAATGTTTTTGCTAATTAGATAATTATTTGGTAGTGACCTTTTGATAAAAAAAAATGCTTTGGATCTAAAAATGCTTGGAGAAGAATTACTTTATTTAATTAAATTATTATTCTAACATTTTTTAAAAAAATTAGACATTAAGAAAAGGTTAAATTAAAGATTAAGGTTAAATTAAAGATTAAAATTTTCACGCTAAACCACACAAGACACATACTATATTGGATTGAAAGTTCTTCAACTGTGTGTGTATGTGTGCACATGAAATTGAGATTGGGTGTTTTGGGCCCCAAAATGTGTAAGCCTAATTAATGTAAGATGTTAAACATAGGAGAAACTGAGTGTGGAGTATACGGGAACCCTGTGTATTATATTTGCAACTTTCTGTACACTTAAAACTATTCTAGGGGCGCCTGGGTGGCTCAGTCGGTTAAGTGTCCAACTTCAGCTCAGGTCACGATCTCGCGGTCCGTGAGTTCAAGCCCCGCGTCGGGCTCGGTGCTGACTGCTCAGAGCCTGGAGGCTGTTTCGGATTCTGTGTCTCCGTCTCTCTCTGACCCTCCCCCGTTCATGCTCTGTCTCTCTCTGTCTCAAAAATAAATAAACGCTAAAAAAAATTTTTTTTTAAATAAAAAAAAAATTAAAAAAAACTATTCTAAAATAAAATGTCTTACGTATACATGAAAGACCCTTAAAAATCAAATTCGATGCATTCTACTTTAAACTAAATGGGAACATCCCTGAGAAGTGTCCGTATGTGTAATTCCACTTAAAAAAACAAAAAACAAAAAACAAACTTCATTTTAAAAACTGACCATGTGTTGCCTCTGTAAGGCTTCTGGCTACAGCTAATGAAGTATTAAGAATGGTAGTTTTAGTAACATTAAAGTACCATCAGAATTTCCTGATGTGCAGGGGCGCCTGGGTGGCGCAGTCGGTTAAGCGTCCGACTTCAGCCAGGTCATGATCTCACGGTCCGTGAGTTCGAGCCCCGTGTCAGGCTCTGGGCTGATGGCTCAGAGCCTGGAGCCTGTTTCTGATTCTGTGTCTCCCTCTCTCTCTGCCCCTCCCCCATTCATGCTCTGTCTCTCTCTGTCCCAAAAAATAAATAAATGTTGAAAAAAAAATTAAAAAAAAATAAAAAATAAAAAAAAAAGAATTTCCTGATGTGCAAATATGTTAGCTATGGAATGGCATTTCATGTATTTAGTTGCTACATAGAGGAGACACTTTTCCTAAGAGAAACAATAAATTACTGTTTACTAATAAATCTACTCTATACCTGGCTCAAAGTTACAGTTAAAAACTATGAATAATTGTCTTTAGGGCTATCTCATGATGTGAGTGAGATGGGCCAACATGAGGAAGTGTGCTAACAGTTGGGATTGTGCCTGTCTCTTGGTTTGCTGCATTGTAAGTCTCTACAAAATTAACTGATTTTGGCCAAATTTGATTAAAGAGTTTTGTTCAGTTTTCCGCAATTCCCCTTGAACCTGTGGTTTCATTTACCACCTTGAAACATAACCGCATTCAAACACAGGTGAACATGTATCCTATCATATAATAAATTTCAGTGAAATTAATTTAAGTAAATGGATGGGGTACAGATAAGGGAAGAGTGATGATAATCACACAAGTTCCTTTGTGGTTTACTGCTAGATATCACTTAGCTTAGGTTTTCTTGACCCAGAAAATTATCAGGAATATAGTTGATAGAGTCTTTAATTTAAAAGAAGCTTTGACACAATGTACCGTACAATCCTAATATTCTATTAGGGAAGGCCTTTGAACTTGAGTTCCTTTGTTGGGCATTCTCTTCTCTTGCCCTTCACAAGGCCACTGATGCCTTGTCATTTTAAGTAACAGCTCACAAGTCAGCCCCTCATCTGGTGTTGCTCCTCCCTGCCCCCCTCACTGTGTGTCACATCACAGTGTTTGGTTTTCTTCGTAGCACTTATCACAGTGAGAATTATCTCTCTGGTTGTTTTGGCTGTACTTGTTTGTCATCTGTCTTCCCCATCAGAATTAAGGTCCACGGGATCTGGGGCCTTGTCGTCTTATTTGTCACAGTGTCCCCTGTGCTTGGAACACTGGCACACAGTAGGTTGATATTTTAATGTTTGATAATGCAAAACATATGTATAGGCATAAATGCATTTATAGCTCCCCCCTTCCATGAATGAATAACTACCTCTAGTTACTAAGTTCTTTCCTAATTCCTTGCTCTGTTTCTGATTTCCTTGGACACTGACATTGCTTTTAGGGCATGATACATGATATAATTCAATAAGAAAATTATAAATCTCAAGGAGAAAACTTGGCATTAAGGTAACATTTCATCTGCAGAACAAATCAATGTTTTAGCTTCTTTCTTTTGGTTGTCATCAGTAAAAGAAGGATGACTTTGGGGATGGGAAGGAAACATAGGTAGTCTTGAGGGGAGGAGTCATTAGAGTCATTATCTCAGTGACTTCTTGTTCTACCTGAATATTCCTAGAAGACAGGCAAATTTAGTATTTGACCACATTAACCCAGAAATTGGGTCATGTCTGCTCTTGGCTTTAGATAAAGAAAGCTTGTCCATGTGCCCGGGTCTATGTTCTTTGCTCTGGAGTAGAACAGGCCAGGGAGGCCCTTTCTCTTTTTCTCAATAATCATGGCACCTTGACATACCTTGGCCTCCACCTGTCTTAGAACCTTCATGGGAAGCCCTCACAGACCTGCTGAGAGCCTTAAAAGAAAATGTAGGATAGTGTGATTATTGTTAACTGTTTACCCATGAGATGTTCATACATTTCTGGAATATTTTAAATTTTATGGAAGTCGTGCCTTACTTGCTGCATGTTAACCTCATCTAAAACTTTAGTAATTTTACCATGAATCATTCATAATAGAGGATATTTGTAGTAATGCTAATCTCAAAGTGTAAATGAAGTTACAAAGGTTACATAAGGACTGTAGTACATAAGTAAACACCATTTAGATCTGACAGACGTCAGGCTTCATTTTACCTTCTATTTCACATCCTCTCCCTCCTTTTATTTTTTTCCCCCCAATTAATATAGTCTTTGGGTTGAATAGGAAGCTCTTTAACCTTCCCTGTTTCTGCGTCTCGGGCATCTTTTCTCTTAGTGTGTAGTTAGCTCGCCTCACACTGACTTGAGAGTTGTATTAATCACGACCCTCAGTGTAGAAATCCTTGAAATCACCAGTTTCATTTTAGTTACAGTATCAGTACAGCTCAGAAAAGCCCTTTATGCCATGACTGATGGAGTTCAACAAAGGAAGCCAAGGGCCTAGGTAGGCCACCCAGATAAATTGTTTCAGCTGAGGTGGTAGCAGTAGTTAGTTGGTCAAGTAACGAATGATCAGATAAAAGTATCCAGGAAATGAATGGGCAACCGAAACCAATATGTGGTTGCACATTGTTAGGGAAGACCGGATCTTTGGACATAAGGGAATGTTTCCACCAGAATTGAATTAGACCTCTTCTAGTCAAAACTACACAAGTAAGGAATGAAAAGCAGCTCAGGAGCTGAAGAAAATAGTCTATTGGTTGGCAAATTACCTGGAAAATTAACAGGAACGTTTAATATCCATAAGAAGATGTTCAGGGGAACTGGGTGGCTCAGTTGGTTGAGCATCTGACTCTCGATTTCTGCTCAGGTCATGATCCCAGGGTTTTGGAATTGAATCCCGTGCTGGGCTCGTGCCAAGTGTGGCGCCTACTTAAAATTCTCTGTCTCCCTCTGTTCCTCTCCCCTGCTTGTGTGCATGCTTTCTCTCTCTCAAATTAAAAAAACAAAGAAGAAGAAAATGTTCATGAAGTATAATGAATATAAAGTATCTTGGTGCCATGTGGCTTCAAGTATTTGTGGGTCACGCCATTGTGGTATATGGACCATCCTCTTCCAACAAAATGTGGCGGTAAAGGTTGCTGGAGACACTGAGGGCTTCTTTCATTTTATAGTTTTGAAATAATTTGGCTCTAAAATATTACTTTTCTCACTAAAAAAGTACTCCCTAGTTCATTTCTTTCTTTTTTATAAATTAACATTTAAAATAATATTTTCTAACCTTTGGATTACCAGAGCAGTTATTATACAATAAGCCACACTTATTTTGAATTTTAATATCAACTTTTGAAAGAAATCTGTAGTATCTTCATTAATTTTTAAAAAACACTTTAGTCATTCTTCTTTTTTAAATTAATTAATTAATTAATTAATATTATTGCTTTTTAATTTAAATCCAAGTTAGTTAGCATATGGTATAATAATGATTTCAGGACTAGACTTTAGTGATTCATCACTTACATACAGCACCCAGTGCTCATCACAGCTTAATGCCCATAACCCATTTCCTACTCCCCCCCATCCACTTCCCTCCAGCAACCCTCAGTTTGTTCTCTGTATTTAAGAGTCTCTTATGGTTTGCCTCCCTCTCTATTTTTATCTTATTTCTGCTTCCTTTCCTCTATGTTCATCTGTTTTGTATCTTAACTTACACATATGAGTGAAGTCATATGATATTTAGCTTTCTCTGACTGACCTTAGTCATGCTTCTGATAAAAAAAATAATACATGATCATGATAGAAAACTAGAAAACTACTGAACGATATAAAGAGAAAAATCTAAATTATTCATTATATTCAAGGTAAATACTTAACTTTCTATGGTAAATATTTCTCTAACATTAAAAATACTTCAAAACCCTAATTTTTAATAGTAGCAGTCATTTTAAGAAATCATGACCTGGGTGACTACAGCTAGAAAAGAGGTTTTTTGTCCTTTGGCTAACAATTTGGGTCCCTTTGATATTTCGGCATAAACACACAGTGGCGGGGAATAATTGTGGTGTATCTAACATGGCAGGTATGTAAACACACACGTGCAATGCTAAGTCTATGTTGAAGTGTGGATCAAGAGGCTCTAACTCACTGTTGTGAAATAAACTGATAGGAACCATGACATTTTTGTCTGATCATAGCATGAGCAACTTGAGAATAAAATAAAATAGATTCCATCATACAATAGGATAGGAAAAATACTAACTCCACTCCAAACAGCTGCTTTTGCCATGACTCAGCTTACTCTCTGATACCGAAAGTGAATTACAACTACATTTTAAAAGCCCAGCTCCCATCATGTTAGTGGCTGGTAGGAAAAGGTCTGGTGAAGGAGGCACTGCCCTGGCTGACCGGGAAATATTCCTGGAGGATCCCATTGACTCACTGAGGCCTGTCCCCCATGCTCAGCATGTTTTTAATAAGCATGGAAAAAAAAGCTTTCAAGTGATCAAAACGATAACTGATTCTTCTCTCTAATGCCTTGAATATTCATTCTTTCAGCAAAGCTTCTTTAAAAATAATTTCTGACTGTATGTTTGCTTTTTTATCAAGAAGTGGGAATGAATAGTGGTATTGCGGATTGGTCCCAAGAGAGACAAGTTCCAATAAAATGTAAGTGCCTTAGTCAGGTATTTGGAGCAGCTCCTGTCTGACCTCTTTTCCCTATCACAAGTTCAAAATATACCTTCTTCTCTCTGGCCGTGTGATGTTGCATTGCCTGATTGAGTGAAATGTTGCTATTGCAATAATTTGGATCAGTGCAGTGCTTCCTGACACACCTGTTGTGTTGGTAAACCCAAAACCATCATGGCAAATATGTTTATTTGCTTTTCCCTGAAATGTGCTGTCCCTTTTCTACCTCCTGCAGATAAAAGCCGACAGGTCCTTTTCCTGCCAGCCAAAAACAGTGATGGGAACCAGGTGGAAGATACAGCTTTTAAAATGTATTTTTAATTCATTTTGAGTCCCACAAAGTAGGCTGAGTCACAGACAAGCTGTGGGCCTCACCAAATCACTCCGTGACTTCACCTTCCCTCTGGCAAACCTCTCTAAGTGCCCTGTGGTGATATCGCTCTTGGAGTGTCCAGAGTGAGCTTGCTTGCAAGAAGTTCACCTGTGAGCTGTTAGGGCTTCCAGACAGCATCGCCGCAGTCCATTTTACCTCTTTTTCCTTATTCTAAAAATTCATATGTCTCATGTACTACAAGAACGGTATTAGCCAACCTCACCGTGGCCATGTGGGTTATAGATGGTGAAGGAAGGCCTGGTCACATCACCCCTCGTAGGCTCAGAATTGCTGAAAGCTTGTGTTGACTCCTTGGTTTTTAAAACAGATACTTTGAATGAAACCATTGAAATCTCCAAGATGACCATTGACCTTACTGTTGGGTACTGAGATCTCTATTTTAGATTCTCCCCAGTCACCTCCTTTTTCTGTCTTTTAATACCATTGCATTCAAATAACATGATAGAGATGGAGATGGGCTTCAGGGTACGAAGTTTTAATTGTGGCTTTGCTTCTAACTAGCTGTGTAGCTTCTCACATGTTATTTAATCTTTCTTAACCTTGTCATCTTCAAGTTGATTTCTAAGATACCATTTGAGATTCTGTAGTCCAATCATGGAAATTCAAATACCCTTTTCTTCTAGGCAGGTTCACAGTCTTCTCTGTGTTTTCAAGTCACCTAGAAGACCCCCTCCAAAGATTTGGATTCCCAAGTGGTTCTGCAGAGTAGTCAGGATGAAAAACACTGGCATTGTATAGACCAAGAGACTCATTATTATAAAACCTTCTCCTTTGCCACATTTTTTTCATCCTTAAGAACAATCTTGCCTTTCAGAAAGTAACTGCCTTTATCATTTAATCCTCACAAAAGTTAAGGGTCAGCCATTTTCTCTTTGTGTGACTTTTTATGAATACTTGGCATTGATTCATGTACCCATTTGTATTCTTGCTTATTTTTCCACTCTCACTATTCAACCACACTTGACCAGTGATCCCAAAGAACACTAAAAGATACCAAGTAAAACTGGTTGACTTTAATGTGTCGGCCCTCACATCTCTCCCTGGAACAATGGTTCTCAAAGCATGGGCCTGGATCATTACCTGGGAACTTGTTAGAAATGCAGATTTTCAGGCCCCTCCTTGAACCAGAAGTTTTAGAGGTGGGACCCAGCAACAAACCTAGGAGATTCTGATACATGCTATTGTTTAAGAGCTGTCTTAGAGAGATTTTAAATTTTCGGATCATTGGATTTTTAAATGTGCTCGGATATATATATTTTTACGTTTACTTATTTATTTTGAAAGAGAGAGAGTGTGTGTGCACATAAGGAGGGGAGGGGCAGAAAGAGAGAGAGAGAGAGGAGAGAGAATTCCACTGCAGGCTTTGCACACCCAGCACAGATCCCAATGTGGAGCTTGAACTCGAGACTGTGACATCATGATCTGAGCCGAAATAAGAGTCGGATGCTTAATTGACTGAGCCACCCAGGCGCCCCAAGTGTGCTCAGATATTTTTGAAGCAATCATTGTCCAAACTTAGAAAATAGAAAGAATAGTACATAAATAGAAACAGAAAGGATATTGCCTTTCTAAAGGGTATAGTTCCCTGCCTTCTCATCTTTTACCCTTTAGAAGTTTTTATATTCTTTTCTACTCTTACAAAACCTATCCAGGTGGTTGGGTATCTGACTCTTAATTTTGACTGAGGTCATGATTTCATGGCAGTGGGATTGAACCCCACATCAGGTATGGAGCCTGCTTAAGATTCTCCCTGTTTCTCTGCCTCTCTCTCATTCACTCTCTCTCTCTTTCAAAAAGGAAACCTATCCATGTCTCTCTGCCTTTTTGCATTCTGAAATTTTAGTCTTAAAACCCACTCTATTATGATGGAAATTTTAATAATCAATCTTTTGTGAAATATGATGGAGTAGTACATGGAACAGTGAATAATAAAATATTTAATTTCTACTTTTTCATTTGTATATTTTTTAATGGAAACTTCCAAATGGGATTCTTCTTCCTTTAGAACATAGGCAAAGATTATTTAAATCCGCCTGGATGGCTCAGTTGGTTGAGCATTTGACTCTTGATTTCCACTCAGGTCATGATCTCATGGTTCGTGGGATTGAGCCCTGCATCAATCAGGCTATGTGCTGGCAGTGTGGAGCCTGCTTAGGATTCTCTCTCTCTCTCTCTCTCTCTCTCTCTCTCTCTCTCTCTCTGTCTCCCTCTCTCTCTGCCCCTCCCCTGCACTCTCTTTCTCTCTCAAAATAAATAAATATTTTAAAAATAATTTGAAAATAATATTTGAAATAATTTGAAAATAAATATTTTAAAAATAAATATTTTAAAAATAATTGGCGCCTGGGTGGCTCAGTCAGTTAAGCATCCAACTTCGGCTCAGGTCATGATCTCATGGTTCATGAGTTCAAGCCCTGCATAGGCCTCTGTGCCGACAGCTCAGAGCCTGGAGCCTGCTTTGGATTCTGTGTCTCCCTCTCTCTCTGTTCCTCCCCCCACTCACACACTCTCTCTCTTTCTCTCAAAAATAAATAAACAAAAAAAAAACCTTTTTGGGGCTCCTGGGTGGCTCAGTCGGTTAAGCGTACGACTTCGGCTCAGGTCATGATCTTGCGGTTCATGAGTTCAAGCCCCGCGTTGGGCTCTGTGCTGACAGCTCGGAGCCTGGAGCCTGTTTCAGATTCTGTGCCTCCTGCTCTCTCTCTGACCCTCCCCTGTTCATGCTCTGTCTCTCTCTGTCTCAAAAATAAATAAACGTTAAAAAAAAAAACAAAAACCTTTTTGCTAAAGTTATCCCCAACCAAATAGAATTGTTCTATAATAGACCCAAAGGTTATTCTTATCAGAGGGACACTTTTATGAAATTGAGCACTTGCGGAAAGGAAGGCGTGAGCTTGAACTAGCATTCCGAATTGAATGATGGAGGAGGATAAGGGTATTTCCCAAAGCAGAAGCAGACTTAGAGCCTAGGTTTTGGTGCTTCCAATTCAGCATTCTCTGCACAAAAATGGCACTGCCTCTAGGACTATACAGTTTACCTAATTGGTTGGATTTTTGTCAAGAGCTTGATCCAAGTGCGGTTTTTTGTTGTTGTTGTTTTAATATATAAAGCATTTGCAAGTTCTTTCAAGGGCAGCACATAACTTTATTTAACTCCCTCCAGCCCTCTCTCACCTCTGTCAAGTTGTACCAGGAAATTCAAGGTCTAGCCAGAGGCCCCCAAAGAGTTAAAAAGACAACCAACCTGCAGAGCAGAAGAAACTGATGTCAAAAACAGATGTTCCTGTGCAGGCTTTGCTGGATTCATAAGTCAGGATGAAGCCAGCGTGTACGCACGCACGTCAGAAAAAAACTCTTGGCCGGTGTTGTGGAGAAATGAAGTGTTGTCCCCTCATCTGCAATTCCTCTTCAGCCCCCGCTGCCTGGGAGTTGTGCAAAGGGCTCCCGGGAGACTGGTGGCCCTGACACTTGAACCATCAACTCCGAACGCCCTCGAATCCCTGTTTTCATTGTTGGTGTTCTGCCGAGCTGCCCGCACAGCCCCTGCCCGTTTTCATTGGCCTCGGGGATTGTTATTGGAGTGGCTGACAGCTGTCTGCCAGGCTGTCTGAAGCTGCCTTCCTGTGCTCCCCACCGCTGCCCAACTTCACAGCACTATTGTTCCTGTTGGGCCTTTTTCTTAAAATCTTTCCCAGCTGTATCCTGATATGGTAAACCACTTAAATTAGCTCCAGATTGCTCTGTTTATTTTGTGTTAGATAAGCGACAAAATACAGTCCCAGCAGCCTGCCCAGGAGGAGGGTGGAAGTGGGGGGATGGGGAGCAGGGGACACCAGCAAGGTCTTTTACAAAAGACAGAGTTCCCAGACAAAACCGGGAAACGGCGTGGATACGAAACAGTCGCTCGTCTTGCCGTTTGCACGTGACCATGACGGGCTGGCCAAGCAATAACTTTGGGTCTGAGCACACCTCATTCCAGAAAAGAAAATCAAGCCCCTGGCGTGAAGTCACACAAGAAGGAAGCTAATTTCCATTATTGGAAATGGATGCGGTATCTCTACTAACCACAGGTCTGGTTGCCCTGCCAGCTGTCCAGGTACTACGCCCGATGCCCTGATCGTGACAGGAATCCCTTCTTTCAAATTGCCCTTCTCTTTTGCAGTGCATGGTAGCCGACGGGCTCAAAACTAGCTGAAGTTTACCAGCTTCCCTATATGCTCAGCATTGGCAAATGTTCTCTTTGCCTGCTGTAATTTAAAGCGAGAAGTCCAAAGACATTGAGTCACCAGCATAGGTATTTTCCACACAGCTGCAAGTGAAAATTCACAGTGAACTTGGCCCCCATTTGCTCCTGCGGGCCGTCTGTGCAGCTGCTCTCTCCATAGTCTCTCCTTCCCTGTGCTCGTCTGCTCACAGGGGCTCTCATGCAAAGCCTTTCTGAATACCTCTCAATAAATATTTTCGAATACAATAGATACTATCCTCGAATGAAGATACTGCCTTTGTGATTGTAGGAATAAACCCAAATAAAATATGAAAAGGAAACTTCCGAATGCTTCAACTGCACTGAAGCACACGAACAATGCCAGCGACCCGCTGAGTTACAACAGTTATTGAAAATTTTGTCTGTGGGTAACTCAAGACTCCCCGGGAAAGATCCCATGACTCACTTCGACGTGACTGGGCCTTCATCCTCACCCTGAACCAGAGTTCTGGAAACCCTTTCTACCAAGTTGAGAGGAGGGGAGGGAAGAACAGGGTCAGGAGTAATAAAATGTCCTTAGAAACTGCCTTTTAGTTTCCTTTGGGGCACATAAACTCAGTGTGTAATAAAAAGGTACAAAACCAACTTTGGAAGAATAATTACCCTGTCAAGCCCCCTTTCCCTCTGGTGGAACGTGCCTTTTCTTCACCAAATTCTAGCATGGGATTGAAGGGCCTCCAGAGTCACCTGCTCTAATTACCCAGTTCTCCTCTCTCTCTCTTTCTTGGTGTCCTTTTTTGTCCTAATTATGGACAGTTTTGTATTTTGCACATGGATGACCTATCCCTTGAGAGTAGGGACTGTGTATTGACCCTTTGTTGTCTTTTCTCACAATGCTGACAACAGTCATGGATACTTTGCAGGTGCTTAACTAAATCCTTCAAAATAATTGTTTTCTTTATGTTTACCTAAGATGTGGTGACATTCATTCTGCTTCTGTATTACCCCAGGCAAACAATAAAACAGTAAAAACATCAACAACAACAACAACAATGAGAAGACAAGGTCCCCATCACAAGTCTCATTGGCCCATTCACATTAAGGTGTTGCACATTCCCTTAGGGGCATCTCGGTGGCTCAGTTGGTTAAGTGTCCAACTTTGGCTCAGGTCATGATATCACAGTTCATGAGTTTGAGCCCCGCATCGGGCTCTGTGCTGACAGCTCAGAGCCTGGAACTTGCTTCAGATTCTGTATTTTCGTCTGTCTCTGCCCCTCCCCTGTTCATGCTCTGTCTCTCTCTCAAAGATAAATTTTAAAACATTAATTTTTTTTTTAATATTGCATATACCCTTCCAGTGATGGGCAGGATAGAGTAAGCCAACCAAAGCCTAACTTTCTCCGGGACGGCACCTGGAACTCTAGAAACTACAGAAAGTGACTCTCTGGGGCAATGAAAAATAAACAATAGCAAGGCAATGGTGAATGGGAATGAAGTCAAAGCTTTATCAATCCTCTGTGCCAGGCATGAGTTTTGTGGGGTTTGTTTTCTCTCCTCAGCCTTGCAGCTTTGACCCAAGGCCTGATGGAAGTCTAGAACAACGCAATAGGCACTGGCAGAAGAATCTCTAGGTGAAACCCTCTATTTCTAAACAGTGGTTTGGGAAAGGAGTCCTTTCCTGGAGAATATAGGGGAATTATTATTTTGTTCCTTTTTTTCCTCCCTTGACTCTACCCAAAGGCCAACCCAAGTTGAGGATCTGCATTTACTTTTGTGTTGGGAGGTTGGACACCTGAAATTCCCAAAAGAAAATTCTTTGTAACCAGAGGACCAGGGAAAAGGAGCCCCCTTTGTCCAAAAAGTGTGAGAGAATCTCACTGTTTTATCTCTCTTTTTTATTTTGCTGCTTTGCTCCCAAAGGCAGCCTGAGTTGTATGGAAGCACATGACAGAATAAGGGACTAAAACCTGGGAGAAACCTGTCTTTCTGGCCAGAGGAACAAGAAAAAGGGGACTCCTGGAGGCTGGAAAGTGTGTGGGGAATCTCAGAGAGGATAGAGGTGGAGAAGCTGGGATCCCCCAGTTCTGTGTAAGCCCCAGGCTCACCTCTAAGTGGTGCATGTGCCACACAGACCCAAAGAAGCAAAGCAAAGTTTCAAGAACTTAACTGCAATGTAAACCACTACCCAAGTCCCACACTAACTCCTGAATGTGGTGCATATTGGGTAAACACAAACAGTACAGCAAAGCCTTTGAAAACTAAACCACTGTTCACAGAAGGTGAGACAAAACTTGCAATCTGAATCTAACTGGATTGGTTGTCTGCTAAAACAAAGAAACATCAACATTCTTGAGAAGATTTTAATAGGACCTAGAGTCTCACAACTTGGTATGCCCAGGGAACAATCCAGAATTACTCATCCTACAAAGAACCAGGAGAATGTGACCAATACTCAAGAGAAAAGACTGTCAAGAGATGCAGCTCTAGGATCACCCAGATGTTGAAGTTGTCAGATTAAAATTTTAATGTAGCAATTATAACCATTCTCTACGAGATGCAGTTGAACACTCTTAGAATGCATGGAAAGGTAAAGTTCTCAGCAGAAGAAAGCAAGCATGCAAGCAAGCAAGCCAAGCTGGAATTTTAGAACTAAAAAATATAATATCTAGGGGCGCCTGGGTGGCGCAGTCGGTTAAGCGTCCGACTTCAGCCAGGTCACGGTCTCGCCGTCCGTGAGTTCGAGCCCCGCGTCAGGCTCTGGGCTGATGGCTCAGAGCCTGGAGCCTGTTTCCGATTCTGTGTCTCCCTCTCTCTCTGCCCCTCCCCTGTTCATGCTCTGTCTCTCTCTGTCCCAAAAATAAATAAATGTTGAAAAAAAAAATTAAAAAAAAATATAATATCTGAAATTAAAATTAGCACTGTGGGCCCAGTAGCAGAATAGTAGAGGCAAGGGTCAGTGGACTTCAAGACAGATTAATAGACATTATATAATCTAAAAGACAGAAAAAAGAAAAAAAATTGAACCAGCTGTAGGGACCTGTGGAACAATATTAAAAGAGCTAACATTTATGTCATTGGACTCCCAAGGAGAGGAGAAATATTATTGCCGAGAAAAAACATATGAAGGAATAATGTCTGAAAACTTCACAAATTTGATGAGGTCTACATGTGTAGATTCAAGGAGCTCAGTAAAATCCAGTCAGGATAAACCCAAAGAAAGCTATGCTCACATTGTAATCAAAATGCTGAAAACCAAAGATGAAGGAAAAAACATCTTGAAAGCAGCAATCTCAATGGTGGGGATTTAACCTAGAGAAATGAAAACATGGTTATACAAAAACCTGTACCCACATGTTTACAGCAGCCTAATGGATAACCACTAAAGACTGGAGAAAACCCAGATTTCCTTCAGCTGGTGAACAGATAAGCAAAACTGTGGCCTACCTCTGCAGTGGATGGCTGTGCCGCGCGGCAGCATAATGAGCCACGGATACATGCGCTAATGTGCATGTATCTCAAATGCATTGTGCTGCATGAGAGAAGCCAGACTCCAGAAGTTTCACACTGTTTGATTCTTTTTATATGGCCTTCTGGAAAAAAAGCAGAACTTTAAAGATGGAGAAGCCATCACCAGTTGCCAGGGCTTAAGGGTGGAGTGGAGGGTTTGATTACAAAGGAGCAGCACAAGGGAGTGATTCTGGGATGACAGGGTTGTTCCGTGATTATGGCGCTGGTTATGTGACTCCATTTGTCAAAATTCATAAAACTCCGTACCAAAGCAAGTGATTTTTACTGTATGTAAATCAGAAAATAAAAAATAAATCACTAGCGTACCATTTCATATCTGCTAGGGTTAATGTATCTTCATGACTGCATGAAGTATGGAAAAGATTCATGTAATCTCTTAAGTATTTTGAAGTCATTTTCCACTTGATTCCACATTAAACTTGCAGGAAACTAAAAATGGAATAAACAATGAAGCAGTCTCTTTGGGTGCATAGGAGGAGCTTTCCAAAAAAGAATTTGGTGCCTCACATGCCAGGCAGATGTTTTATAGGGCCAGTTTACCACAAAAGGCCCTGATGAACAACTGAGGTCTGTAAAAGAGACACCTTGATTCCGGAAGAGATCTACTGGTTTTAAAAGAAGCCAAGTCAGTCTGGACTGGAGAAAACAAGAGCAAAGCCTTTGACATATCTTGGAAGTTCTGGGTTTTGATAATCGGGGTGGTATTGAGAATGCCCTCTCTGGAAGCGTCACATCTGTTGTACTGAGCTCTCCCTCACTTGTGGTTCTAAAATATACATGGAGTAGGCTGGTTTGGACTATTTCCATGAAGCAGATTGTATACATTCCTGTAACACCAGGAAGAGTTTTCCTGAATGTAGAATTTTTTTCTTTAGCCTACCTCTCATCCAAAGGGCAAAACGTGCAGGATGGATGTTTAATAGGAATGAGATCCCACTAGCTGAGCAGAGTGTCATTTTCTCCCTCTGCTTATTCTCCCTTTGAATTTTTATCATCACTTTGCATCCTTTTGCACCATCATGGGTCTGATCACTTTTGATACACAAATGTATAAAAACAGCTATTGGCTTTAAGAAACCTCTTCCCCAATTACAAAAAGATTCTCTTATGCCTTTCTGTAATATTTTATGGCTTTAGCTTTTACATTTAGGTCTTTGATCTGTCTTTTTTCCCCCATGCAAGTTTATTTTGTTCAGATATAAGACACATTGTCGGAAATTCACCCTTTTAAAATGGACAATTCAGTGGTTTTTAGTATGTTCACACAGTTGTGTGTGAATATTCACCATTAATTTCTTGTCACCCACTCCTCCGCAAAATCCTGTGTCCATTAGCATCAACCCTTCCTTCCAGCCCACGGCAACCACTAATCTACTTTCTGTCTCCATAGATTTGGAATGTCTCTTCTGGACATTTCATGTAAGTGGAACCATACAATACGTGGCCTTTTGTATCTATCTAGCTTCTTTCATTAGCACACTGTTTTCCATATTGTAGCATGTATCAGTATTTCATTCCTTTTTATTATTGAATAATACTCCTTTTTTTTGCTGTACATCCCTGAAAATATATCACATTCTCTTTACTCTTTCATCAATTAGTGGACATTGGGTGTTTCCACTTTTGGGGCCTATGATGAGTAATGCTGCTGTGAACATTCATACACAAGTTTTTGTGTGGACATATGTTTTCATTTCTCTTAAGTATACACCTAGGAATGGGATTTCTCGGTTATGTAGTAACTCTACGTTCAACTTTTTGAGGAACTGCCAAACCATCTCCAAATCAGCAAAACCATGTTATATTCCCACCAGCAATGTTTGAGGGTTCCAATTTCTCTGCATCCTCTCCAACACTTGTCATTGTCTGTCTTTTTAATTACAACCATCCTAGTGAATGTGAAGTGGTATCTCCTTGTGGTTTTGATTTGTAGCTTTCTGATGACTAATGATACTGAACATTTTTTCCTGTGCTCATCTTATTTGGAGAAATATCTGTTCAAATCTTTTGCCTACATTTTAAATGTTTTGTTTTATTGCCTTTTTTTTTTTTACTATTGCATTGTAATATCCATTAGAAAAAAAATTTTTAGTACTTATTTCTTTTTGAGAGAGAGAGAGAGAGAGAGAGTGCAAGCGGTGTGGGGAGGGCGTAGGCAGAGAGAGAGAGAGAGAGAGAGAGAGAGAATCCAAAGCAGGCTTCAGGCTCTGAGCTGTCAGCACAGAGTCCAATGTGGGGCTCGAACCCACCAACTGAGAGATCATGACCTGAGTTGAAGTCACACGCCCACTGTCTGAGCCACCCAGGTGCCATTTTTACACCCAGGTGTAATATGACCCATTTTTATTTCTTATGTATGCTGTGAAGTGGGATTTGTCAGGATTTGTTGTTGTTGTTGTTTTTCTTATAGGTATACAGTTACTCTAAGAATCATTTGTTGGAAAGACATTTTTCTCAATTGGTTTGTTTTGCTAAGTATCAAACGATCATTTATTTGAAAAATTTTTTACTGTTTATTTATTTTTGAGAGAGAGAAAGAGCGTGCAAGTGGCGAAGGAGCAGAGAGAGAGGGAGACACAGAATCTGAAGCAGGCTCTAGGCTTCATCAGCATAGAGCCTGATGAGGGTCTCGAAATCAGGAGCTGAGCCATGAGCTCATGACCTGAGTCGAAGTCTGACGTTTAACCGACTGAGCCACCCAGGCATCCCTCAAATGATCATTTAAATGTGGTTCTTTTACCAGGCTCCTCTTCTTGTACCATGCTGTCTTGATAACTATAGCTTTACATAGTAAGTCTTGAAGTTGGCTAGTGTAATTCTTTCAACTTCGTTCTTCTATTTGAAACTTGCTTGCAGTCCTAGAATAAACATCACCTGATCATCATGATGGTGGTAGGTGAAGTAATGGTCCCCTTTCTTCCTCCGAAGATATACACATTGTAGAGCTGTGAACCAATGAATATGTTTTGGACAAAGGAGAATTAAGGTTGCAGACTGAATTAAGATTTCCAGTTAGCTGACCTTAAAATGGAGAGATTATTTTATAGGACCTAATGTGATCACTGAGATTTTTAAATGTAGAAGAGAGGGGCGCCTGGGTAGCTCAGTCAGTTAAGCATTTGACTTTTGATTTCGGCTGAAGTCATGATCTCGTGGTTTGTGGGATCAAGCCCCACACTGGACTCTGCTGACAGTGCAGAGCCTGCATGGGATTTTTTCTCTCTCTCTCTCCCTTTGCCCCTCTCCCCGCCTCCTCTCTCTCTCGCTAAATAAATATTTTTTGAAAATAAATAAATGTGGAAGAGAGAAACAAAGAGGAGGACAAAGTAATGCAATGAGAGAAAGACTCAACCAGCTATTACTGGATTGGAGTAATCCAATGGAAGTAAGACCAGTGGAGGAAGAAGGTCTTGAGCCCAGGAATTCCAGTGGCTTCCAGAAACTGGAAAAAGCAAAGAAACAGGTTCTTCCCTAGAGCCTCCGAAATTGAATGCAAGCCTCCCAACACTTTCATTTTTTCCCAATGAGACTTGCATCAGACTTTTAACCTATAGAACAAAAAGATGGTAAATCTGTGGTGTTTAAGCTCTTAAGTTTGTGGTAATTTTTCATAGCATTGATAGAAAACTAACACAATGATGTATTATAATTTTTGTATATAGCTGGATTTGATTTACTAAAATTTTGTTAAGGATTTTTGAACCTCTGTCCACTGTAGTTTTCTTTCTTTTCTTCTTCTTCTTCTTCTTCTTCTTCTTCTTCTTCTTCTTCTTCTTCTTCTTCTTCT
>NW_024412377.1:97145466-97148133 GCF_014898765.1 Herpailurus yagouaroundi
CTTCTTCTTCTTCTTCTTCTTCTTCTTCTTCTTCTTCTTCTTCTTCTCCTCCTCCTCCTCCTCCTCCTCCTCCTCCTCCTCCTCCTCTTCCTCCTCCTTCTCCTCCTTCTCCTCCTTCTCCTTCTTCTCCTTCTTCTCTTTCTCCTTCTCCTTCTCCTTCTTTTTCATAATGTCTTTGGGTTTGGAATCAGAGTAATGCTGCATTCAATGAGGGATGCTTTCTGGAAGAGTTTGTGTAGAACTAGTAATATTTCTCCCTAAGTGCTTGATAGAATTTACCAGTGAAGCCACTGAAGCCTAGAGTTTTCTTTATGGGAAGTTTTTTAACTAC
The DNA here is from genome assembly GCF_014898765.1 of Herpailurus yagouaroundi. NCBI lineage: Eukaryota > Metazoa > Chordata > Mammalia > Carnivora > Felidae > Herpailurus > Herpailurus yagouaroundi. The sequence continues at coordinate 97,145,798 of NW_024412377.1, forward strand.
ACATTTCAATTTCCTGAATAGATGCAGAGCTACGTAGGCTATCTGTTTTTGAGTATACTTTAGATTTGTGAGAACTTAATTGCTAAAAAAAAAATGGTTGAAACTTGGTTGATTTCCTTTTTCAAAGAAAGAGGCCTTCTTTCACCACCTTTTTGAATATTTATAGTGCAATTTAATATATTTTAGATCTAAAATATTTATTTTGAGGTTTTATTGTGAGATTGCATAAACATAAGTACAAATATACTGTGTATTGGCAGTGAGACATAATAAGTCTGTGAGTCCTTCTTCACCAGGAAATCTGATTCCCATTTAGCTTCCCATGCACTTAAGCCGCTCACCTGGGGCGCGAACATGCCAGCGTCTGTGATACGTAAGTTTATATTGTAAATCAGTTGACGTTCTGATGTATATATCATCTGTAATAGTTTTGCTCCTGAGAGGTGGAGCCTCTCTCCGTGTGCTGGCAGAATTATTTATGAGCTTGCAGGGCTTTAGGCCAGATCCCCAACCATGGTAAATTTAGAAAGTAACGAATGCCATCTGACAAGCCTCTTGACAGAGAGGCCACAATTTATCCCTGGCTGTATGTCCCAACTTGCCATTGTGTAGGGCAGTGGTTCCTCCTGGAAACATTTTGGAAATTTGGTGGGGTGCTGCTAGCACTCAGTGGGCAGAGGCCCAGACGCAATGCCCCTAATAACCCCGTGCAGTGAGGAGCTTCCCTGAGTCTTAGATGCTCACGGATATCTGACTGCTTTGTCATAAAGATTAAAGAACATGCTTGGGGTTTTCTGAGTTTAGAACCAAGTCTAGTTTTACATATAAGCACAAGGCACTTTTTGTGTGGTTTTTAGATCCACTTAGTATCCCAATTTTTATTTTAGCATTCATACCTACCCTCTTTGATTTTTCTGTGCCTCTAGTATAGAATGGTCTCCTTTAAGCCGAAAGTTATTAATATACAGCACATGGAATTATCTAATCACTTTGCTGTATCTTCTAGGACCGAGCCTGCACATTTTCAGGTGAAATACATGCTAATATATTATCAATTACCTATTCTCCTTTATATTACATTTAGAGTTGTTTTACAAAGTAGGTGGTTAAGTATAATATTGTGTTTGAATCCCATTACAGTACAGTATAGGGAGAACTATAAAATTTTAACTATAAAAAGGGGGTTTGGGGCTTGAAAGGCTTGAGAACCATGATAGAGAAGCAAGCTTTCTTTTCTCCCCTATTTCAAAACTTCCCCAGTTATTATAGTTGCTATTCGATTAAAAGGTACAATCTGTGAATGAGTCCACAGATGGGTCATGTGTTACCACATCCACAAGAAACACAAAACAACTACAACAATAAAAATGGATTCACCTTCTCTTTCGCCTGCACAATAACCTAATATGACTATTTTATCCAGCAAACACAGTGCACCCAGCCGTAATGCTCACACGTGTGTGCAGCGATCACAGACTTCTGTCCACAAACTTTGACTGCAAGAAGTGTAACTTGCTTCATCTTTCCCTGCAGAAGTGAATGTAACACTGCCCGCTGGGGTTGCAGTCCTGCTGGGTGGAGGAAACCTGGGGTCAGTCAGTTCAGATCATCTCAGTTGAAGGTCCTTTTGTCTCATCCCTGGCTCCCCTCCAGGGAACCAGTACATTGCAGCCGAGGAGATTGTCTGGTCCACGCTCACTTTCTACAGAAACCCCCTTCATACGGGGCCTTTTCATGCCGTCCATCCATCTAGATCGTGCTGCAACCCCCTGGCCTGCAGAGACTCAGACCATCTCTTGCCCCATCTGTGCTCTTCTGCACAGCAAATGAAAACCGTCCATCACTCGGGCTGTAACCTCTTCTACATTGTGGTGTGAGAGCCTCGGAGCCTACGTTGTTCTCTGTTGCAGCCACACCACACTGGGCACAGGAAAATGCAAGGAGCCTTGCTGTCCCCTTCTTCTTACCTTATTCTCAGAGTGGTCTCTGCAGAGACCATCTCCAGCAATTTGCACCTTTCTAATTTGCAGATTCTAGCCTGCTCTGAAATTAGGAAGCCAGACACCATTCATAAAATTAGAATCGTGTCTGAGACTAAATGGGCCCTGCATTAGGGTCTGATTGCAGGGACTTGTTGATGCCTATTATGGTGATTCACGGGCATGTGTTCTGATTTATTTGTTTGATTTTGTTTTTTCATCCTGTGTTCATGGCTGTTCAGAAGACCTTGAGTGTCCCAGTTATTGGACCCCTTCCTTCTTTCCTTCCTCCCTCCCTCCCTCCCTCCCTCCTTCCCTTCCTCCCTTCCTCCCTTCCTTCCTCCCTCCCTCCCTCCC
>NW_024412377.1:97148233-97152166 GCF_014898765.1 Herpailurus yagouaroundi
CCTCCCTCCCTCCCTCCCTCCCTTCCTCCCTCCCTTCCTCCCTTCCTTCCTTCCTGCTAATTTTTAAATTTGAGTGTAGTTGACATGCAGTGTTACATTAGTTTCAGGTGTACAACATAGTTATTCATCATCTCCATATGTTATGCTATACTCACCACTGGTGTAGGTCCCATTTGTCACAAAACATCACTATTACGGTACTGTTGACTATATTTCCTGCCTTTTATGCCCGTGACTTCTTCATTCCATAACTGGAAGCCTATGTCTCCCACTCCCCTTGACCCATCGTACTCATCCTTCCACCCCAGCCCCGTGATAGCAACCAGTTTCCTCTCTGTATTTATGGGTCTGATGCCACTTTTTGTTTATATGTTGTTTGTTTTTAGATAGCGCATATGAGTGAAATCACATCGTATTTGTCTTTCTCAGAACTCTCTCTTTCCACATCCCTTTGTCTCCTGGTGAAATGCCTTCGTTTAACCTCTTGCTTCTCATTAAGCACAGGGACCTCGCTGCTTCCCACACTTCCTCTTCTCCAGCCGGCTTCCCTTCTGAGCACCTGCTTGGAACGTCCGGTGTTATTTGATTTCTCCTCACTGTCACTGTGTACCCCGTCAGAAGGGGTTCTGCCACCTGTATGATCAGGAGGACTGATCAGTCCGAGGACTCACAGTTTGTTTCACTCTGGCTTTGGAACAAGTGTCATCTGCAAATCCAAGGGAATCTTGTTCTTGTATCTTTATTAAGTATGCATTCAATATTCGAATTATTTGTTAATTCTCGTAACAGACTTTGTAATATCTAGGTATGTTAAGTTATTTTTGTTTCTGACATTAAATGTTTCACTCTTACCTTGCTCTTCAAAGAGAATTGTGTTGATCAGTGTCCTCATGAGTTGTTTGTCTCTCTTCCATAAGTGGACACCCATACCTCAGTGAGTTGCTTTAGCGCTGAACAAACCTCAGAAAAGAGCGTTGGGCAAACAGAATCACCGGTTCACTCAGTTTGTTTTATTGTGTTTTTTGGGTCACCCTAAAAGCGTATCTTACTATCTCTGAAGTAGACATCCAATAAAATGTTGCTTCTGCATCAAAGGTAAATTCAGAACATTTAACTTGTATCATACATTTGGAAACATGAAGACAAAGTAAAGTAGTTGATGCTTGCCCAAAAAGAATATTTTAGCCTTCTCTGGCATAATTCTCTCTGAAAAATCATTGACCTCAATTCCCATCTTTTCATGTCATACGAGGAATTAATGCACTTATTATTTCACAACTACACTTCTACTTTTTTCTGTCTGCTGCTGTTATTTTCACTTCTCTCTTATTCTCAAACTTGCCAGACTCTGAAGCACTTCTGTGATACTTTTTCATCTATTACTTCTGAATTAGCATTACTGGTGGATAAACAGATACCTAGTTTAAAAAAAAAAAAATCTGCCTTAAAGGAGTTTCAGGTCTGGAAAGGGAGCCGAATAATTTATGAGTAAACCATGTTTCTCCCTCAAGCTGCCAAATAACTTTAGTTTGCCCTGAAATTCATAACTTCATTAGTTAAAAGTATCAAGCATTCTTTCAAGATCAAACTGAAGGGAAAACAAGGAAGGCTTTAATTTAAAAAAGGGATAGAGGGGCGCCTGGGTGGCGCAGTCGGTTAAGCGTCCGACTTCAGCCAGGTCACGATCTCACGGTCCGTGAGTTCGAGCCCCGCATCGGGCTCTGGGCTGATGGCTCAGAGCCTGGAGCCTGCTTCAGATTCTGTGTCTCCCTCTCTCTCTGCCCCTCCCCCGTTCATGCTCTGTCTCTCTCTGTCCCAAAAATAAATAAAAACGTTGAGAAAAAATAAATAAATAAATAAAAAAGGGATAGAACAAACATTTACTTTTGCTGGTCCCCAGAACATTGTTTTGTAGACATTGGGCTCCTGTGCTACTTGATAGGGATCGGGAATATGGAGCCCAAATCCATGCCTCCCGAATGGGAGAAAGAGTGAGTGAGTGAGTGAATTGGCTCGAACTCACAACCCGGAGATCAAGAGTTGCATGCTCCACCGACTGATCCAGCCAGGTGCACCGCCCCCCCCTCCCCCCGCCCGCCATTATAACTTTTAGAGACCAAATGTTTCAACTCTTTCAACAGACTTTTGAGTCTTCTCATCCTTAAATTTTATTTAAAATTTTTTCAACGTTTATTTATTTTTTTGGGACAGAGAGAGACAGCATGAACGGGGGAGGGGCAGAGAGAGAGGGAGACACAGAATCGGAAACAGGCTCCAGGCTCTGAGCCATCAGCCCAGAGCCCGACGCGGGGCTCGAACTCACGGACCGCGAGATCGTGACCTGGCTGAAGTCGGACGCTTAACCGACTGCGCCACCCAGGCGCCCCTCATCCTTAAATTTTAAAGGAGAGAGAAAATCCCACTGGCGTCTCATCATTATAAGCAATGACATTAGCCCCATGGAAAGGAAGAAATCTTTTACTATCACCCTGATCATCTTCCTTTTAATCCTCATTTATTCCTGATTTTGCCTTTCCCTGCATCTCTATCCCTTTATCTTCAGCCCTTTTGGAGGCTGCATCAGTTATTTGGGGTCTGGTTGCCAGGCCCATTCCAGCAGCATCTTCCCAATGCTAGTTCAGCAGCAGCGCTCCCGTTGCTGGTCCTTTCATCCAGATGTAAGTCAGACTGTGTCTGGCTGGGACTGAGCTCACAGCATTGATCTTCCCTGAGTGCTGCAAACCATTTGAAACCCCTGCAAATATTCAAGTGAATGACTGATTAAAGCTTCAGTTTCTGACATTTTATTTGAATCACAGGCTATGGCCATTGTTCCTGTTTCCTTGATAATTGATATGCTTTATTTAGACTCCTAGAAACAGGAAGGTGTCAGCTGGCTCTGTCCCCAAAATAACAGAAAAATCCCTCAAATGCATTGTGTTTTTATGACTCTCAAGAAATTACCTACAGAGAAGAGAATGTAATTGAGAAGGGCTCTGTGCATAAAATCTTTTCTTGTTAATGAAAGCATGGGGTTTTAGAGTGCACTTGTAATACCTAAATCTAGTATAAGTGTAATAAATACCTAGATAGGAGGCTTTTCTGCTATTTGATGCTGCTGCTGGTTGTGATTACCATCAGTGAAGATGGTTAATATTTATTGAGCGCTACTTTTGTGCCAGGCTCTATATTAAGATAGGCATTATTGTTATCCTCACTTTACGAATGAGGAAATTAGACGGCGAGCAATCTCTCCAAACTTACAGCACTTAACTCCAACTCTTTGAATCCATTTCAGTGAACTTAGAAATGTGGCAGTGGGGATGATAGAGAAAAACGCTGACAGTCGGAAGCCAGCTAGACACGTTTTTGTTTATATCTAGTCATCATTCAGCTCAAGTTTTCCTTACGTTCTGGCAACAGAGTGTTCTTAAGAGTATAGTTAACTTAATCTGTAATTAAGGAGAAGCCTTGATGCAGAGCACACTACGATCCAGTGTGTAACCGAGTAAGGCCCTGGAGCCTCCTTTTCTCAGTTGCTGGGCTCCCCCTCTCTGATGCTGCTCAGCCCTGTCCTGTCATTCTGGTTTCAGCTCCTCTGAGAGGCCCATGAATGAAGAGATCACATCTCTTTTTCTACTCACTCCATGGGATAGCAAGCCTTGTCTGTCATTTCCCCAAAGCTGGAATGGTCCTTGGTACATGGTGAGCACTCCCAAAAGATTTGTTCAGGGGGTAAGCGGGGACTCTCTTCCTGGCCAGGACCGCGCTCCCTCAAATGCTTTCAAACAATCCCCTTTGACTTCAGTGTGGCTGATCAGGGGCCACATCGGACAAACAATTCCAGTATTGTGAGTTTGATTTGCTTAAATTCTCATGGGGACCAGGAGGCACCCCCCCACCCCCAAATATCCTATTAAATAAGCAGCATCT
>NW_024412377.1:97152176-97159155 GCF_014898765.1 Herpailurus yagouaroundi
ATGACGGCTCAGAAAACACTATCCAATAAGCAAAGTAAACTTTTAGTCTCAATATTTAGTGGCCCTTTCTCCATTTGTTTATTTGTTCCATACTCTGCACCCCACCCCCATTCTTGAGCCCTTCTCTTCAGTGGGTCCTATGCTAGGTCCTGGGAATGCAAAGATGAATGAGACATTGTCCTTGTCCTTGGGAGGCAGAGTTCTGGAAGATGAACCCATGAACGACTAATTAACAATATATAGCGAACAACTAATTAACAAGATATAGAGATAAGTGTGATAGGAAAGGTGTATATAAAGTGCAGATGTACAGAGACACTGTCTAGGCAGGGGGGTGGTGGGGAGCAGTATATGAAAAGTTAACAGAAGATGCGACATGTATCCTGAGAATTAAAATTTAAGTCAGGCAGGAAAGAAGAGGGAGAGCATTTTAGGGAGAGGAACCAACATGTACAAAGGCAAAATGAGCACGAAAGGGCATGACATACCCTAACAACAGGGCAAAGTTAGTTCTCTGTGAATGAAGCACAGGGCACTTTTTCTTTTTTGTAAGATTTTATTATTTTTTTTTAAAGTGTATTTATTTATTTTGCGAGAGAGTGTGTGTGTGAATGAGCAGGGGAGGCGCAGAGAGAGGAGAGAAAGAGAATCCCAAGCAGGCTCTGTACTGTAACTGCAGAGCCCATCGTGGGGCTTGAATCCATGAACCATGAGATCGTGACCTGAGCCAAAGCCAAGAATCAGACGCTTAACTGACTGAGCCACCAAGGCTCCCTAAGATTTTATTTTTAAATAATTTCTATACCCAGTGTGGGACTTGAACCTATAGCCTGGAGGTCAAGAACCGCATGCTCCACTGACTGAGCCAGCCACGTGCCCCAGCACAGGGCACTTTCTTTGGGAAGGGCAGGAGTTGATGCCCAATAAGTAGATTGGGGCCAGATGTAAAGGATTCTATATGTGGGCTGAAGTTTGAACTTTTTCCTGATTAGAAACCAATTAGAGGTCTTTAAACATGAACATGGCTTGATTGGTTTGGGGTTTCACAGTGATACCTCTGACAACAAAGTGAAACAATCTGTAAGTCACCCCCATTCCAGGTGGGAGGAGTGCCAGACCCGAGGCTCTGGGATAGATGGGGGTGAATGGATTTGAAATCTATTTGAAAGATAGACTTGGCAGAAGGGAATGCACATTCAGTCAGAATTTGATGTACAGGGCTGCCTGGGTGGCTCAGTTGGTTGAGTGTCCAACTTATGCTCAGGTCATGATCTCGTGGTTGGTGAGTTTGAGCCCCACATGGGGCTTGCTGCTCTCTGCCTGTTAGCACAGAGCCTGCTTCAAATCCTCTGTCCCCCTCTCTCTCTGCCCCTCCTCCACTTACGCTCTTTCTGGAAAACTAAATAAAAAACATGAAGAAAAAAAAAAGAAATTGAATGTAGAACAAGAGGAACAGAGAAGAACATTAAATTGTAAATTCAGTGTCAGATAGGTATTTTCTTCAAGATCTTTTCATAGGAGAAAATTGAGTTTCCTTAATCCTCTAGATGACTTCAAAGACATATATTAACCCTCCAATTTGCATTTTAGTTAAAAAGTTCTGAAAAGAAATAGGCTAAAAAAAATCAACCATCAGCAAGCAGTCCTCTTTTTCAGAAAAGGAGGTGTCTTGGTATTTCTTGGTATTTGAAGTCATGTTGTCTACTCATTTGTCACAGTTACGTTACTGGCCCTGTTCAGAGGAAAGTCCAGGCCCTTTGAGGCTCTTGGAGCTTTTCTTGCTTTTTCTTTTAGGATCCCTGAGTCAGAGTGAGGAGGATGTCTTGGGTAAGTCCAGGTTGGGGGGCAGTGAGATGGAAATATACTGATATTCAGGGCAACCTTCCACAGCCAAGCCACAGCATTATACTGTTTGGGAGTCATCCTAAAAAGTAATGTTGTTGTCATGGTTCCATCTTAACTTTTATCAGCTGGGTAAGGATGGGGCTTCATGGTCATATACTTAATGATTTGGCTCAGATCTTTGGCTAACCAATGTTTTTCCATGACCTTTTGACAGTTATTTTTGTTCAGTAAGGAATAATAAAGTGAAATTTACCATCTGTATATGACGACATTTATTTTTGACATTTCTTTTCTAGACAGCAAAGTGTTTATAATTAGGTTTTCCCTCTGCCAAAAACATTGCGGAAAAACTATTTCCCTGAAAAAAAAAATTTCAGAGCTTCCTTTACTAGTTGGAATCATCTTATATTGATTTGGAAGATTTTTTGTAAGTCAGGAAATGAAACAAAATTTTCTCTTGAAAATTCTTAGCAAGAACAAAAGGTAACTTCTGCCCAAAAGAAAATTAGGACAGAAAGTGAAAAGAACCATGTTTGAAATGGTGATGGTGAGGCACCTGGGTGGCTCAGTTGGTTAAACATCCCATTTCGACTCAGGTCATGATCTCACGGCTTATGGGTTCGAGCCCCGCATTGGGCTCTGTGCTGACAGCTTAGAGCCTGGAACCTGCTTTGGATTCTGTGTCTCCCTGTCTCTCTGCCCTCCCCTGCTCACTCCCTCTCTCTCTCTCTTTCAAAAATAAAAAGAAAGGAAAAAGAAAATAAATGGTGATGGTTCCATTGTCTTTTTCAGTTTTAATTTGTCAGATTTAAGTGAGCAATATTGGAAACTTTATTTCAAATGAGCTTATCATATTCTTTTCTTTTTAAGGCTCATTTTCCATTTATTTATTTTTTTAAAATATAATTTATTGTCAAACTGGTTTCCATACAACACCCAGTGCTCATCCCAACAAGTGCCCTCCTCAGTGCCCATCACCCACTTTCCCTGTCCCCCACCTCCGAGCTTATTGTATTCTTGCTGCAACTGTGATCAGTTTTTTTTTTTAAGTTTATTCATTGATTTTGAGAGAGAGAGCACATGTGAGCAGGGGAGGGACAGAGAGAGAGGGAGAGAGAGAATCCCAAGCAGTGTCCACCCTCAGTGTGGAGCCTGACGAGGGGCTTGATCTCATCACCACAAGATCATGGCCTGAGCTGATACCAAGAATCGAATGCTTAACTGACCGAGCCACCCAGGCGCCCCTGTGATCAGGTTTTATGTCCAACTTCTTGAAATACCCAGGAGACTGTGCTAGAACTGATGCACAACGCTATTTCTGAAGAGCCCAACTGTGGATTCTACCCCTTAGCTGATAAGTGACAGCCTTCAGGCAGGTGTCACCTGCAGAGATGCAGACCCCTGGCAAAGCCAAATCGCCCTCTTTATGCTGCCACTTGTGCTGTTGGCTCGGTGATAGGGGAGTCCGAGAGACATTGCAGTGTGCCAGTTGACAGTGCTTTCTCTCTAGAGTGCTCTTGAAAACATGACTGATAACAGATGATAGAATCCCTTACTGTTGCCGATGGGAAGAACGGCCCAGTGAGCAGTGGCAAAAACAGTCCTACTCACTGCATCAGCACCCTCCCCTGCTAAGATGTAGAAACCCCTTCCAGCTCCCACAGTAGCCACAGTGGCCAAATTCTCTTTTACAGCACAGAGTATTTTCCTTTTGGAGTCAGACCTGCTCCTAGCGTCAGTCAGATCACAGCCCCAGCCCCCCTCCTCCTCATCTCCACGTGCATTTCCTCCACCATCATCATCCAGTATTTTTGTATTGAGCACTGACAAGTGTGTGGAACTGGAAGAGATTATATGATCTCTCAAAGGAGTGAATCTATTTAAAATACAGACAACAGGCATCTGCTACAAGCCCTGAGCCAGTATCGTTTATGGCAGTCTAGACAACAGAGGGAAATAATAGTGCCAGCTCAGCCATTCTTGACCTCAGGGCACAGAGTGTAAACGATTCTTTCCAATGTATTTTTGTATAACACGAACAGTGCCTCCTTTTAAGTTTTGAAACGTTGGTTTTGGGTGACATACTCTGTGAGGTATAAGCAATACAGAGGAATTCCCTCTGTCAAAAGATGGCGACTTCTTGCTGGGAATATACAGGTTTGCTCACGGAAAATAGAAAGTGTATTGAATAAACTGGCTTGGGTGACTGGGCCTTGACTTTTTGTCAAGAAGAGATGTAAGGTTTTAGGAAAGGTTCTTTTAAGTCTGTGATAGCAAACGATAAGACTAATTGTCACCCACCCATATGCTGCAGAATTGTTATCTTCATGTAGTCTAGCTCCAGACTCTTCTCCCTCCCTTCGCAAAGCACACAGAAGATCCGGGGACCTAGTGTGTTAAGGATGAGCAGAAGCATCCTTAGAGGCAGAACCTTGAATTTCTTACCAGCAACAAAGTTTCCTCTAAAGGGAACTATAACCGCCTTGAGATACCATCACCTTCTGCTATATCAAGAGGAAGAGTATACACTTTGCTGAGATTTACTCTGCTTATGGTTCTCCTAGGGAAGTGAAGCTTTATGTGGCCCGTAGGCATAAAACTCACTCTAGCCCAGGGATGTCAGGAACATGGCGCTCTGAGGGCAGAAGGAACCTGGGGAGTCACGCAGACCTTGTTTGAAGCCTAGCTTTGCCACTTTTTAGCTATTTGGACTTGTCAAACTCCTTTTTTTTTTTTTAAGATTTATTTATTTATTTATTTATTTATTTTTTCAACGTTTATTTATTTTGGGGACAGAGAGAGACAGAGCATGAACGGGGGAGGGGCAGAGAGAGAGGGAGACACAGAATCGGAAACAGGCTCCAGGCTCTGAGCCATCAGCCCAGAGCCCGACGCGGGGCTCGAACTCACGGACCGCAAGATCGTGACCTGGCTGAAGTCGGACGCTTAACCGACTGCGCCACCCAGGCGCCCCATCCTTTTTTTAGTATTATCGTTTTTAACAACAAAATGGATAATACTAGACTGAGTTGTTATAAATTATACTAGCTACCATTTATTGAACACTTAGGCTGTGCCAGGTACTCAGCCAAGCAGTGATCGTAAGTGGTGTCATTTAATTTTCATCATAGTACCTGAGGTAGGAATCATTAGTTCCACATTACATATAAAGAAACCGAGGTAGGTATTGCCCTGAGTCACACAGCTACTGAGTGGTTAGCATGAGGCTTCGATTCCAGGCCGATCAGACTTAAGATTCTTTGAGAGATAATGTAAAATTAAAGTGGTGCCTGTTGCATAGTAGGTGCTTAACAAATGTTAGTTCTTTTTCCTTCCGTGTGTTTCCTGTGGCTTTCATCTTGATTTCTGCGTTAGATTTTTACATCACAGAGCGGGTCTGTCATACTGCCCTCATGTGGCTCCTTCGGATAACAGTGGTTTTCTAAAAAAAGATTTAATCGAAGTGTAATATGTATGCAAATAAGGGTTATTTCAAATGTGTCTCTAGAGTCACCTAAATGTATGGATACTTTTGGAGGTACTGATGATTCTCCAACCTCACTGTAAAAGCAATAGCTCTCTTTTTCCCTACGGTCCAACTTAATTTCTAACTGAGCTGCAACCAGCTGGTAAGATACTTAATTTCAGTCACTCTCATAACTTCTCCTCTGGCTTCAACTTCAGTTGTTTTGGAAGAATACCCCTCTTCCCTGGACACAGTGCATGACGAAGCTTTGTCTTGCCATCCTGTCAAGAAAGGAGGAACTTTACTTGCAATTATTTTTTCCACCCAACTGCTCTGTTTACAGAGACGTTGAGCCCACTGGAGAAATTTTCAACTTTCACACTTAAAAAAGAGTTCATATCACTAGGGAGTAGACGTTTAATTCAGTTACCAGTGCAAATGTTAGAAAGTTTTTCCAGGTGAGTAAAATGAAAAGGTCTTCTGTCCCCACTCGGTAGGACTAAGTGAAATTTCACTCAGAAGTTTCTTTTTTAAATTTTATTTTATTTTAGAGAGGGGGGGGGGAAGCTGGGCAGAGGGAGAAAGAATCTTAAGAAGGCTCCACACTCAGCAAGGAGCCCAATGAGGGACTCAGTCTGACAACCCTAGGGTCATGACCTGAGCTGAAATCCAGAGTCAGACACTAAATCAACTGAGCCACACAGGTGCCCTAAGGTTTCTTTCCGTGTACCAGGGGGAGCTCAGCTTACCTGGATTCATTCTCCTATGTGACACAAAATTGCCTGCATGCAATTGCAACCTCATCATTGATTATTAGTACAGGGCTGTGTCCCAAGCAGGTATCTTCAGGGGGCTTCCTTGTTTTTCAGTGACCTTATCCAAGGGGATTTGAAGGTCTCATGTCAGAGTTGTGCCACACTGCCCTCTGGTTATGTCTGTGTAATGGAGGGAGTGTTGAGTGGAAAAAAGAGTGTTGAGTACCTCTTGGTACTGGAAGAGGTAAGGAGGAGGTATCTTTTTAGTTCTTAAGCACCATTTATAAGCAACATAGAAGTCTTCTGTTCTTGAGGTGCCTGGGTGGCTCAGTCGGTTGGGTGTCTGACTTCAGCTAAGGTCGTGATCTCACGGTGCCCCGCGTCAGGCTCTGTGCTGACAGCTCAGAGCCTGGAGCCTACTTCGGATTCTGTGTCTCCCCCTCTCTCTGCCCCTCCCCCGCTTGCACTCTGTCTCTCCCTCAAAGATAAATAAACATGCACTCTTATGTGGATCCTGAGAAACTTAACAGAAGACCGTGGGGGAGGGGGAGGAAAAAAAAAGTTAGAGAGGGGGGGAGCCAAAACAAAAGAGACTCTTAAAATTTAAAAACAACTGGCGGTGTGTCCGGGTGCGAGGGGGGGAGGGTGGGTGATGGGTATTGAGGAGGGCACCTTTTGGGGTGAGCACTGGGTGTTGTATGGAAACCAATTTGACAATAAATTTCATATTAAAAAAAAGGAATTCTTCAGTTTTCATGAAAATAAATTAAAAAGAGAATTTGTATTGTCAATTTCAGTGCCTTAAAATTTCACATGGAGAAAAAACTTCAAAATTATGTATGTCTTCTTTCTCCATAATTTTTTTATTTTGCATAAAATAATACCCACAAGAAAAAAAATAAACACTTTTTAA
>NW_024412377.1:97159255-97251491 GCF_014898765.1 Herpailurus yagouaroundi
TTTTTTTTTTCAACATTTATTTATTTTTGGGACAGAGAGAGACAGAGCATGAACGGGGGAGGGGCAGAGAGAGAGGGAGACACAGAATCGGAAGCAGGCTCCGGGCTGCGGGCCATCAGCCCAGAGCCCGACACGGGGCTCGAACTCACAGACCGCGAGATCGTGACCTGGCTGAAGTCGGACGCTCAACCGACTGCGCCACCCAGGCGCCCCAAGAAGTTTTCTGTTCTTAAATGTGTCTAGCATTGTTCTCATGCAAAGACCTAACTGTGTTTCAGATAATGGAGGACAGACATTGGCAGGGGGCAATAACTGGCCCCTTCGAGGAAGAAAATGGAGCCTGTGGGAAGGAGGCATTCGAGGAGTGGGCTTTGTGGCAAGCCCCTTGCTGAAGCAGAAGGGTGTGAAGAACCGGGAGCTCATCCACATTTCTGACTGGTTGCCGACTCTCGTGAAGCTGGCCAGGGGAAGCACAAAAGGCACCAAGCCTCTGGATGGCTTTGATGTGTGGAAAACCATCAGGTACTTGTACATCTTCCTTTTTTATCTCCTAGGGCAGAAACGGCAAGAACAGCCTGACAGGATTGAGTGAGAATGATAGCTTTTGTGTGAAAAATGATAGTTCAGCTTACAAATAAATGATTACAAAGAAGTAGAAATGTCTTTAGGGATGTTTTAATTATATATATCTTTCACGTTCTGGATTTGAGACTGTGGCCCTGTGTGTTACATAAAGAGGAAGATTGTCCTCAGCTGCACACCTTGTACAGGGGTGTTTTAATCAGGGAAGCTTCTCTAAGATGTAGGATAGGGTATTGTTTGCTCCCTCAGGGGACCTACCCTGTTGTCTGCTGGGAGAGTAGAGAACCAAGCAGCGGGTAGAGCTGGAATGTGAGCCAGGGAGCATCTGTGCATAAGTATCTAATGAGCACCCATTATGAGCCAAGCCCTGTTTTAGGGGTGAAGGAATTAGGAATGAACAAGAGGCAAGATCTTGGCTCTCATGGAGCTTATATTCTAGTGGGGAAGGGCGGGGTGGGGGAGCAGGAAATAAACAAGTAAACACATAAATAAGCAAGGTGACTTCCAGCAGCAATAAGCACTATGAAGGTAATAAAACAGTGCATTGTGATAGAGAGAACTGGCAGAATGTAAGGGGGGTACAATCTGGGGAGCAGAACCGGGACTCCACTTTGGAAGTGATGACAGTCCTTCTCCTGTTTACCGCCACAGTGTAGAAAAATGGCGCCCAAGGTGAGGACACGGTATACACCTTCGAGGGTGCTGAAAGAAAACTATCAACTTGTATTTGTATTTAATTTTATCTTATCCTTGTTTAAGAATAGGCCTTATAAGGTACATAATAGATGAGCACATATATCTAAATTATAATTATGTGTATGTATATATTGGGGGTATTGTTGTTACTGATGGAATGGCATTTGTCTAGTGCAATAGTTTGCAACCTCTGTTGGTGTTACAGAAGGAGAAAACATGGATGATTGGTCCCTAGTGACCAGAAGGAGACAACCTCCTCATACTCTCCTTCTTCATCCCACTTCAGAGGCCCCATCTCAAAAATAGTAGGGTTTCTATTCTTAGGAAATATACAATGAAGTAGGAATAAAAGGTCATGATGACACGTTAGCCTACCCTCAAATGGTTTAGAAAAAATTGTGTGTATTTCAATACATATTTCAAGATACACAGAGAGATAAAGTGTACATATCTAGTAAAATATGAAAAATAGGATAATCTGGGTAAAGGGCATGGGTGTTCTTTTACCGTTTTTTTATTTTTGCAACTCTCAAACCATCAGATCATGACCTGAGCTGGAATCAAGAGTCAGATGCTTAACCAACTGAGTCACCCAGGGGCCCCTATTATTTACCATTTAAACAGAACTCAGTCATATCCACATCATCTAACAGCTAAGCCAAGAAGTAAACAACAAAACTTCTTTCATTAGTTGTTTTGTAAGTTTATACTCATTATTTGCTCATTCATATAAGATGACGTTTTTCTTTTTCTTTAAAATATTTCTGTCCCTTATCCATGATCTAAACTTGATATGTACACGTGTTCTGCAGTTACTCTATTTTTATTTAATTTTCCCGAGTGTGAGTAATATATACTCATTGTAGATAATTTGCAAAGTATCACAAAAGTAATTTGTGATAAAAATAATCACCCAACTCTTACCTGGAAACAGCTACCATAAATATGTGTCATATTTCCTTAAAATGTTTCTTAGTATTTTTTACTACCTTTTTCCTCACTTAATACACCATCAATTTTGATCATGTCTTCCAAAAAACCCATTACAAACATTATTTCAATGGCTGCATATTCTTTTTTTTTTTTTTAGTTTATTTATTTATTTTAAGAGAGAGCTTGCACAAGCAGGGCAGGGGCCGAGAGAGAGGGAGAGAGACTCCTAAGCAGGTTCCAAGCTGTCAGCACAGAGCCTGATGTGGGGCTCAGTCTCATGAACCATGAGATCATGACCTGAGCCAAAATCAAGAGTCAGACGCTGAACCGACTGAGCCACCCAGGGACCCTGAATGCATATTCTATCATATACCTTGATATGTCAACTTAACCATTCCCTTAATATAGATTAATTTTTATTTTTTATTAATAACACTAGAGTAAACAATTTATTCATAAAATCTCTATATTTTGGATTTTTTCCCACTAGACAGAAATTATTTGAATATAAATGCTTAAGCTAGAGAACGGCTATTTTATTTATTTTTGAATGTCACTCAGTTTCATTGCATACACTAAAATTTTTTTTCTTGTATTGAACACAAACCTTGGAAAAGTTTGCCTGATTTTGGATAGTAAAGAAAATAGATATCGAGTTAAATCTGGAGGTTGGGGCACCTGGGTGGCTCAGTCGGTTGAGCGTCCAACTTTGGCTCGGGTCATGATCTCACGGTTCCTGAGTTCGAGCTCTGCGTCAGGCTTTGTGCTGACAGATCAGTCTGGAGCCTGCTTCAGATTCTGTGTTTCCCGCTCTTTTCCCCTCCCCCGCTCATGTTCTGTTTCTCTCTGTCTCTCAAAGTAAATAAATGTTAAACAAAATTTTGTTTAAAAATCTGGAGGTTAATTTTGTTAAAATGTCTATATATTTCATCATTCACCTGCAAGGCAAGAAGTAGCAATCAGAGATGTATAGTCAAGGAGTGCTGGGTGGTTAGGGTTCTATAGTCCAGTTGAATGGCGTCTGACACCTTTTTCTTCTCTGACTCACTTAGGACTGGTGAATTCATAAGGTAAGGAAAAATGATATAGTTTAATTTCATTTTTCCAGCTTTATTGAGATATAATTGACATAAAGCATTGTGTGAATTTAAGGTACACATCGTGATCATTTGATATACATATATATTAGGAAGTGATTATCTCAATAAGGTTAGTTAACACATTCATCACCTCCCATAATTACTATTTTTTTGTGTGTGGTGAGAACATTTAAGATCTACTCTCTTAATAAATTTTAAGTGTACAATAGTATTTTTTTTTAAAAAATGTTTATTTGTTATTTCTGAAAGAGAGAGAACACGAGCGGGGGTGGGGGGTGCACAGAGAGAGGGGGACAGAAGATCCGAAGTGGACCCGGCACTGGCAGCAGAGAGCCTGATGCGGGGCTTGAACTCATGAACCTGAGATCATGACCTGGGCTGAAGTCAGACGCGTAACACACTGAATCACCTAGGTGCCCTATAATTCAGTATTGTTGACTATAGTCAGCATGCTGTACATTAGATCCACTGAACTTATTCATGTTATAGCTGGAGTTTGTACCCTTTGAGCAACATCTTCCTATTTCCCCTACCCTCCAGCCCCTGGCAACCACCATTCTATTCTAAGAGTTCAGCCACCCTCTTTTTTTTAGATTCCAGGTGTAAGAGATATCCTGCAGTATTTAGAGAATGACCATTCTGAAAACATTTGATAGACATTATAACATTGCTTTCCAACAAAGTACCACAGTACTTTTATTCCACTGGTGTATGAGAATTCTCACGTACTTTCACAACTTATACAGCTTAAAAAAAAAAAAACAAACCTCTGTTAATATCATAGGCAAATTGTCTCATTTTAACTTGAATTTCTTTGGTTATTAAAGAAATTAATTTTTAAATGTTTTATATTCCATTTGTATTTTCTCTTTTGGGAATGTTTGTGACTTTTTACATTTACGGAAGTTTGTGTTTTCTTGCTGAAATCAGTTTTTTGTTTGCTATTTTGGTCAGAAGGCTCTTTTTCAGCCTGAAATGTGCTATATATTTTTCTCTAAGTGTAGTGCTTTGATTTTCTTCCATATAATTCCTGAACTGTTGTGAGATTACTGTGTGTGTTATGTTATATCTAAATCAGAGGAGTGGGTTTTTATCCAGGTTTTTGATTCATGGACCTCTTTGAGATTCTGAGAACTATGAATTTATATATGCACAAAAATTTGGGAAGAATTAATTTTTATAATATTAGACACTGATTACACATTCTTTTTTATGTGATTACACATAGAAACATACTTGAGAAATATTCTTTTTTTTTTATTTATATATGAAATTTATTGTCAAATTAGTTTCCATACAACACCCAGTGCTCATCCCAAAAGGTGCCCTCCTCAATACCCATCACCCACCCTCTCCTCCCTCCCACCCCCCATCAACCCTCAGTTTGCTCTCAGTTCTCAACAGTCTCTTATGCTTTGGCTCTCTCCCACTCTAACCTCTTTTTTTTTTTTTCCTTCCCCTCCCCCATGGGTTCCTGTTAAGTTTCTCAGGATCCACATAAGAGTGAAACCATATGGTATCTGTCTTTCTCTGTATGGCTTATTTCACTTAGCATCACACTCTCCAGTTCTATCCACGTTGCTACAAAAGGCCATATTTCATTTTTTCTCATTGCCACGTAGTATTCCATAGTGTATATAAACCACAATTTCTTTATCCATTCATCAGTTGATGGACATTTAGGCTCTTTCCATAATTTGGCTATTGTTGAGAGTGCTGCTATGAACATTGGGGTACAAGTGCCCCTATGCATCAGTACTCCTGTGTCCCTTGGATAAATTCCTAGCAGTGCTATTGCTGGGTCATAGGGTAGGTCTATTTTTAATTTTCTGAGGAACCTCCATACTGCTTTCCAGAGCGGCTGCACCAATTTGCATTCCCACCAACAGTGCAAGAGGGTTCCCGTTTCTCCACATCCTCTCCAGCATCTAGAGTCTCCTGATTTGTTCATTTTGGCCACTCTGACTGGCGTGAGGTGATATCTGAGTGTGGTTTTGATTTGTATTTCCCTGATAAGGAGCGACGCTGAACATCTTTTCATGTGCCTGTTGGCCATCCGGATGTCTTCTTTAGAGAAGTGTCTATTCATGTTTTCTGCCCATTTCTTCACTGGGTTATTTGCTTTTCGGGTGTGGAGTTTGGTGAGCTCTTTATAGATTTTGGATACTAGCCCTTTGTCCGATATGTCATTTGCAAATATCTTTTCCCATTCCGTTGGTTGCCTTTTCGTTTTGTTGGTTGTTTCCTTTGCTGTGCAGAAGCTTTTTATCTTCATAAGGCCCCAGTAATTCACTTTTGCTTTTAATTCCCTTGCCTTTGGGGACGTGTCGAGTAAGAGATTGCTACGGCTGAGGTCAGAGAGGTCTTTTCCTGCTTTCTCCTCTAAGGTTTTGATGGTTTCCTGTCTCACATTCAGGTCCTTGATCCATGTTGAGTTTATTTTTGTGAATGGTGTGAGAAAGTGGTCTAGTTTCAACCTTCTGCATGTTGCTGTCCAGTTCTCCCAGCACCATTTGTTAAAGAGACTGTCTTTCTTCCATTGGATGTTCTTTCCTGCTTTGTCAAAGATGAGTTGGCCATACGTTTGTGGGTCTAGTTCTGGGGTTTCTATTCTATTCCGTTGGTCTATGTGTCTGTTTTTGTGCCAACACCATGCTGTCTTGATGATGACAGCTTTGTAGTAGAGGCTAAAGTCTGGGATTGTGATGCCTCCTGCTTTGGTCTTCTTCTTCAAAATTACTTTGGCTATTTGGGGCCTTTTGTGGTTCCATATGAATTTTAGGATTGCTTGTTCTAGTTTTGAGAAGAATGCTGGTGCAATTTTGATTGGGATTGCATTGAATGTGTAGATAGCTTTGGGTAGTATTGACATTTTGACAATATTTATTCTTCCAATCCATGAGCAGGGAATGTCTTTCCATTTCTTTAAAACTTCTTCAATTACCTTCATAAGCTTTCTATAGTTTTCAGCATACAGATCCTTTACATCTTTGGTTAGATTTATTCCTAGGTATTTTATGCTTCTTGGTGCAATTGTGAATGGGATCAATTTCTTTATTTGTCTTTCTGTTGCTTCATTGTTAGTGTATAAGAATGCAACTGATTTCTGTACATTGATTTTGTATCCTGCAACTTTGCTGAATTCATGTATCAGTTCTAGCAGACTTTTGGTGGAGTCTATCGGATTTTCCATGTATAATATCATGTCATCTGCAAAAAGCGAAAGCTTGACTTCATCTTTGCCAATTTGGATGCCTTTGATTTCCTTTTGTTGTCTGATGGCTGATGCTAGAACTTCCAGCACTATGTTAAACAACAGCGGTGAGAGTGGGCATCCCTGTCGTGTTCCTGATCTCAGGGAAAAAGCTCTCAGTTTTTCCCTGTTGAGGATGATGTTAGCTGTGGGCTTTTCATAAATGGCTTTTATGATCTTTAAGTATGTTCCTTCTATCCCGACTTTCTCAAGGGTTTTTATTAAGAAAGGGTGCTGGATTTTGTCAAAGGCCTTTTCTGCATCGATTGACAGGATCATATGGTTTTTCTCTTTTTTTTTGTTAATGTGATGTATCACGTTGATTGATTTGCAAATGTTGAACCAGCCCTGCATCCCAGGAATGAATCCCACTTGATCATGGTGAATAATTCTTTTTATATGCCGTTGAATTCGATTTGCTAGTATCTTATTGAGAATTTTGGCATCCATATTCATCAGGGATATTGGCCTGTAGTTCTCTTTCTTTACTGGGTCTCTGTCTGGTTTAGGAATCAAAGTAATACTGGCTTCATAGAATGAGTCTGGAAGTTTTCCTTCCCTTTCTATTTCTTGGAATAGCTTGAGAAGGATAGGTATTATCTCTGCTTTAAACGTCTGGTAGAACTCCCCTGGGAAGCCATCTGGTCCTGGACTCTTATTTGTTGGGAGATTTTTGATAACCGATTCAATTTCTTCGCTGGTGATGGGTCTGTTCAAGCTTTCTATTTCCTCCTGATTGAGTTTTGGAAGAGTGTGGGTGTTCAGGAATTTGTCCATTTCTTCCAGGTTGTCCAATTTGTTGGCATATAATTTTTCATAGTATTCCCTGATAATTGTTTGTATCTCTGAGGGATTGGTTGTCATAATTCCATTTTCATTCATGATTTTATCTATTTGGGTCATCTCCCTTTTCTTTTTGAGAAGCCTGGCTAGAGGTTTGTCAATTTTGTTTATTTTTTCAAAAAACCAACTCTTGGTTTCGTTGATCTGCTCTACAGTTTTTTTAGATTCTATATTGTTTATTTCTGCTCTGATCTTTATTATTTCTCTTCTTCTGCTGGGTTTAGGCTGCCTTTGCTGTTCTGCTTCTATTTCCTTTAGGTGTGCTGTTAGATTTTGTATTTGGGATTTTTCTTGTTTCTTGAGATAGGCCTGGATTGCAATGTATTTTCCTCTCAGGACTGCCTTCGCCGCGTCCCAAAGCGTTTGGATTGTTGTATTTTCATTTTCGTTTGTTTCCATATATTTTTTAATTTCTTCTCTAATTGCCTGGTTGACCCACTCATTCGTTAGTAGGGTGTTCTTTAACCTCCATGCTTTTGGAGGTTTTCCAGACTTTTTTCTGTGGTTGATTTCAAGCTTCATAGCATTGTGGTCTGAAAGTATGCATGGTATGATTTCAATTCTTGTAAACTTATGAAGGGCTGTTTTGTGACCCAGTATATGATCTATCTTGGAGAATGTTCCATGTGCACTCGAGAAGAAAGTATATTCTGTTGCTTTGGGATGCAGAGTTCTAAATATATCTGTCAAGTCCATCTGATCCAATGTCTCGTTCAGGGCCCTTGTTTCTTTATTTGACCATGTGTCTAGATGATCTATCCATTTCTGTAAGTGGGGTGTTAAAGTCCCCTGCAATTACCACATTCTTCTCAATAAGGTTGCTTGTGTTTATGAGTAATTGTTTTATATACTTGGGCGCTCCGGTATTCGGCGCATAGACATTTATAATTGTTAGCTCTTCCTGATGGATAGACCCTGTCACTATTATATAATGTCCTTCTTCATCTCTTGTTACAGCCTTTAATTTAAAGTCTAGTTTGTCTGATATAAGTATGGCTACTCCAGCTTTCTTTTGGCTTCCAGTAGCATGATAAATAGTTCTCCATCCCCTCACTCTCAATCGAAAGGTGTCCTCAGGTCTAAAATGAGTCTCTTGTAGACAGCAAATAGATGGGTCTTGTTTTTTTATCCATTCTGATACCCTATGTCTTTTGGTTGGCGCATTTAATCCATTTACATTCAGTGTTATTATAGAAAGATATGGGTTTAGAGTCATTGTGATGTCTGTATGTTTTATGCTTGTAGTGATGTCTCTGGTACTTTGTCTCACAGGGTCCCCCTTAGGATCTCTTGTAGGGCTGGTTTAGTGGTGACAAATTCCTTCAGTTTTTGTTTGTTTGGGAAGACCTTTATCTCTCCTTCTATTCTAAATGACAGGCTTGCTGGATAAAGGATTCTCGGCTGCATATTTTTTCTGTCTAGCACCCTGAAAATCTCGTGCCAATTCTTTCTGGCCTGCCAAGTTTCAAAAGAGAGATCAGTCACGAGTCTTATAGGTCTCCCTTTATATGTGAGGGCACGTTTACCCCTTGCTGCTTTCAGAATTTTCTCTTTATCCTTGTATTTTGCCAGTTTCACTATGATATGTCGTGCAGAAGATCGATTCAAGTTACGTCTGAAGGGAGTTCTCTGTGCCTCTTGGATTTCAATGCCTTTTTCCTTCCCCACTTCAGGGAAGTTCTCAGCTATTATTTCTTCAAGTACCCCTTCAGCACCCTTCCCTCTCTCTTCCTCCTCTGGGATACCAATGATGCGTATATTATTTCTTTTTAGTGTATCACTTAGTTCTCTAATTTTCCCCTCATACTCCTGGATTTTTTTATCTCTCTTTTTCTCAGCTTCCTCTTTTTCCATAACTTTATCTTCTAGTTCACCTATTCTCTCCTCTGCCTCTTCAATCCGAGCCGTGGTGGTTTCCATTTTGTTATGCATTTCGTTGAAAGCGTTTTTCAGCTCCTCGTGACTGTTCCTTAGTCCCTTGATCTCTGTAGCAAGAGATTCTCTGCTGTTAGCTATACTGTTTTCAAGCCCAGCGATCAATTTTATGACTATTATTCTAAATTCACTTTCTGTTATATTATTTAAATCCTTTTTGATCAGCTCATTAGCTGTTGTTATTTCCTGGAGATTCTTCTGAGGGGAATTCTTCTGCTTGGTCATTTTGGATAGTCCCTGGCGTGGTGAGGACCTGCAGGGCACTTCCCCTGTGCTGTGGTGTATAACTGGAGTTGGTGGGCGGAGCCACAGTCCGACCTGATGTCTGCCCGCAGCCCACCGCTGGGGCCACAGTCAGACTGGTGCGTGCCTTCTCTTCCCCTCTCCTAGGGACGGGATTCACTGTGGGGTGGGGTGGCCCGTCTGGGCTACTTGCACACTGCCAGGCTTGTGATGCTGGGGATCTGGCGTCTTAGCTGGGGTGGGTAGGCAAGGTGCACGGGGGCAGGAGGGGCAGGCTTAGCTTGCTTCTCCTTAGGTGATCCACTTCAGGAGGGGCCCTGTGGCAGCAGGAGGGAGTCAGATCCGCTGCCGGAGGTTTGGCTCCGCAGAAGCGCAGAGTTGGGTGTTTGCGCGGAGCGAGCAAGTTCCCTGGCAGGAACTGGTTCTCTTTGGGATTTTGGCTGGGGGATGGGCGGGGAAGATGGCGCTGGAGAGCGCCTTTGTTCTCCACCAAACTGAGCTCTGTCATCCGGGGGCTCAGCAGGTCTCCTTCCCTTTGTCCTCCAGCCTTCCCGCTTTCTGAGCAGAGCTGTTAACTTATGACCTCCCAGCCGCTAAGTCGCGCTTGCTGTCGGAACACAGTCCGTCAGGCCCCTCCGCTTTTTGCAAGCCAGACTTGGGGGCTCTGCTTGGCCGGCGAGCCGCCCCTCCCCCCCCGGCTCCCTCCCGCCAGTCCGTGGAGCGCGCACCGCCTCGCCGCCCTTCCTACCCTCTTCCGTGGGCCTCTCGTCTGCGCTTGGCTCCGGCGACTCCGTTCTGCTAATCCTCTGGTGGTTTTCTGGGTTATTTAGGCAGGTGTAGGTGGAATCTAAGTGATCAGCAGGACGCGTGGTGAGCCCAGCATCCTCCTACGCCGCCATCTTCCCTCTCTCCCCGAGAAACATTCTTTACCAACCTGTGTCTCTCTCATTAATTTTTTAATGTTTTATTTAGTTTTGAGAGAGAGAAAGAGAATGAGCAAGGGAGGGACAGAGAGGGGGGGACAGAGGATCCAAAGCGGGCTCTGCATTGACAGCAGTGAGCCCGAGGCAGGGCTTGAACTCACAAACCATGTGATCATGACCTGAGTTGGACACTCAACCAACTGAGCCACCCAGGCACCCTGATCTGTCATTAATTTTTAATGTAAAAATTAATACCTACTTTATGATGAAAAGGAAATAGAACAAAAATTTCTAAGCAGAGCAAAATTTCAACTTCAACTCAGCAGATCACTAATTTCAATGTGAAAACTGTTGTGGTTTGACTTATAGAAGTAGGAGAAAGTTTTGAGTGGTTTTTATATGACAATATATGGGTCATGCTTGATATCCAATCAGCTTTGATTTTTGTTTCGGTGGCAGAAGTGTTGTAAATCCTGGCTTGCAAAAGCAAACCATAGCAAATGAGTTGAGACATAGTTGACTTCAGGGTGAATAATTTCCTCTGTCCCCAACTCACTGAGGCTATTATCTTTGGCAAAGTCAAAGACTTGGATGTTCATCCATATTGCCTGATTTTAGATTATTAAATCCACATTTCAATCTTAAGATTATATTGATTATGAATAACCTTTAAAAGTTTGGCATATGTTTGCTTCTGCCTGCCAAGAAGTTGGAAAAAGTTTGGGCACCCTTAACTCCGGATTGGGGAAAGTCTTTCTTTAGTGTTAGAAGGATACTGACCTCCTAATGACCCTCTCCCATAGAACAAGGGCGCTTCATTCTTCAGCAGCATACATAATATTGACTGCGGGGCTTTAGCCAAGAGATATGGCCAAAAATATTGTCCAAGTATGCTAAACTGTGATTGAGAGAGCTTTCCTGTCCTATTTGGAAAAAAAAAAACAAAACAGTAAAATTTCTTGCCCAAATTTAATCAAGCATTTCAAAACTTTCCTCTGGGAATCCAGCAAATTTCTATTCAGTAAATGAAGAACTACTTTCATTCTGCTCCTGTTCCTTGATGAAAGATCCTAACAAATGATTCAGCCCCTCTGGCCTTGAAGTTGATGCTTCTCATAGCATTAGGCAAGCCATCATTTGGGATCAGTGATGCTACATTTGGCACCCATAACTGCTGGTAGAGAAAGTATCCAGTCACAGTGATATCTGGAGCTTCTTATCCAAAGCAGCAAAAACAAATGGACAGCCAAATGTCAGGGATACTTGGTCTGTGCCCAAGGTTCTGGAACTTTCTTCTAGTCAGATATTTACTTGGAATACCATTTTCAAGATAATGGTAGTTTTTGAAAATTTCAAGAGGGTCTTATGAACTAGGAATCCCAGTAAGAGAGGTGGCTGTGCTGAGAGCATCAGAGGCCTCACTAGCTAGCTGCAAAGTTATCAGTTACTCTTGGACCTGCTTCAAAATATTAAAATTTTAGAAGAGATGGCAGTTATGGAGTGAGTGACATCATTTGCAATAGGAGCTCCTTCACCTGCTTCAGTTTTTCTTCGTTCCAAACCACAAAGCACGTTATCATTTCTAGGGGACATGGCTTCTCCAAGTTCTTTTCCCTTCTGTATAGTTTTTCTGCATTTCAACTTGGTAAAAAGCCTATAGGTTATTTTAAGACATTTCAAAGGGTCAATATATCACAGTGTTTCTTCTTTTTTTCACTTATTTTATATTTAATTACACTTAAATAAGCAAAAGCAGAACCCCTAGTCATAATGGTAGGAATGTTTTTTTTTCTTTCTCATCAATGGGAAACTCTTCTGGATGTTAGAACATGACAATAGTGACAATCAAGTATTATCTGATGATGTAAAATATTTTAAAAACTTAATAACTTTAAAACTTAAAACTTCTGCCCTGTGGATTCAACTTCAAGAGGAAAGTTGAAGGGAAAACTCACTCTACACCCCACTTTCACAGATACCATGAAGGCCAATGGTCAATGAGCCAAAGATTAAGAACCTCTGATTTAAAATGATACTTTACTCCAAGTATTACCAAGACCACCCAGACTGATTATTGAATAATTATTATTGAATAATATTTATATTGTTACTATTATTAAATACTCTTTTCATTTTCACTTTATAGAACCACTTTAATTATTTTTTAAGTTCTTATTACTACTGTGATCTGTCTTGGTGCATCTGTTTGAGTCTCACTTAGCTGCTCTCATGTTAGCATCTCACTGTTGTAATGTGTAATGTGTTGTAAATATAAATTTTAGAGTATGTTTAAATACCTGGTAGAAATAGTTATCCACCTGTCCATTCTATTTCCTTTGCAAAGTCTTCTTCACTGTCCCACCGTTTAAATTTTTTTCTGAGCTCTAGAATTATTTTGTTAAATTAAAAAAAAAAAACTTTTTATAAATTAGATTGAATGAGATTAAACCCTAATATTAATTTAGGAAGAATGAAAGTATCCAGTCTTCTTACTTGGTTACTTAAAGTTGCCCTTAGCTTACTGATGCTTTTTCATTTTTTAAAAAATTACTTTTCTTCTTTATTTCATTTTGGATAGATTTTATTGCTATACCTGTAAGTTTATTATTTCTTTATCAGTGGCTAATCTTCCATTAATTCTATTCAGCATATTTTTCATCTCACCCTTTGTAGGTTTTCATTTTTAGAAGTTCATTTGGGTCTTTTTTATGCCCTCCATGTGTCTAGTCAACTTTATGAACATAAAGAATACAGTTAAAGTAACTTTTAATGACTTCTGCTAATTCCAACATCTATGTCAGTTCTTGGTTGGTTGTGACTAAATGATTATTCCCTTTACAATGGGGCATGTTTCCATGACTTTTAATCTTTGATTTGATGCCAGATATTATGCATTTTGCCTCATTAGGTGCTAGATATTTATGTATTATTATAAATCTTCTTGCTTCGTTCTGAGATGTAGTTACTTAGAAATAGTTTGATCCTTCTGGGTGTTGCTCTATAATTTATTAGGCAGGTCCAGACCTGTGCTGAGCCTAGGGCTAATTATTCTCCACGACTGAGTCAGAGCCTCCCCAGTAATCTACATGGTGCTCTGTGAATCTGGCTGGAGGGAGCAGGTGCTATTCCCAACTCTGTGTGAAATGCTGGGCACTGTTCCCTCTCATCCTTTCTGATGGTTCTTTCCCCAGTTTGGGGTAGTTCCCTCACATGCATCTGATCAGTGCTCAGCTAAGTACTTTATGGGACCCTCTGCAAATTTCCTTCTGTGCAGCTTTCTCTTCTCTGGTACTCTGTCCTATGTACTTTAGTTCCCTCAGTCTCCCTAGACCCTCAGTTCTACCTTCTCAACTCAGAGATTCTGTTGGGCTATTACCTTCCCTTCTCTGCACCAGGGCCTGGAAACTCTCTCAAGGTAGTAAGCTAGGTTAATGACCAGACTCACCTCTTTTGTTTCCTACCCCTCAGGGATCACTGTCCTTTCCCTGGTATTCCGTGTTTTGAAAACTTTTGTTTCATTTATTCTTTCTGGTTTTCTTTAGGTTGTTTTAGGCAGGAGGGCAAGTCTACTCTGCCTGCTACTCCATCTTGGCTGCAAGCAGAAATACTCAAAGAAAATTTTATTGTGCCTTTACTTTTTTGATCAAGATTTTCCTGCTTATTTTCTATTTTCAAGGGCTTGTTAATTCAATCTGGTATTGTAGACCCAGCTTTCTGAAACATAATATTATGAATCTTATAACTCTTCTTTTCAAAAAGTTTTTCTTCTGCATTCAACTTTGTAACCACCCAAAGAGAAATTATATATGTTGATCTGTACATTTAATTATCTTTAATGTTACCAACATTCCTTTTATTATATAGGTTCGCCATTCTTCAGTTCCTAATTTTAATTAATCTTTTGGTTGGTTGCTTAATATTTTAAAGTAATTTTCAGCAGAGATACATAAATGATGAGTTTTTAAAAAAATCTTTGCATATGAAAGAGTATCAATTACCTTCAAGCATAGATAATAATTTCACAATTCTTGCCAAATCTCTTCTCCTCAAGATTCTATAGACATTGCTCTATTGTCTTCTGGTAAGTACCATTATAGCAAAGGTTTTCCTACAAACGAAAAAGAAGGCTGAGATTGCCATCCTGGTATCTGACAAGGCAGAATTTATGTCAAAATTTGTGGTAAATATAACCGTGGGGACAGTGCAAGTGATTTCTTCCTTGACCTAAGTCTCTAGAAGCATGTTGCTTAATTTACAAATGTGTTAGGTTTTCTCTAGTTATTGATTTTTAGCTTAATTCTCTTGTGATCAGAGGACATACTTTTATTACTGAGTCCTTTTAAATTTGAGCTTGGCTCCACATATGATCTTTTGTGGTGTCTGTGCCATGGAAACTTGAAAAGAATGTGTATTCTGTAGTTGTTAGGTGCAGTGTTAGGTTTTTCGTGATGATCCAATCAGAAAATATTTTATTTTAGGAGGTGAGTTTATATATATTGCTATGACTGGTATTTTTATTCCTAGCTTCGTCGTATTGTTTTGTGTTATATTTACTAAGATCTTTGACCTTTGATTTTTTAGTTCTTTTAATATTTAGAATGAGTTACATTTTATTCTAGTGTTCATTATACTAATATCTTTACAGATAGTCCTTGGTTTATAATTTTTTGACTTCATGATGGTGCAAAAATGGTACACATTCAGTAGAAACCACACTTTAAATCTTGACTTTTGATCTTTTCCCCCACTAGTAATATGCGGTACGATGCTGCTGGCAAGCTCGCAGCCAGTCAAAGCAATCTTGAGAGTATGAACAACTGATACGTGGACAACCATTTTGTTTTTCACTTGCAGTACAGTATTTATTAAATTACATGATGTATTTAACACTTTGTTGTAAAATAGGCTTGTGTTCGATGATTTGCCCTATTGTAAGCTAATGTGAGTGTTCTGAGCGCATTTAAGGCAGGCCAAGCTATGATGTTCCATAGGTTGGGTGTATTAAATGCATTTTCAGTTTATTCTATTTTCAACTTCAAATGGGTTTATTGGGACATATTCCCATTATAAGTCAAGGAGGATCTGTATATAATTTTCTTAGTCCTCCTCTTTTACTTAGGTTCTACTACCTGGCATCTTTGACTTCTGCTTATTACCTTCGAGGAAACTAACTAGCGTATTGAACTTTCACCTCTCGTGTTTTACCCTTTCTTCCAGTTTTATTCTTAGTTGTATTATTTCTACCTAATCAGAGCATGTAATATACATGATACTGTTCTTCTATCCTTACTCACAATTTTATTTTAGAACAATATATTCCCTGCTAACCCCTTGTCCTTTTCTAAAATGTTCTCAACGATCTCTTAGTTGAAGGAATTAATTCTTAAATAGATTTCTCAGGATTCTTTGAATTCTTGCATATTTATTGAAGCATTTTCTATAACCTTGATAATTGAAAAACAGTTCAACTGATATTAAATCCTTGTTACATACTTTCTTTGCTTGAGTTTCTTGAAAATGTTATCCCACTCTTTGTTTTTTTATGCTGCTGTTGGTAAGCTTAATGTCAACCTGATTTCATTTCCTTTGCAAGTGATTTGGTCCTTTTGCCTGGAGGCTCAGAAGATTTTAATTATTACTATTATTATGATTTAAAGTCTAAGACATTTACTAGCTCTGTCTCAAAGTGACTGTGCTGGGTCAGTTTTCTTAAATGTACAGTGAGTTCTTTCAGTCTGTACATTCAGGTCTTTCATTTCAGAGAGCTGTGAATTACAGTTTTAAATGTTTAACTGTTTTGTGTTTCTTCTTCAGTGACTCCCATTATAGATATTATTGAATCTTATTTATATATCTTTTGTTTGTGTTTCTCTCTGGCCCTTTTTCTTTATTCTAATTATCTTCTCTCTCTTCATTTTTTATCCTTTACATGCCTTCACATACTTTCAGTTATGTATACTATCCCTTCATTTATGAGATTTTGTCTTTTCTTTTAGTTTCTTCCCTTAGTTCGTTGTCAGAGTTTTAAAATTTTTGATTCATGGTATTTTTTTATATTGGCAGTTGCTGATTTAATTCTATTTAATTCATGTTGAAATATCATGTAACCATTTTTTTCTGCTTTGTGCTTTCTTTTCTTTCTTTTTCTTTTTCTTTCTTTTGTTTTTGTTGTTGTTGTTTGTTGTTTGCTGTAGTGGGGAGAATGCTTTCATTTGCCCAAAAGTTTTAATTCTCATCTCCTATTTTTTAAACTCCCATATTAACTTGGTTTAGATGCTGGGTTCTTTTTGTTGTTCACATGTACATAGGTCAGCCTTTCCTGGACATGATGGGCAGGCAGTCTGTGCAGATGGGATTTGGATAGTTTCATTTATTTCTTAGTTCAAGAGTACCTTCTTTTACTGCAAAATAAAATATACTTTTAAAAAAAAAGGGAGGGTCAGAGAGAGAGAGAGAGAGAGAGAGAGAGAGAGAATACCAAGCAGGCTCTGCACTTGTGAGTATGGAGCCTGACACTGGGTTTGAACTCACGAACCATGAGATCATGACCTGACCTGAAACCAAGAGTCAGATGTTTAACCGAATGAACCACCCAGGCACCCCAAGAAGTGCACTTTTAAAAATAAACGTTCCCATGGGGCGCCTGGATGGCTCAGTAGGTTGAGTGTCCAACTTCGGCTCAGGTCATGATCTCACAGTTCATGAGTTCACGTGTCGGGCTCTGTGCTGACAGCTCAGAGCCTGGAGCCTGCTTCGGATTCTATGTCTCCCTCTCTCTGCCCCTTCCCTGCTCATGCTCTGTCTCTCTTTGTCTCTCAAAAATGAATAAACGTTAAAATAAACAAACAAACAAATAAATGTTCCCTTGTCTTTCTGGTCCACCTTCTTGTGATTCTATGATGCTCGGTTGTTTCAGTAGGACCCTGATCTTTTGCCCTTCCTTCTTTCCCTTTACTATCCACCTTCCAACTGCTCCTGTCAGAATTGGTGCCTGCCTGAGAGTGCCACTCTTGTCCTGCACACTGTCCAAGCCCTTCCTTTTGAACCCTCAGTAACCTGTTCTCTGATCCACTCAGTATCAGAACTGTATCTCAATCTTTTATCACTCCGGGTGGGGCCCTCTATTTCTGGGGTGTATATTTCCAAGCACAATGTGAGTCCTTCCCTCTTGTGCTCCCTGACCCTCTTTTGCATAATCCCAGCCTGAGTCTCCTCTAGTTGACACTGGTGCTGACTCTTCAGGCCTCAGATGCTTATTTCCTCACAGCCATCCAGGGTTTAAGCACGTTCTATCTCCCGCGTGTGTTGTAGGCTTTAGCCATGGAGTGATTTTACTTTCTTTCCTCTTCAAGATGGTTTCTAGGGAGAATGTGTGGAGAGATTAAAATTTACATGGCCACCGTTATTCTGCAGATATCTTGAAACTCACATGTTCTTAGGCTCTTGCTCCAGTTTAAGAAAACAGCCCTAGAAACTCTAGAAGAAGCATGTAAGTGTGCAACCATATCATAACTATGGTTATAAGTATGGTCATGAAGATGGTAGGTACTTCTGTCCAGTAGCCCTGCGTTCAAAGACTGCCAAGGGAATATATATGTGTTTGTAAGTTAAAGCAAAATGTTTAAGAAATGATGTATTATTCTTTGATTCTCTACCGACGTTTTTAGTAAACCTGCTTCTACCCTAAGCCCACAGTATGTAGCGCTCTGAGGTTTGGTTCAGATTTTTTTACCCCCTTTGGTCAGGTGGGTTCACATGCAAGGATGCTCCATGCTAGGTCTAGTTTCTTCTGTTTCCTCTCGTGGAGGCTAGTGTTTGCTGCCTTGGTGGACATGGGGCGGGGTTGGGGGGGATGTAACTGGGAGGAGGGAGGAAGAACCGTGACAGGCTAGTTCTGAAGACAGCTAATGGGAGTTCATTGCCCTTTTTATCTGTAGTGTGATCTCTGAGTCCCATAGTTAGAGGTAGACAAAGCAAATCCATCTTTTTCTGTTTTCTTTGGGACCAGGTTTTGATTCTTATGGTAGAATTCAAGAATATGTTGTTCATGTCTTCAGCACTGGCATTAGTGAAAATCCCCTGGAGACTTTGGCATCTGGTCTTTAGTTTCCAGTGCGCTTGCCAGTTTTCATCTTTTTGTAATTCTTCATGGGTGTTATCATGGAAATTGGAAGAAAGGCATATTAGGCCCTGCTGGTTTGCCCTGAGACTAACCCAGAAGTCCTACCAATTATTTTTCAGTAATGAATAGGAAAAGATGATATTTAGGGGACTGATGCAGTTATTCTTAGTAATATAACTTATTTCTTAAGTAGCCTACTTTAAAAATTTAATAAGATTTCTTAATAAAAATATACATGAAAACAATCTCTCCATATATAACTTTATATCAAGTGAATTTAAGTTACATATTTCCTCACCACATTTAGTCAAAATCTTGTAATTCCCATGCCTAAATTCTTTATTCATGGTTATGTGTGCATGTTAAAATGACTTTTTAAGGAACATGGGATTTATGCAAACCCAGTCACCTGGACCCACATAACAAGGAAAAGAAGTCCCTCCAGGAATTTCACTGGTACAGTTGACCCTTGAATGGCACAGGTTTGAACCACATGGGTCCACTTATACACAGAATTTTAAATATAAATACAGTGCAGTACAGCAAATGTATTTTGTTTTTTCTAGTTTACTTGGTTATAAGAACATAGTATATACCACATATAACATATAATACACATGTTAATCAACCACTTACGTTATTGGCAAGGGTTCTGGTCAACAGTAGGCTATTAGTAATTAAGTTTTGAGGGAGTCAAAAGTTATACATGGAGGTTTAACTTCACAGGGGTCAGCACCCCTAATCCTCAAATTGTTAAAGGGTCAACTGTATAACGGCTAAAAATGTGACCTTTGTGGTTAGATCTGATTTAGGTCTTATCTCTTCCATTTGTTATTTGTGTGACCTTGGGCAAGTTACTTACCATCTATAAGCGTCCGTTCCCTCGTGTGTAAAATGTAACATTAGGAGTACCTACCTCACAGGCACTTACGTGAGCATTTAGTGAAAGACTATGTATAAAACACCTAGCTAGCGTAGTGCCTGGAATACGGTCACAGCTCAGTTGCTCGAGATGAAGGTGGTAACGATGATGATGATGCTCACAAGGAGGTAACAGGACGGATATTACTATGTGGGTGTTTCTTGAGTTTTTTAATCAGAAACTTTTTTTTTTTTTTTCAAAATCTCATCAGCAAAAATACCATCATGCCTATTTCTATTCTAAATATTTGATACTGCTTTTCAGGGTGTGGCTTTTTATGACAGATGGTCAGCAGCTAGTGGCAAAATGAGTATGGAATTTAATAGCATTTCATTTATTTAT
This sequence comes from Herpailurus yagouaroundi, assembly GCF_014898765.1. Taxonomy (NCBI): domain Eukaryota; kingdom Metazoa; phylum Chordata; class Mammalia; order Carnivora; family Felidae; genus Herpailurus; species Herpailurus yagouaroundi. The sequence goes on from NW_024412377.1 coordinate 97,179,150, forward strand.
GGGGAATGTTTTACTGCCCCACCCTTCAACTAGTTGGAAAATGAAAGTCAAACACTGGAAACTCTATTTATAAATGGACAGTGCTGTGATCTCAGTGTCTGAAACTGTAGACTTTTAGAAAATATTTATAGCGTATTGGAAACTAGTCACTGATCAGTGTCCTGTTATTTTTAAAGCAAATCCGGAGAATATGAAATTTGAGATAAGTTAAAATTGAATACTAAAATATCATCAAAGATAATTAACTGCATACCACATTATGTAAGTTTTTAACAGAAGAGGGTGGAGGAAATGATTATCTCTTTTGTTAGTGGAGGCATTTGAAGTTAATAGAGATATTTGGTAATAGAGCCTTGAAAATAAGCTGAATGAATGGAAACGTAAGACATTCAAGGCGATAGTGAGGCCACGCCCACATCTTACTAAGGAGACAGTTTAGCATAGTGGTGAGAAGTTGGGAATTCAGGAGTTAATTTGCCTGAGTCTCAAACCCAATTCTATCACCTGTTCAACCACATGATCTTGCAAATCATTTAGTTTCTCCGTGCCAAGGTTGTATCTATGTCCTAGTGTCAAGGATTAAATACAATAATACATGTAGAGCATCTAAAGTGATATGTGGCACATAATAAATGCTCTATTAATACTAGCTACTGTTATTCAAAGTAGCCTGGCCAAAACAAACTGCAACATAAAACTGCAACCAAACTCCACTTTGGCTGTTACAGACATGGATGAAACATGCCCATTTCACTGGTTTAGAGATAGGTCTCTGTCATTAAGCGGTCAATGCGAACAACATGCTACGGTTCTTTTTCTTCACAGAGTTCTTTGCCTACTTACTGCCATAATCATTAATGTAAGCTGGGGTGGGTAGTGAGCATTGCACAGCAAAGATCTTTGACCAGTCCTTTAGGTGCCTATCTTAAGAAGCTAATTAGAGAGCTCTGCTTTGTCCCTATCAGTCTGGAGCCCAAACATTTGCCATAGTAAAAACTTCCATTACCTTGCCATAATAAAATGAGGTCATTTACATGAACTTGTGTGATTATTGAAAACTCATTTCCCACAAACATCATCAGTCATTATTCAGAGATTTAAATTTCACAAATGGAACGAACAACCTAATGAAGATAGTGTTGCTTGTATAGCAAACTACACCATGTCCTTTAATCTGAAAAATAGGGAAAATCCCTAGGTAACAGATGACATTATATCGTTTTTATATGCAGTTCATGATAAGTAGACTGTGCGACTTAGCTATTTTTGACACTGATACTTTTCTGAAACAAGAGTCTCACATGGGAGAGACTATGTTACACGTCTTAGAAACTGAAGTTATAGCTACACCAGTATATTTCATAAGGGGAATTCTTACCAGCAAGAAGAATGGTTGGGAATATAAATGTTCCACTGTTCCATATTATTCTTATATGCGTGTCTCAGGTTATAGTCTTGTATGTGTGGTTATATTCTTTCCATGCCCACAGAGTCACGATCCCATTCTGCAATAAAGGTGTTCTTGTTTTTAAGCTACCAGCTTATTCAGCACGTATTGTATCTCGAGCTTTATGTGTATGTGCTTTATGTAGGCTACCTCATTGAATTCTCAAAACAGTTCTGTAAGAAGGTACATTTATCCACCTTCTGCTAGTGAGTGGGGAAAACAGGCTCTGGATTATAGAGCCTTGTGGACTTGAGATGAAGACCCTGAAAGGCTATGCCCTTACAGACTGTGCAGGACTGCATGTCAGAGAGTGGGGTCTTGAGAACTGGTCAGGAGGAGGACCACAAACTACTGAAGCAGTTCACAGTCTACTTTCTAGTGCTTTGGTTGTATGGAAATAAAACCTCCGAACGGTATAAGGTACAAAATTATCATGAGGTACTACAATATTTGTCACATTACCTATAAATACATAGATACATAAAGAAGATAGAAGCTAACACATGTTGTAATATAACAATAATCCGTCCCCATAAGCATTTATGAGTTTGATGAAGCCACTATTTATGTATAAGATTGTGGTGATCACACATTTAATTTCACTGAAGACTGCGTCATGAACACAAAACACTTTTTTTTTCCATCTCACTTTGGTACACATATCTCTGGGGAAGAAACTGCATCATATGCAAAACAGTTGTGTTCAACGTACTTATATCCCTATACAGGGGTGTTTTAAAGGGACTGATGGTAGGGAGTTATCAATGGGTTTCCTAAGGTACTTTCTGAGGCCTAGGATGTATTTTCAAGGGGAAGCCATTATTATTATACATGGGCTCATTACATAAGTGTCCTAGAAGCTAGTCACCCATCTTTTGCTCTATTGAAGAAAATCAAGAAGTTAGAACATATAATCACATGTGACTTCCTGTAACAAGTCTCAAGATTAGTGATTCTCACCCTGAGCTGTGTGTTAGAATCAGCTGCATTTGTGACAAGGGTACCAAGATAGTTCACCTGGGAAAGAATAACCTTTTCAATAAATAGTACTGGGATAACTGGATATCCACATGTGAAAGGATGAAATTGGATCCCTACCTCACAGCATACACAAAAATTCACTTAAAATGGGTCAGAGACCTAAGTGTAAGAGCTAAAACTATAATGCTCTCAGAAGAAAATGTAGAAGTAAATCTCTGCGACCCTGGATTAACCCTGGTTTCATAGATAAAACACCAAAAGCAACAAAAGGAAAAATAGACAAGTTGGAACACATCAAAAATTTTGAACCTTTGTTCTACAAATGATACTATCAAGAAAGCAAAAACAAAAAAAACAAAACAAAAAAAAAAAAAAACCAACCCAGAGACTTGGAGAGAACATTAACAAATCACATATCTGATAAGGGACTTGCATCCAGAATATATCCAGAATATATACAACCCAGTTACAAATTATAAAAAGACAATCCAATTTAAAAATGAGCAAAGTATCTGAATAGACATTTCTCCAAAGAAGCTATACAAATAGTCGATATCCACATGAAAAGGAAAATGTAAATCAAAACCACAGTGAGATACCACTTCATACTAAGATGGCTATAATCAAAAAGACAGACATTAACAAGTGATACTGAGGATGTGGACAAATTGGAATGCTCATACCGGGCTGGTGAGAGTGTAAATGGCACAGCTGCTTTGGAAAACAGTTTGGCAGGTCTTTAAATGTTAAATATAGAATTACCATATGATCCAGCAAGTCCAGTCCTAGGTATATATGCAAGAGAAATGACAACAAGGGTCCATACAATAACTTGTACATGAGCAGCCATAACAGGATTATTCATAATAGCCAAAAAGTGGACCAAATGTCCATCAACTGATGGGTGGATAAAGAAAACATGTTATATCCGTACAATGAAATATTATTCAGCCATTTAAAGGAATGAAGTGCTTGATAAATGTTACAACAGGGATGAACCTTGAAAACATGACACTTAGTTAAAGAAGCTAGTCACATAAGACCACATATTCTATGATCCCATTTCTATAAAATGTCTGGAATAGGCACATCTGAAGGAACACTACAGATTAGTGATTGCCTAGGGCTTCTGCGAGGGTACATAATTTTTATTTAGTATGGGAAAAAATAAAATTCGATTTTGTTTTATTGGATGTTATTTTATAATTCTGAATACTCTAAAAATATTTAACCATACACTTTATTTTTTTTAATGTTTATTTATTTTGAGAGAGAGAGAGAGAGAGAGAGAGAGTATGGGGGAAGGACAGAGAGAGAGGAGAGAGAGAATGCCAAGCAGGCTCCGCCCTGTTAGCACAGAGCCTGTTGCAGGGCTCAAGCTCACAAACAGTGAGATCATGACCTGAGCTAAAATCAAGAGTGGGATGCTTAACCGACTGAGCCACCGAGGCACCCCCTAACTGAACACTTTAAATGGGTGAATTGTATGATTTGTAAATTATATTTTAATAAAGCTAATTTAAAACAAATTACTTTTATAAATCTGCATGCCCAGGCTGAAGCACATGTCAATGAGATCACGCTCTTTTGGTGGAACTCATGCATCAGTATGTTTTAAAGCTTCCCAGGTGATTGCTTTGTGTAGCCAGGGCCAAGAACCATCGCTCTAGAATCAGGTCTAAACTAAATGAATTTCTAATTTAGGAAACGCTGAAGGAGTTCCAGTCCTGTGTAGCAGGGCTCCAAGGGACTTTCTCCAATCTTGCTACTCAAAGTGTGGTCCTCAGACCGGCAACAACCATACTACCCGGGAACCTGCTAGCAATGCAGATTCCTGGTCCCACCTGCTCAAATAAATCAGATCCACAGTTTAACAGGATCTCCTAGGGATCTGCATGTACATTAATGTTTGAGTAGCTCTGTTCCAGAGCAGTGGTCGCAACCCAGTGCCTCTCGGTTGCACACTGGAATCAGCTAGGAGTTCAAACAAGTACTGATGCCTGGGTTCTGCCCCACAGTGATCTTTCTGGTTACAAGATGTAGTCGGAGCATCTGGATGTGAAAGCTCCTCAGGTAATTCTTTATTTTTATTTATTTTTGACAGAGAGAGAGAGAGAGAGAGAGACAGGTAGAGCATGAGTTGGAGAGGGGCAGAGAGAGGGAGACACAGAATGAGAAGCAGCCCCAGGCTCTCAGCTGTCAGCACAGAGCCTGACATGGGGCTCAAACCCACGAACCACGAGTTCATGACCTGAGCGAAAGTCTGGCACTTTTCTGACTGAGCCACCCAGGTGCCCCGCTCCTCAGGCAATTCTAATGTGAGATCAAGTGAGAATAACTTCAGTTACAATACTGTTCGGAGACATTTAATGGTGAAGAGAAGATATGATAGTTAAAGGTAAAATAAATACATAAATATGTGGAAAAACTGCATAAAAAAGTAGAGGTTATTGGTGACAAAAATTTCCAGAGGCGCAGAGAAGAAAGGATGGCACTATGATGGCAGTGCAAGAGGTTTGCCCTAAAAATACACAGGAAGAGGAAAAGATAAAAAAAGAAAAGCCTAAGCATTTTTCTCTCCAGGTACAGGAGTGGGATCTTTTATATGATTATTAGAGACTACTCAACTTTAGATGATCAAGGATTTGTGAGCCTTTAAGAGTATTTTAAACTGCACTGAAAACAGGTGCCTGCTCATTGAACTTTCCTCTCTTTTAATCTGAAAAGAGAATGTCAGTTTATTAATCCAGTGGTAGAGATTTTTCTCCCAGTAACCAGAGCGCTGGAGTCCAGTTTCTTGCTTCTGGGGAAACCGAGTTCCTCCTGGGAGCTGAGCCGAGTCAGGGAGGTGTTTATTCTTCCTTCCAGGCATCGTCATTATTGGGCTACACTTCTATAGTGACCAGTAGTTCTCTGCCCTTTGCTGGTCACTTGAAAATCATGACTCTAAACTATTCCCTATGCAATACGATGGAACTTGCAGGGCTGGTCTTTGAGATCCCCGTTTATCACCCGACTCCCCAACACCCCTCACCTGCCAGGTTCTCCTGTGTTCTTCTCCGGAGGCTTGAGTCCCCTTCTCCCATCCAGCATCAGTGTGCTGTGCCCTGGTCTCCACTGCAGTGAGCCACACGGTTTCTGTGCCTTCCTGAGTGGATGTGTATATGTGTATATGTGTGTGCATAATCACTTTCGTGAAACTGTACCGGTAACTTAGTGCAGCATAGCTGTTAAAGGAAACCCACAGTCCCTCCCTCTCTCCCTACCCCCTTGTTTCCTTCTCCCTCTTCTTCCTCCTCCCCCCCCCACCCCCGCCTTTTCTTCCTCCATCTTCTCTCCCTCCCTCCCCATCCTCCCCTCTCCTCCCCTCCTTCTCAGGCATTAAGACCCTGCACCCATTATTGAAACAAAGCCTTTAGTGTTGAGATTTGAGAACCCAGTGACTCTAAACCCATTATTGTGTTTTCTCCGTTTTGGTAAAAGCAATCCTGTTCTTAAATGTGCATGGGAATTCTCAGACTCCTGAGAGGGAATTACATGATCAATCGTTGTGATAACTACATTGTAAGTAGGTAGAATACAATCACATTCCAGAAGTTAACATGTTTAAATATTACATGTATGTCCTAGTTGGGATAGTTTTTCCTGTCTTTAAAATCCTGTAAAATATCTGAGTTTTCCCCCTTGTTACGCTTTTAGATGTGTTTGTGGGGCCTTAGAAATTTTTAGAAATTATATACTACTTTAAAAAAATCTTAAAAATGTCCCAATTATCATAATACATACTAGTTATAAAAATTAAAAGTCCTCATAAACTCACTCCCCCCCCCCCTTCCCCCCCCCCCCCCAGTTAACAGTTTGGTGTATATTTTTTTTTCATATTTCCATAATTACTTCCCATGTAGGTATGTATCTTTTTAAAAATCCACCTGGAGATATTTCTAAAATCCATCATTTCCCAAAAGGCTAGCCCCAAGGAATTAGTACATGAACTTGTCTGGGCTTTTAATGTATATTTTGAAGGGGAGTAACCCAAGATTTATGGTATTTTACTCAGTCCCTAAATGTACATTTGGTTTCTTTGGTTTATTTAATAAATTTCTTGGAGTGACTAAGGGTGTTTGATCACTGTTTTATTCACTGATCACATACTGTCTTCTTGCCTCATATCCGTAACCACATCCTTTTCAAAATATTCCAATGACTACATTTTAAAAAGTAGTATCATAACATGCTCAAGAGAATTGGCTGTTTTTTGTTTGGGTTTTGTTGTTGTTTTTGTTCCTATTTGCATCATGGTGATTCTGCCTGTGGAGATTTTTCCAGGACCTAATCCATCACCAGGATTACTCACAAACTCAGGTATTCCAAACGTCATCTCTTCTTTGTAGTTTCCTTATTTTGAAATATCTGTGACTCTTCTGAGTAATGAAAAAAATATGAATGAATAACATACAGAGAAACTCTTTCTAAAAGTTATTAGAAAAATATCCTTTATTTAACTGTGCCTAATGCTTTGGGGTATTCCAGTGAACTTTGCTTTTTTTTTTTTTTTTTTTTTTTAATTTTTAACGTTTATTTATTTTTGAGACAGAGAGAGACAGAGCATGAATGGGGGAGGGACAGAGAGAGAGGGAGACACAGAATGGGAAGCAGGCTCCAGGCTCTGAGCCATCAGCCCAGAGCCCGACGCAGGGCTCGAACTCAAGGACCGCGAGATCGTGACCTGAGCCGAAGTCGGACGCCCAACCGACTGAGCCACCCAGGCGCCCCTGAACTTTGCTTTTAAAGACAAGTGGTTATGTACTAATATCTTGGCCCTGACGTTTTTGGATATTTTTTTGAATTGAATGAATTTTGTTTTGTTTTTAGGTAGTTCAGAAAAATTCTATCTTTATTTTTAAGTCACCTTAAAATTTTAACATGCAGATTTTACTTAGCTAACTGTAAATCTCATCAATAGTATTAACTTTTTCTGAATGATAAGACTTTATAAAATGCATCCATTCTGATTTCCCCTCCTGACTTACTTGCTATTATTATCTTCCAGATTTTAACTCTATTTACTTTGAACCCACAAATTAGACATCATCATTATCATCATCATCATCATCATCATCATCATCCTGTTTAGATTTTCTCATGCTTACCATTTTCTTTGCTAATCGTGCTTACTTACATTCAGAGTTTCTGGAATCAAACTCTAGTTCCTATCATTTTGGACTGGTTGACAGTCTCCAGGACAATCAGATAGTTAGTTGCCTCAGGAAGAAAATGAGAAAAGTCCTGGGAAATAGCCCCCTCTCCCCAGCAACCCTGCCTCTGGTGCCTGCAAGACTAGAGCCATCCCTGTGTATTTCCCTCCCAGTCTCTAATTGGTGTGTTTTATGGAGTAGAGAACAAGGAAATCTTATAGAATACTAAAGTTAAAAGCACTCACTTTGAAGAGCTGTCATTTATTCTGAGATCGTATTCTTCCTACCTTTTTGGCTGTTAAAATCATCTTTATTTCATAAAATAATGCTGATGGTAGTTGAAGCTTGGGGTTTTCTTAATTAATTAAATTTTGTTAAAAAAATATTTTTTTTTTTTTTACTTGGCAAATACACAATTCTATGGGCCTTGAAATCCTAAGCCATTGCTGCTGATAGCTACCTGTGATTTTGGGGTGTGGCTATTGGGCTGCCTGAAACCATGTCCTCTTGGTTACATCAGGGACCTTAATGATTATTCAGTTGTATACAAAGCCTACAGTGTTAACAAGTAGTACTTTGCAACCTTTTATTGGGTTCTCAAATAGTCCTCTCCCCACAGTTGAAATTGCATCTAACAACTTCTTACGTAAGGCTGAGTACATACTAGCAAATGTCCTGGGTGCATCATGCACTCCCCACATACATCTGGTGGTGTTAATGCTCTCAATTTTTAAGAACACCATTTTGAGAGTCACATGATCTACGATTTGACCAATAACTTTGTGCCTTCCTTACTTGTAACATAAGGGGTTGGTCTGTGATCCCCAAGTTTCTGTTCACCACTAATGTAGGTTGTGATAGTAGTATTGATGCTGCTATCCCGGCGGATGTTCTTTCCGCGTCTCCCTGTGAATGGTCAGCGTGAAGCCTACACAGAACAACTTGGGTTCTCATTGCCCCTTTGTAAGGAATAGCCGCGTATAAATACAGCCACATCATATTAAGAGAGAGAGAGGGAGACACAGAATCCGAAGCAGGCTCCAGGCTCCCAGCTGTCAGCACGGAGCCCGATGTGGGCCTTGAACTCACGAACCGTGAGATCATGACCTGAGCCAAAGTTGGACGTTTAACCAACTGAGCCACCCAGGTGCCCCAAGGGTCACAGGACTCTTATTTTTTAATTGTCATAATACTTGACACTGAAAGTCTTATCAGATGTTCATCGTTACTATCATGGAGACAAATGATGAATTGAAGACACACCAACTGCAGATTTTAGAGATCTCTGAATGCATGACAAAGTTGTTAATTGGCAGGTTTGTTATTTCCTGTAGTGCAAGAAAGGGAAATATTAAAAATCCTCATATTGATTTGGGAAAGGAAATTAATGTGTCCTAAAAAATTCTCTTCTAGTGAAGGAAGCCCATCCCCCAGAAAGGAGCTGCTGCATAATATCGACCCAAACTTTGTGGATATTTCACCGTGTGAGTACCTTGTTTATTGCTACTAAACTGAATCCCTTTGGCTCACGAACACAGTTTTACTGGCTGATGTGTCTCTAGCCTAACGTTCTCCTTTCCACTTGAGTTTGCTGACAGGGTAAACAGTTCTCCATAACACCTGCTGTACTGATCGCATCGTGGCTTCAGTGGCCCAGGGGGTAAATTCTGTTCTTGGCTCTGCCTATTCCTAGCTATGTGATCTTCCAGCCATTTCATCTCCCTGCCTCAGCTTTTCCAGAGGGTCCTAGAGGCTCCTGCTCACTGTGGGAGTCATGTTATTGTTGTTGCCTTCTTCTCACCTGAGAGTTCCAGAGCCTTCTTCCAGGAAACCCAAGGGCAAATAAGCTACCACATCATCCGATGGAGCTGGCCAGCTGCGCTACCCAGCACCTGCTGCATCACACAGGTGTGACTCACCCAGCAATCCTGGAAGTGATTTAGCTTGATTCTGGCTACTGCCTAGATTAAGGCATAGGTAGCCCCATTGATTCTGCAGGGAAGGAAGCCATTTGTGCTCTCTGATCACTACAGTTTGTAACAGTGCTGTGTAAATGCCATGCTAGTGGCCCTGAGGACCCGAGCCTAGTGAGTTTGGGCCTGGAAAGCCTTAACTCTTAGGCCCTTTGTCCAGCCTCCATCATAAAGCCTGGCGTCTTCAGAAAATAATGCTCCTCCGTTTCTTTCATTCATTGTACATTCCCCTCCTTTCTAGGCATACTGCCACCCCCTTTATTCATTCCTTCCTTCAGCCTCTCCTTACTTCTTTGTTCTCTCCAGTCTGTGTCCCAGCCTGGCACAGGGTTTCCTTGCTTAGACAGCAACCCCACAATAACTCTGTCCACGGGCATCCGCGGCCCCACTCTCCCACCTGGCACTCCTTGCCCTGCTAGACGCTTGCCTTTCCTAAAGGAGGCAGATCGTCCTATTTTTGTCTTGAAAATGCTTTTCTCTGTGGCTGAAACACCTTACCCTGCCCTCCCACAGGTTCTCCTCATTCCTTAAAACTCAAAAGAAACGTCCCATCTATGTGAACGCCCCTTGGAGCCCCAGAAAGTCCTTCCTCAGCATCCCTTTGTACGTATCTGTGTGTAAATCCTTCATCGAATTCTCTTATACTGTGTCTTCATTTCCCACTAAGCTGAGAGCTCCTGGAAGTCAAGCTCTGTGGCTGATTCATCTTTTCATCCTCATAAGTTAACATGAATACCCAGCACTGGGTAGGCCCTTGGTAATAATTACGTGATGACTAATGGAGGAGCGTTGGGATAGAATTAGGCCCAGAGTAGAAGCATTAGACTTGGAAAGAAAAGGGCCTGAGGTGGTATGGAGAAATTGGAGTCGCTTATGTCCCTGAGAGAGACAAGGGTACTTCTATGTCCATATGGTAGCCACTAGCCATTTGTGGCCATTGAACATTTGAAATGTGGCTAATTGTGGATTGAGATGTGCTAAAGTATAAAATACATCAGATTCTGAATATTTAGTATAAAAAAATGTGAAATATATCATAAAATATATTTACTAGTTGAAATGGCAATATTTTGGATATGTTGAGTTAAATACGTTATTATTAATTCCACCTCTTTCCTTTTCCTGTGGTTAATAGAGAATGTAGAATTACATATGAATTTGCATTATATTTCTGTTAGTCTACAAGGATTGTTCTAGAAGGTGCTAGGAAGTGATTTGATCAGCAGTGTGAGAGGAGCAGAGACTCCCGTGACTAGTTACTAAGAACCCAACATCCATGGTTTTTAACCTTTTCTCTGCCCCAGCACAGCAAAGGGGTGTGACACATTATAGTCCATAACTGGCTCACGAGAGCAGTGATTCTTTTTTATTCATCTATTTATTTATTTTAATGTTTATTTATTTTTGAGACAGAGAGAGACAGAGCATGAATGGGGGAGGGTCAGAGAGAGGGAGACACAGAATCTGAAACAGGCTCCAGGCTCCGAGCCATCAGCCCAGAGCCCGACGCGGGGCTCGAACTCACGGACCGCAAGATCGTGACCTGAGCTGAAGTCGGACGCCTAACCGACTGAGTCACCCAGGCGCCCCAAATCCTATTTATAGGGTATATTTCATGAATATGTTCTAGAGGCTTTGTGGAATAAGATCATAGAGCAGCCGATCTAGAATTAATGTGAAAGGTTAACAATTGAGTCAATGTTATCACAGAACCATTTCTTTGGTTTCTAACCCCAGCACTTCCCAGATTGTTTGTCCTTCCTTATAGCACAAGAGGGTGGTGTTCTACCTCTCCTTCCCAAACACCACTTAGTTCACCAGTCTCCTCACCTGTCAAGTGAACATTGAATTAAAATGTCTGAAGTTCCTTCCAGCTTCAACATTCTTCGGGTCTCTAAACAGGATCTCAAAGGGGCAAAGCCCCTGACTCAGTCTGTCTCCTTTTCCACCCTGTGCTCATTGATAAGCAGTAACGTAGCCAAAGGCATGGTTGTAAAAGAGATGAATACAAGTGAAAATGTTAGAAACATTAGAAGCGCTGAAGTAATTTGTCGGCACCTGAGTGGCTCAGTCGGCTGAGCATCCAACTCTTGATTTTGGCTCCTCTGTCTTCCTCTGCCCCATCCCCCACTCATGCATGTGCTCTCTTGTCTCTAAAATAAAAAAACAAGGAAAGATGAGAAACAAAATCAGCGCTCGAGTAATTTGAATTATAGGATTTTGTTATTCCCACATCCTGCCCACTTTTTTGATCCCTGTTGTAAAACATCACTGCATCAATTTACTTACTCATCTGCTCTCTCCCCTTTAGTGGGTCTTGTTGGGGGTTGTGGACCAATATCCCCTCCTATGATGAATCAGAGAAACAGGCGTTAGACATTTCTCAGGGGAGCACTGCCTTCTATGTAGTACCAGATCCCCTGAGAAGCTGGCCTGTTGGGGTTTAGCAGCTATACTCCATCCCTCTTATTCTAAGGTGCCCCCAAGGCCCTTCCTACTGGTGGAGTTGGGGCACTTTTCATGGACACATACTCTTGGTACTTTTTGGGTTAGGTGTTAATAACAAAGATATTCCCAAAAGGCTGGGACACAGACATAAACACATACTAGAGTTCATAGGATTTCTCATAGACCAGGAGATTCTGTGGTAAAGCATAAATAGTCTCAAAGACACTCATTAGGCTGGCTACTATTAAAAGAAAAAAAAAAAGGAAGGAAGAAAAATAACAAGTGTTGGTGAGGATGTGGAGAAATTTGAACACTTATGCACTACTGGTGGGAATGTTGGTGGGACTGTAAAATGCTGTTAAACACTTATGTACTGTTGGTGGGAATGTAAAATGGGAACACACAGTTGGTGGCATGAAAGGGTGAACAAAATGCAGTACACACATAAGTGGAATATCACTCAGCCTTAAAAAGGACAGAAATTCTGGCACATGCTACAACACGGATGAACCTTAAGAACATTTGTAGAATGAGCCAGTCACCAAAAGACAAGTACTGCATGCTTCCACTTATATGAGGTACGTATATTGTCAAAATTATAGAGACAGAAAGTGGAATGGTGGCTGCCAGGGGCTGGAGGAGGCGAGATGGGGCTTAGTGCCTAATGGGTGTAGTTTCAGTTTTGCAAGATGAAAAGAGTTGTGTGGTTGGGAGTGGGGTGATGGTGGCTCAACAACGTGAATGTCCTTAATGCCACTCAGCTGTCCATTTAAAAGTAGTTAAATGGTAAGTTTTATATATTTTTTAAAAATATATTTTTTAGTGTTTTTATTTATTTTTGAGAGAGAGAGAGCACACACAAGCGTGGGTTAGGGGCAGAGACAGAGGGGGACAGATGATCCGAAGCGGGCTCTGTGCTGACAGCAGCAGGCCCAACGTGGGGTTCGAGCTCATGAACCGTGAGATCGTGACCTGAGCCAAAGTCGGATGCCCCACTGACTGAGCCCCCCCAGGCGCCCCCAGAGTTTATTTATATATATTATATATATATATATATATATATATATATATAATATATATATATATTTTAACGACAATTAAAAATAAATAGAATGTAAAACAAACAAACAAAAGCATAGAGATTCATGAGGACAGGTCTGTATCTTTTTCATTTACTGCCATATTCCCAGTGCATAGCATGGAATCTGCCATGATAGTGATTTCTCAATAAATACTTGTTAATGAGTGATCATAGATCAACAGGCTAAAGCCATTGTCTTACTGTCGTTTAGCATTTCCTGAACCTAAAAGTACCTCCAGATGGCAATTCACACCCGCCTTTTCATGCCTGAACTTGCATCCTACATTTTGCTCCTAAATAAAAATAGTTTAATTACCGTTAAGAAGTGGCTTGTGACCATTATAACATGATCATATACAGACATCTGAAGCTACTTATCCAGTTTATAAATGTTCGCCCTCACCCTTCCCCTGCATTGAAAATATCAGCCAGAAGAGAGATGATGTGGGATTTTCCATGCCTTTCTTCAGTCCTTTCCCCAGACCTCCTTGCTAGACAAATACATATATTAATAAAGTCCCTGCCTCTGTGTGCAGCTCAGCCTGACTTCCCCTCTGAGTCCAGGGAGCTGCCTCTCCTGGCTGTTCTCTTTGTGTTCCCTTTCTGGCAAGTTCCCTGTCATTGTTTCATTGACCACTGTCCTCTCAGTGCCCCAAATTTGGCTCTGCTTTTATCTCTACCTCGCCCCCCACCCCAGGGCCAGTATCGGACGTGTGGGCTGTATTCGCTTTCCTGTGTGCTTTGAGGAAACATTTTATTCATCTTTACAGGCTTTGTTCTAAGGTAACTTTGGACAGACCTGTGTTGGTCTCTATCCAGATAGTACCTTTTTATCCTCCCTCCTTCCTTTCTAGGAATAGATCCTAAGGATTACTTATTTCCCATCTTTAAAATATTTCTTTCTAGCAGGCTGACCAAGACTCAGGGTCCTTCTCGAGCAGTCAGGGTAGTCAGTGGGGGAAACCTGTGTGAGCTCGAGGGACAGGGATGATGCTGTGTAAGCTGACTTACGGAAAGCCCGGAAACATCCACAGTGCTAGGGAGCAGCCATGATTCCAAGTCAGGGCCTGAGCTCCTGCAGGTGCGAGCCCAGCTCTACGTGCTTGTGAGGAGCTCCACACTCCCTTAGGTTCCAGCCATAGTGCCCCAGACCACGAGGGGAAATAATTCAAAGGCATTCATTTGCCTGAGAGAGAATATATACACCCATCCTACAGGCACCAGGCTTGACATGGGCTGTTCTGAAGTTAATGAGCCCACCCCGTCTGAGACCACCAGCTCACCTGGGAAGTCAGACGTGGCTTCCCGCGCATCCTTAGAATTCTCACCTACATCTGGTCGCGCAGTGTATACCTATATACCTGACAGACGTGCACACACATAAAGCCCTCAGATTCTTCTGGTAGAAGCTTGATCGTAGATGAAGGGCACTGACAGATGTTAGCATTTTCCACACCACCAAAGGCCAAGTCTTCAAAGTGATTCCATACAGCTTTATTACTATTCCATTTAAAAGGCCTCCTTTCTTTAAAGGTTATAATGAGATGTTATTTCTGCTCTTGATTACAGAGTGCAAGAACAGTCTTTCCCTCCCTCCCTCTCACACACTCATTTTCTGTGGTAAAATTGGCAAATCTGTACTTGAGTTCTAAGAGTTGTCCAGGTTTGCCTGCCTCGAGCTGCTCCCCATGTCCTCCTTGGAGCAACCTTCAGTCCCTTTCTGAGATTATTTATTTAGCAGGTGTGACGAGCTAGGTACTGATGTACACACTGAAGGTCCGTTAGACTTTAAGTTTTGTTAGAAGCTGGTCTGGGAGAGGCCGTGGACGCAGCTTCCGACTTCCCTGCTTGACGGCTGTCGGTGGTCCCCCACTGCCCACAGCCACGCGCAGACTCCTCAGCCTGCGGGCTGCAACCTCCATCATTCAGCTGACGTGACCCCTCAGGACCGTTGCCCTGTCCGCCTTCAGCCACTGTCGTCTTCCTGTGTTTTTCTGATGCTCCTCTAGGGACTAGTTCACATCCCTTCTCCTCCATGAAACTCTGTCTGACCCCTCCACACCTGAGTCCCTCGAGCTTCTCTGGAGCACCCTAGGACACTGAGCTCTCGCTCCCTCATCCCAGTTATTTGTATGTGTGTCTTTTCCCCAACCAGAGCCGTAAGTTCCAAGGAGGACAAGATTTCACCTATAGCTCTCTCAGTCCGTTTTGTTGTGGAGATTTGTACACACTGAAACAATGCGTGCTAAGAAATTAACCAGTGAAGTTGATTATCACTCATTCATTTAAATAGAATAAATCTAGCAAGAGCAATAATATCATATGTTATTATCAAAGCACTTTCATTCTTCCTGGCGTATTTGCGAAGTGGCAATCCAGAAGCAACCTTCTGCCTTTCAGGCTGAAATGTGATACTGAGCAGAGGAAGAAAAGTTAGGTGGGCTGCATGAGGCCCACCACCTCTCCCTTAGGAGAGTGTTCATCATTGCATAGGATACCAGAAATTAGAAGGCATTCAGTTCACCCACCCTCTTTATAACTAGGAAGGAGACGCTGAGTCATTGGTCACACAGAGCGGATAAGTAACAGACCTGAAATGCACAGCGTTCCAGGTTCAGGCCTCACACGACAGTCACGTCCTACTAATTTCAGGAGTCTCTTTGTTTTCTGTTTTGCACGGGATTTGGGGCAAAAGGATGCCCAGATCTGTGTTACAGTCGTCTTACTCAAATAACAGCATGTCAGTGGAACATTACACACACACGTGTGGCTAGAAAAATGGACACAACTGTGACACTAGTCTTGCACTTTCATGTACAACCAGCCTGTGTGCATGACACCAGCTTCTGTTTGTAAAGCTAGTTATGTAAGTGCTGCAGGGCCTTGTAGTAATTACACTGCAGGACGGTGGTGGGATGAGAGAGAGGGGTGTAGGGACAGGGTGTGTAGCCTACTGGAACACACAGAGGTCCGAGGTGTCCACAAGTCTGGGTTAGAATTCCAGCTTTGACTTAGTTCCCATAAGCCTGTGGATAAGTTCGTTGAGTTTCCCATTTCATCGCCTCTAAATTGAGGACAATTAAATCTGTGTCCTGTAAATATGTCTCGAAAACAGTTAATAGCAATTATATTCTGGCTGCTGGGATTGGGAGGGGGCATATGTGTACTTTTTTTAGATGTATTTCTCCAGTTTCAAATTCTAGTAATGACCACATATAACTTCCATAATCAGGAATAAAGCCATAAAGATTTACTTTTCTAAACCAGTCAGGAGGGTTCTTGTGAGACTGTCCTATCTGGAAAGCTGCTGGGTCTTCAGTGAGTGGGAATTGGGGCCACACCAGTGTCCTTGACCCCCATGCCCACCTGTACCATGGCGGGGAAGCTGGTGTGTGACCCTTCTCCACCACCACCAGCCGCGAGCCCCTGACTGCCTCTGCTGGGATTCTTTCTGTCTGCTGAATATAGGAGCACATTTTGCAGCTTGACACAAAGTTGGCAAAATTTTGTGTCTTCTTTACACGCTACTATTTGTCTGTAGGGACTCATCAGATTTTCCTTGGTGTGGGTTGGTATATGCCCTCAGTCGCAGAGCCTAAACTCAGATGTCTTTGCTCCTTTTTAATTTTCAAAGACTTTTCTTCTGCCTCCTTCACTTTGGGGAGCATTAAAATGTGTTTGGATGCTGAAGGCAGTCCCACAAGCCTTGTATCCCATCCACCCCACTTCACACAGTGCATCTCAAGTAACATACATCAAACCTTTGCTGTTAACACTTGGTGCTGGCGTCCTGGCTTTCATCCTGAGAAAATAAATAAACCACACCAAACCCACAGCCCTTTAAAAACACTAATTAATCCTCACCACAGGCCTGGGCTACACAGCAATGGCAAATCCCACTGCCCCAATTTTATGTTTGGAGAAATCAGAGTAAGCAACTTTTTTTAAGGGTTCCCAGGGCTGGATAACAGAAGCTGACTTGAAGGGTTAGGGCTGGCCCTGCCTCCTGGGGAAGGGCATGTGGCCAGGGCCAGCTGCCCGGCTGAATCCCCTCCTGCACAACACCATGTGGTTACTTGCCCAGAACTCTATTTACACATCAGCCTTTATTTTTTCCCTTGGGGTTACAATGATGCCAAATCCTCTCATTTCCAACTGACCACTTATTTATTTGCTTACTTTTCTTTAATTCTGGTAGCACCTAGAAATTTTACTTACGGCTTCCAAGAGTAGCTGGATCAAAAGGGTTGATCAAAAGGGCTAGGCTGATCTTGACACCCCACCCAAAATAGACGACCCTTCACATAGTCCTTTTCAGATACGGCAGCTCTGCCCCCCACCCTCCACACTGAAACCTACTCTGTACCCAGGTCTGTTCAAGATTTGAGGATGTCCGGGGGCACCTGGGTGGCTCCCTTTGTTAAGTATCCGGCTTCAGCTCAGGTCATGATCTCACGGTGCATGAGTTCGAGCCCCGTGTCGGGCTCTGTGCTGACAGCTCAAAGCCCGGAGCCTGCTTTGGATTCTGTCTCTCTCTGTCTCTCTCTCTCTCCCTCTCTCTCTTTCTGCCCCTCCCCCTCTGGCACTTTCTCTCACTCTCTCTCTGTCTCAAAAATGAATAAGTATAAAATAGTTTTTTTAAATAAACACTAAAAATATATACTTTTTTAAAATTTGAGGACGCCCTCTTTTCTCTCCCAGTCTAGACCTGACATCTTCCTACCTCACTTCCCCAGTCTTACAATCTGTAAGGTAAATGCATATGCCTTTCTTCAAACCATGAAAGTTTGGAAAACCAAAACCTCACTAAATTTTGTGGGACATACCCAATGGACTTAAAGTGTAGTAAGTCCCTTTTCTAAATATTTACTAATCTGGTCTCTTTTTCATCTTTTGGTTAATATTCTCGTGAGACATCTTTGTCAACCTTTTTACTTTCAATCTCTCTGAATTTTAAGTGTTTTAAGTATGTTCTTTTCTAAGGAGCATGCACCTATTTTCTTTAATCCAGTCTAACAAACTTCAGCCCTGTTTGAGTGTATGAGAGTTTCAGGGCCTTTAGGGTGCTTCTGTATAAGCCTGAAATAAAACTTTTAAAAACATTTCTGGGAAGAAAGCTGAGTACCTGGTCTACCTTAAGTAATCCATAATGTGAGATGTTGGTAATCAGGCATTTATAGACTGAGCCTGTTACCTCTGGCAGCAAAAACCTAGGGAAAGAATACATGGCCCCTGCTTCTGAAGAGCCTTAGGATGAGAGGAAAAACTGTATGCCCAGGAAATGATATTAACACAGTAGTAAAACAAAGTAGCAACAAATGATAAGTGATGTAAATTGAATACATAAGCACTCAGGAGAAAAAAAGAAATGATGAGAGGCATTTGGGGGTGATTAGGATAGATTTCCTCAAAAAGTATAGTTTAAGATTTCCCGTTATTTTAATAACTTTGGTTTTATCTTTCTTGATTTAAATGTGAATGAAGGAAAGTAATATTTAACACTGTATTAATTTTCTGTCGCTGCTGGAACAAGTTACCATAAACTCAGTGACTTAACCCCACACACATTCACGTTACAGTCCTGTAGGTTCAAAGTCTGACATGGATCTCACGGGACAAAAATCCAGGGTGTTGGCAGGGCCGCATTCCTTCCTGGGGGATTTAAGGGAGAATCCATGTCCTTGCCTTTTCCAGCCTGGAGCGGCTGCCCACATTATTTGGCCCATGCCTCCTTCCTCCATCTTCAAAGCCAGCAATGGAGGGCTGAGTCCTTCTCGTAGCCTTGCTTCTGTTATCATGCCTCCTCTGACCTCTTCCACTTTTAATTTTTTTAATTTTTTTAAAGTTTATTTATTTATTTAGAGCAAGTGGAGAGGGGCAGAGGAAGAGAGAGAGAGAGAGAGAGAGAGAGAGAGAGAGAGAATCCCAAGCAGGCTCCACACTGGCAGCACGGGGCTCGATGCGGGGCTCAAACCTACAAACCATGAGATCACGACCTGCTCAAACCTACAAACCATGAGATCTTGACCAAAATCAAGAGTTGGATGCTTAACTGACCGAGCCACCCAGGTGCCCCATAATAGTTCTATTTTTAATTTTTTGAGGACCCTTCATGCTACTTTCCATAGTGGCTATGCCAATTCACATTACCAACAGTGTACAAGGGTTCCCTTTTCTCCACAGTGTCACCAACACTCTTTTCTTTTTGATCCTCTGCCTATTTTTTCATTGGATTTTTTTCTCTTGAGTGGTATGTGTTCCTTTTGGGTGTTAACTCCTTATCAGATATATGGTTTGCAAATATTTTCTCCCATTCTATAGATCTGTTGATTTTGTTTTCTTTTGCTGTACATAAGCTTTTTAGTATGATGTAGTTTCTTTCACTAGACTATTTTTGCCTTTGTGGCTTGTGTTTTTGGTGTCATATCCAAAAAATCAATGCCAAGAAGTTTTTTGTCCATTTCGAGTTGGGTTTTGTGTATGGTATAAGATAAGGGTACAATTTCATCTTTTGCATGCGGGTATTCAATTTTTCCAATACCATTTGTTGAAGAGACTGTCCTTTCCCCCATGTGTGTTCTTGGGTTTATTTCTGGGTTTTTTGTTCCGTTGGCCATATGTCTGCTTTTATACTAGTAATTATTTACTTCCTTTGTTTTTTTTCCTGCTATTTTTCTAAGTTGAAATTCAAACTTTATGAACATTTTTCTAGAGCAAAGTGGTCTTTTTTTTTTAACTTCGATATTTTTTAATATTATTTTTTTGAGAGAGAGAGAGAGAGAGAGAGAGAGAGAAAGAGACAGAGCATGAGCAGGGGAGGGGCAAAGAGAGAGGGAGACACAGAATCTGAGCAGGCTCCAGGCTCTGAGCTGTCACCACAGAGCCCGACGTGGGGCTTGAACCCATGAACAGTGAGATCATGACTTGAGCCGAAGTCAGACACTCAACCGACTGGGCCACCCAGGAGCCCCATCACAGTAGTCTTTTTTTTTAAGTGTGTGGTGGTAGTTTTTAAAATTTGCCTGAAAGCCCATTTTATCTGATTTAAATCTAGGAATACCAGCTCTCTTTTTCATCTTTTGGTTAATATTCTCGTGAGACATCTTTGTCAACCTTTTTACTTTCAATCTCTCTGAATTTTAAGTGTTTTAAGTATGTTCTTTTCTAAGGAGCATGCACCTATTTTCTTTTCTTTAATCCAGTCTAACAAACTTCAGCCCTGTTTGAGTATATGAGAGTTTCAGTTACTCTACTTTCTTACCAACACTTAACATTGGCAGTCTTTTTTAATTTTAACCATGCTATCAGGTATGCAGTGATATGTCATTGTGGTTTTATTTTGTATCTGTTAAATCCTTGAAAACCATTGCTGCTGGGGCGCCTGGGTGGCGTAGTCGGTTAAGCGTCCGACTTCAGCCAGGTCACGATCTCGCGGTCCGTGAGTTTGAGCCCCGCGTCAGGCTCTGGGCTGATG
The DNA here is from genome assembly GCF_014898765.1 of Herpailurus yagouaroundi. Lineage (NCBI taxonomy): Eukaryota > Metazoa > Chordata > Mammalia > Carnivora > Felidae > Herpailurus > Herpailurus yagouaroundi. The sequence goes on from NW_024412377.1 coordinate 97,199,749, forward strand.
GCTCAGAGCCTGGAGCCTGTTTCCGATTCTGTGTCTCCCTCTCTCTCTGCCCCTCCCCCGTTCATGCTCTGTCTCTCTCTGTCCCAAAAAAAATAAATAAAAACGTTGAAAAAAAAATTAAAAAAAAAAAAAAGAAAACCATTGCTGCTTATATTTTGTCCACTTTTCTAGGCGTTGATGATAGAAAGGTAAACCCAGCCTTTACCACTTGCTAAGTAGCATTCCTCACCTTGTAATTTTCAAAGTTAATTTCTTAACATATACCTAAGGCATTTGAAGAGTTTTTCTTTTAAAAATAAACTTATAGGGGTGTCTGGGTGGCTCAGTCGATTAAGTATCCAACTCTTGATCTCAGCTCAGGTCATGATCTCATGGTTGGTAATTTCAAGCCCTGCATTGGGCTACATTCTGGCAGTATGGAGCCTGCTTGGGATTCTCTCTCTCCCTCTCTCTCTGCCCTTTGTCCCTCCGCCCACCTCTCTCTCTCTAAATAAATAAACATAAACAAACAAACTTATATAGTTTGTTTTGCTGTTTTTGGAAGGAAGGTCTGTTGAGATTTCTTGTTCACCATACTGCCAGAAATGAGTGTTTACTATGTGGTATAAGTTAGAGAACTAAATTTTTTTAATTTAGTTAGTCCCTATTTTCACCATCATGTATTAAATTACTCATTCTTGCTCACTGTCTTAGTCTTAGTTCACAAAAAGTAAAGCATGAGACAAAGACTTGAATTTAGTTGGTTTACTTGGGAAATAATCCCAGGGTGCAGGAGTGAAGAACAGATTTAATTGTATATAAATTACATTTAGGCTTCAGTACTTTACTTCCTTTTACTATAACTAATTTCATCTTGAGATACAAATTTTTACTTTGATTCTTTTTTGTTTGTTTGTTTCGTACATCTTTGAGTTATCTTCTTTTCATGGAAATTTCATGAGTAATATGCTTTCTGAAGCCTTGCATTTGAGAATATGGCTTTCTGTTATTATTGCCCATAATGACAACTTTGTTGGGTAAATATTCGCGTGGTCATTTTTTTTTTTTTCCTTCAAAATTCTGTAGACATTGCTCCTGGTCTCTGACATCTATTGTTGCAGAAAAGGAATCTCTGTATAGCCTGATACTTACTTTGGAGGTATCCAGTTTTTCTTTTCTTGACTAGATAATTATAGTGTTCTGTCTTTGGCATTGATAGTTAGAAAATAGATATAGATACAGATATCTAGATATCTATATGTCACCAGTATTTTGGATTTTATTTCATCAGTTTTTCTTGGTACAGAGTGAGCACTGCACAATTCAAGATTTTTCATTCCAGGAAAGATTTAATCTGACAGATGTTGGGATTTTTATCTCTGTTGAATTTACTCCTGTCTTTTGGGCAGTAGCACCACTTACATGTATGTTAGATATCCTTTGTCCTTCATACGTTTCTTCTTAATCATTTTTATATCTTTGCCATCTTCCCCCCACATTTCAGGATGAGTTCCCCTTCACTGATCTTTATTTTTATTTATTTATTTATTTATTTTTTACAGATCTCATTCTGTGTCCCTTTAATGCTTCCAGTGGCATTTCAAAAGTAATACGGCAAATATTTTCCTCACTGCCTTTCTATAGGCTTTCCAGCTCTTTTCATTAAAAAAAAAAAAGTCAGTTTTATCATTGTATCTCTTGTCTCTTTTGTAGATTTAATATTTCATTGATTGTATTAAGTACATGAAGTTGAGGTCGACAGTTGATTCTTTTTCTTCAGTAAATAGTTCTTAAGTATGCAGTCCCTGTACCTCTACAGTGATATGTTCATCTCCTTTTATGTTGTGAAATATTTTCATATTTAGGTGTATTTTATTATGTTCCATGTCCATAATATTTTATTACTGAGTGTAAATTAGGTGGGTTTTGCTAATAATTGCCTATATTAATTATCTTTGTGTTCCACCTTTCATGCCATTAGAATCATTTCAAATGTAAAAGCAGGAGGACTCATTTAGAAAAGATATGTAGAACCAGTTCAGTGATCTAATAGCCAGTGGATAAGGAAGAGTGGTCCAATGCAGTGGGCTCTCCTCATAAGGGAAAATAGTGTCTAGATGGTTTCTTTGTATCTGACGGAGCCATTGATCGGGAGCCAATTTTATGGTCCTTTTGCAGTCAGCTGGATTCTGTTCCAGGTATGCAAGTGACTATGGCCATTTTCTGTCCTGGTGCTTTTGTACCCTGTATTAGGATGGATCCTCCTGTGTGCAGCCTTTTTGTCTACTGTGCTAGAGATGCCCTTGGACTTCCTGGCGTGGGTGACTCCTAATCTTTTATTTATTTGTTTATTTATTTTAATATTAGAAGAGAAAGCACATGCATGAGGGGCAGAGGGAGAGAGAGAGAATCTTAAGCAGGCTCCATGCTCAATATGGGGCCTGACGCAGGACTGGATCCCACAGACCTGGATCATGACCTGAGCCAAAATCAAGAGTCAGATGCTCAACTGACTGAGCCACCCAGGTGCCTGGGGTGACTCCTAATCCTCTTGACGCACAGTAGTCAAAGAGGTTCTCGCCCGAAGGCTTCCTTTCTGTTCTGTCCTGCCCTGATTTCCAAATTATGAATGTTTGTGAAAGTCTGTTAGCAGATCTCTTATTTATTTCTTGGCACCCATACTATTTTCTCAGGAAAGGAGTTTTTAGTCAGCTCTAGCTTCTCCCTTTAAAATGTCAGGGGTGTTCCATACCTGTGCTTATTAGTTGCCCTCTCGCCTAAATAAGCAGTTTTAAAGAGGTTAAATACATGATACAGTAAAGGAGTTGAGAGCAATCACATGGAGAGATATAGAGAAGAAACTAATGTTGACAATGCACTGTATTCTAGCCACTGTCTAAGCAAACTCCCACCACTGACACTTAGCCCCTGCCTGCATTACTTTCTTTAGAGCATATATCACCATCTGTCATAATTATATTCTAAATATTTGTTTATCATCTTCCACTCCCATTAAAATAGAAGCTCCACAAGGGCAGACACTTTTGTCTTTTGTATTCATTACTGTACCCAAGTATCTAGAACATGGCATGACAAAAAGCAGTTGTTGAGTGTATGTCCTGTTTTTTTTTGTGGTTTTTTTTTTTTTGGATGTTTATTTATTTTTGAGAGATTGAGCAGGAGAGGGGCTGAGAGAGGAGGGGACAGAGGATCTGAGGCAGGCTCTGTGCTGACAGCAGAGAGCCCAACACAGGACTTGAACTCACAAAACATGAGATCATAACCTGAGCCGAAGTCAGATCCTCAACCAACTGAGCCACCCAGGCACCCCAAATATATGTCCTTTATTTAAAGGAAAATGGGGGGTGCCTGGGTGGCTCAGTCGGTTGAGTGTCCGACTTTGGCTAAAGTCATGAGTTTGAACCCCACATCAGGCTCTGTGCTGACTGACAGCTTGGAGCCTGGAGCCTGCTTCGGATTCTGTGTCTCCCTCTCTCTCTGCCTCTCCCCTGCTTCTCTCTCTCTCTCTCTCTCTCTGTCTCTCAAAAATAAACATTAAAAAAACTAAAGGAAAATGAAGAAAATGAAAGACTCGGGAAGGCCTTTACCAGATATTTTTTTAATATTTATTTATTTTGAGAGAGAGAGAGTGTGCATGCACATGTGGGAGGGGCAGAGAGAAGAGAGAGAGAATCCCAAGCAGGTTCTGCACTGTCAGCACAGAGCCTGACAAGGGGCTCAATCCCATGAACCATGACGTCATGACGTGAGTCAAGACCAAGAGTCAGCCACTTAACAGACTGAGCCACCCGGGGGCCCTAACACATCTTTTCGAAAGAGATCAGACAGATGTCAGAGGTACTTAATTTGTTTGTTTTCTCATTCTAGCACTTTATTGGAAATTGGCTGTGTACATAAATGAAATCAGACCAAAGTAAAAGCATTACTTGCACACAATATTCTGATGTCTGTGCTGTTACATAATTTAGTAAGTCCCAAGATGTTTCTGATTTTGGTCAAAAGCTTGAGCAGTCCAGAAATCTCTCTCTATAAATATAGATCATAGCATCTAAACAACCATCATTGTTTTAAGTTAGTTCCGAAACCCCCTGGAACATCTCTTAAAATCTGTAGCTTAGATTGGCTGCAGTGCTGGTGGGAGGGAATGAAGGGCGTGCACTTTATACCACAGAGCTGATATAGCAGGTACTGGGGTGGGGGGACAGAGCTCCTCAAGTGTGGGGCACACAAGGGGGTGGGGGCTGGAGATCGTGAAAGCTGGCCAGGGAACTCAGCCACCGTGTGTTTTCCCACATTGCTCAACTATCAAAGCGATGAGACTCCAATGCAGAAAGAAGCCCATCACCCCAGGTCTCTTGCGTGGCCAAGAAATGGCAGAGCCCTCCTCCTGATTGTAGACATTCTGGCACAGAAGTCCTGGGAAGTTCTACCCATCTCCCTCCCCTGCCATGGGTAATTCCCTCCAAATTACATAACGTGAGGGAGGGGCACCACAAAGAAAATAACTCTGAGCCCAAGTGCTGCCGGCCCCTTGGAATGAGGATAGGGTGCCTTTGCTTGGTTTGACCGCAGGGGCGCTGGCAAAGGCTGCTCTGCCCCCAGTGTCTCCCTCACCACCTTGAAGTCCACCATCAGTAATTAGGTTGTTTGGCTCTTCAAAGCTTCTCAGCATTCAGCAGTAACACCTGTGTATCTGCGGTGGGTTTGCTGCTCACAGTCGCAAACAGCTTTAACCTCCACCAAACCATTGGTTCTTACAACCCCATGAGGCAGGAGAGGCAGAGATCATGATCCCCATTTAAAAGGAACCCGGAACCCACAGAATTAGGTCCCTTGACTGAACTCACACAGCCGGCCAGTGGCAAAATCCAAACAAGAGCTCAGATCTCCTCTCACGTGTCAAGCTCCCGAGTCCACACGGCAAAGCCCGTCCGTCGCTTTTCTGAGAAGGAAGAGGCTGGGGGAGGGGACACCACCCACATCCCTCACTGCCCCTCTTGGGAGATTCTCAGTCCCATTGAGGACAGAATAAGTTTGCATGTGACAGATAATGATCGCAGTGACCAGGCACAGCAATAAGGAGGTCATGATGACCATGATGGCCAGGATGATGAGGACAATGACCCAGATAGCCAGGATGTGCTTGGGGAGCACAGCCTCCATGGGGACCTGGCTGACGGCATCCATGCTACTTCACTCTGAAATGCGTCCTCCAGAATCCTTTCCTGCTGTAGTCTACACACGTGAAAGTCTAGCCGATGCGTTTGGGCTGAGGGGCCGGCACTCAGAGCTCTGCTTTGCGGTGTACGTAGTTTAAGATCCATAACAAGCGGCTTCACCAAGTGAGGGTAATAACACCTGTCCAGAGGTACTTGATTTGCAATAGCTAATGTTTGTTCGTAAAGCAAGATGTAAACAACTTAGATTTGGTTTACTTGATGGCTAGTTTAAGAGACTCAAGGGTGCTCGAGTCCAACATGAGTATAAATTTACAGTGACTTATCAGGAAGTCATGATTATTTTGGCAACTTATAAAAATTCATTTCACAGCCTTTCCTTGATAGCATTTTGCAAAAATTTCTTCCATAATTTCTTCCAAAAAATTCTGTACTTACCTGATTTTTAACTCCTTTCTCAAAAGTGAAAATAAGAATAAAAGAGGAAAGAGAGAAACTCAATTCGGGTATCACTCTCGCTTATAATATTTTGCCTGAGATATAAGAGTTATTGGTTATATATCTATTTCATTTAAAGAAAGCTGAGAGTTGGGTTTGGGTTATTTCTTGGACAAGCTAGAATATAGTACTTGATTTCTAACTATTAACAACTAACGTTTAAACATTTTAATGTTAGAAACTGAAAAAAAAAAAAAGAAAAATCCACACTGTTCCCTTCTTCTAATTTTAACTATTTTCAAAGGCATATGAGGTTATTTTTTTCTTGATCTTTCCATGCATTATAAAGAGTAGCATTTATCCTGCATTGAGCTGAAATGATTACACAATTCCTTTAAAATGAAAATGTTGACGGTGGAAACCAAATTTAAAAAGAATGGAAAGAGATACATGTAAATCACCAGACACTTGGAAGAGCACAGGCAAATCTAAGAACTACGTGCTTTTTATAATCTTACATTTTCCCCCCTAAAAATCACTTTCCAAACGGTTGACAGTTTGGCAGCTCCTAGGATGACATCAACTCTTCTGTTGTGCAGTAAACTGCTTTCTTTTAGATAACTTGATGGCACTTCATCAAGTTTGGTGATTGTGTTGAATTAAAAACCAACTGGGGTTGAGTTTAAATTCCCCTAACTGATAAACCAAACACATTCCTGACCTTAGGCCTGCTTTTGAGCACTCAGACTTACCTTGTCTGTAGGCTGCTTGACTTCTAGAAGAGAAGTAAGCGGGTGAGAGAAAACACACGTTTTAAAGTCAATAATCAGTCAAAATAATCTGCCCAAATGCACTACATTATCAGTGCATTTCTCCAACCATTCAGATGCTTTCAGACCAATCATCCTCTTCTCTATCTTAACTTGACCCCAAATCAAGAGGATAATGACCCTGGCACTGTTTTCCACTTCAGAAAATCAAGGATGGTTACTTGAGCTATAGTCTCTCTCAGCAGTCAGGGGCAGATTCTCACCACCAGGAAGGTGGTGAGGAAAAGAAAATTCTAGAAATTAGCCTGTTAATGGGGAAGAAAAAAAGCGGTCTGTGAACAGGGCTAACAGCTTTGCTGAATCTTCTAGGAACTTGCCTCTGATCACCAGGTGAAAATACTTGCATTGTAAAGTTCTGTCCCATCACCTCACTCTAAACCAGAGCTTCTAGACTTGACTAACTCTAGGGAACACCTAATTCAGCATTTCTGGCAAATTCCCAGGTGGTGCCAGTGCTGCTGGCTCTCTGACCACACTTCACTTGGAGCAGCCAGCCCCCTATCAAGAAAGCGCTTTTACCCAATTTGGAGTCCAAGATTTATAATTGAAAATATTTGTATGAAGATGTAATTTAATACTAAGTAAATATTTTGTGAGATATGCAGTTGAAGACAGAGATAGAAGACGTTAACTTTCAGAACTGTTTTATAATTGCTAATGTATTAATTATATAATCAATTATGTAATTAATGTATTACTTGTCATTAAAACTTTGTCATTTCCCCTGGAGCTCCTATTTAGACTAGCTGGATACCATTTTACATGATCTTTCTCATCATCTAAATACCAAATTGTTTTCTGATTCTAAAGTAATCTGGTGTTTGATGAAAAAAATTCACAATATGTTCAGTCCAGCAAGGCATGGAGATTTTAGACCTCAGCTCAGTAGCTCAGTTCCCTTTTCCTTTTGTTCCTGATTTTCTCATTCTATCAACATTCAGGAAGAAAATCTGAACTTCCAAAAAATGGCAGTGAACTTAACATCTACCCCTCCCCTCACCTCCCGCCCAGGAAGTGGTTACCAAATCAGTAATAAGGTACTATTTCTACCTAAAGATGAGGTAGACTCTGAGACTCCAAGTTGGATTGAGTTCTGACACCTTTCAAGTACTTCTCAGATCTTGCAGAATATTGGGAATGGGTGTAGACAAACTAACAAGCTCCCAGAGAGAATAAGTAGATGAGCAAGGTGACTAAGGTTCTACTTCTGTGAAGAAGAAGGAGTCTTCCCCACGCTCATGCCCATGTAAATGGCAGAGAGGTTACTCTGGCATGGGTGTTGACATCCATGCATCCGTCTGGCTGGGCAAAGCAGTAGCTGTGACACCTGTTGGTCAGTCACTGTATCTGAGAGACACAGAGCACCCTCACCTGCCATTCTTATGTGAGCTCACCTGGCATCCTGACTCAACAAGCTTGTTTTCTCTCCTCACCTTTCAAACATAAAGGCGTAAACATGACTATAATGTCAGAGAATCTGAAAACTGAATCGCATGCACGAAGACAATGGGACAATCTGATGTTCCTAAAGTACTTCAAAGAAGATCTATTCCTTCTTTTTCCTCATGAGTTGGGGCCTTTTTTTTAGAACATCCTCAAAGGACTCAGTGCAGTCTTTCTTTAAAGCATTTAGAGATCACAAACAAAACATCATATGTAATAGAAAAAAACCAAAGAACATAACATTTTATATTCAGTATCATCTCAATTATAAATTATAGGCATATTAAGCACAGGATTAGAATCATCCATTCTAATGGTCCATTACCTTTGGAGAATGAGATTATGGATGATTTCTTACTTTCTTTTTAGTTCTGTTCAGCATAGGCCAGATTTTCTATAAGCTTGAATTACTTTTGCAATTAAAAATAGAAGAAAGAGGAAAAGAAGAAAAGAAAAGGGAAATAAAGCAACAGTATGATCAGGCTGGAAGTCTCTGAGCCTATACCCCTCCCACCAGTCTCTGTCCAGGGACTTAGGTCTGTAGTTAATTGTTTGATGTTTTTATGTGGTGTAGATCTGTCTACTGCCACAGTGACAGAAATAAATTAGAGTGTCTCGGTAAAGACCAAACTCATCAATTTTTCCCAAATCTGTATTTGATTAATTCTGCAAAGGTCCAGGTCAAAGTTATTCCTCAAACCTTATTATTTCAATAAAGAAGCCCAAAGTTTCCAGGTTTGTCAGGAAATTCATTATCACCGTAAAATAGCAAAAGGTCACAAAATGTCTCCTTCCACAATCAAATAGCATATAAGAAAAATTTCTTTTTCTCAACAATTCATTACCCCAGCAGAACCAAGAGAAACTTCTGACATTTCAGATCCTTTTGCTTCAGGGGAAATAAATGTTCCATAGATCATGGAGAAAAATGACAAACAAATTAATGAAAAACAAATACACTCCTGCAGCATACTCAGCCATGCCAGACCAAACACAAGTCAAAGTGAGCTTTTATTCTCAGGTCTTTGCGACTCTGAAGAGTGACAGTTTCCATAATGGCATCAGCACTTCAGTTACAGAAAGCTGTACACACACTGAAGAAGAAGCACAAATTAAAGAAATATGCAGTGGAAAAACAGAAAGAGGAATTCTGTCATTTCATGCATATTTAACTGTAGTGGGAAAATCATTGCTGGCAAAGCAGTGTTGAAATTCTGAGCTAATACGTGGAAGCATTCTAGAAGTTATCCACCCCTCTCTTCATAATGCTTTATACAAAGTTGTAACTTGCCTGAATTTAGCTCAGTTTTCCCACATCCTAGAAATTCTTTCCTTTCATTCTGGCCACATTTCTCTTCCTCTCTAAACTTTGTCAGGGAGTAATTAACATGTACTTTCTCCGGCTCTTCAGTTTCCATTCACTTACAGACTAATTTTCACAGCAAGTACATTTCCATTTTCTTTAAAAAACAACAACAACAACAACAACAACAACAAAGAGACAAAACCACACAAACAGTACAAATAAAGCCAAAATTCACTGACTCCCAGCCCTAGTCTGCTCCTTAGAGATGGCTGCCACTAATAGGTTTGTCCTTCTGGACACTGTAGTTGTACTTTCTTATATAATATGGAGTGTGTGTGTGTGTGTGTGTGTGTGTGTGTGTGTGTTTGTGTGTCTGTGGGTGAATGCATGTGTAAAATACTTCTTCCATATAAATGACGGCTTATTAACAACTTTTTTGTGACCTAAGTTTTCCACTCAATGATCTGACTTGCAGATCTTTCCCAGTCAGTACATATAGAGCAGTGCTTCTCAGCTGGGGGCACTTTTGCCCCTCACGGGACATTTGATAATTTCTGGAGACATTTTTGGTGGTCGCGGCCTGGGTGGTGGTGATGCTGCTGGCATCTTGTAGGCAGAGGCCAGGGTCAAGGATGCTGTTGCACGTCTTTCAGTGCACAAGACAGCCACCACAAAGAACTGTCCACCCAAAATATCAGTAATGCTGAGGTCAAGGAACCCTCCTACAGAGCTACTTTATTCTGTATAGTATTCTGTGGTTTATTTCACTAGTCATGCAACAATGTACATTTTGATGAATTTTTAAAAACGTTTCTTTGTGTCCATCATTGAGTGTTTCTTCCATTTACTTTTCACCCAACTGCAAACTACCCTCTTCCCCAAGCAGCCCCGTAGGTTACTAGTGGCCTCCTAATTTCCACATCCCTTGGCTCCTTTTCAGAATAAGCTGGCTTGGCCTTTCCATGACACTTGCCAGTGCTCTTTGTCCCCTTCTCCTGGAAGTATTTAGCCCCCTGGCCCCAAGCCTCTGCTCCTCTCTACATCTGCTGCCCCTTTTCAATCCCTGGTGCCCGCCGAGCACCATGGCCAGAGCTCTTGCTGTCCTCCAGGCACTGTGCTAGGCATTGGGGCATGAGGATGAACTGGGTGTGGGTTGAGCTGTCGCAGGTCTCTGCCCTGGAGACCCTCTGGTTTAGAAGACAGGCACATCTGGGAGTTGTGCAAAATGAGACATGCCCCAATCACGGTGTATGCAGAGCTTGCTGAGTGATTCAGTGAGCGAATAGCTAAAGTAGAAAAGATTTTAAAAGACTGTAGAAAAACTCTTTCCTTCACGGTTCAGAATGTACTGCATATTTAATCTTCTTGCCTTCTTCTCTCATAACATACATTTATAAAAATAAATCAAGGAAAATGCTTTCTTCACACCCCCCCCCCCCCAACTCTTCCTCTGCTTGGAAACAGCAACAGCATTGTTTCATTCTTGCTCTTTAGGGAGTATGCTCTGCCTTGGCCAAGGCAGACAAAAGATCAAATTAGAGAAGCAAGTCTGCTTGCTGCTGGCTGAGGGGTGGGAAGCAAGGCAGGCACTGACTCCTCTCCATCTGGGGCTTCCTTCTCCTCCCCGTTCTTATCAACCTCCTGGGTTGGAGGACGCCAGGTCCCTGGAACAATGAATCTTAAGCCCCTGCCCCAAACCTGGCAGCAAAGGAAATCTCAACTCTAAGTCCAACTCGGTGCTCAGAGTGAACTCCTCAAACAAGTAATGAACGTCCACTGGGCAGACCTGGGGAGATACAAAGATACCTGGTGTGACCCAAGCCGCCACAGAACTGGAGGGAGTTGGGGTGGTGGGTGGGGGGTACATATAAACAGCTAGTCAGTGCAAAGCACAAAGAATAAAGTTAGCCCAAATGAAGATTGAGCAAAGCTGCTTAAGGAGAAAGGTGGGAGGAGGGTGCAGGGGCAGGAGCTAGCCATGATAAGGGATCAAACAAAGCACTTGCAAATCATTTCCCGTCGCTCAGAAATAAGAGTGGTTTGGGGGTGCCTGGCTGGCTCAGTCAGTGGAGCGTGTGACTCTTGATCTTGGGGTTGAGTTCAAGCCCCACGTTGGGTGTAGAGAGGACTTAAACTCTTTAAAAGAAGAAAAAGGAAAAAGAGCAGTTTTGCTTGATGGATTCATTCAATTTAAGCAAGGTAAGTAGGACTTCTGAAAGGAGGGATGCTCAAGTTGTACAGCCGTGGTTGTGTGTCATAGATCTTAATTTGACTCATTTCCATTCAAGTCCATTTTGTGCGGGTCATGTTATCTAATTATTAAAGGCGCACCCGCTGATTGCTCCAGGGCTGTGTGTGGGTGCTTTGCATGGTCTGTATTTATAGTTCTCGTACTTATGTTAAAGCTGGGTGGGGTCCTGGAGTTTAAAGGATTCCGTTCAAGCCCAGAGGGCAGAAGGGAAGGGTTGGTGATGTGCAGGACTGGGGAGGGCAGCACAAACAGGGAGGTACGGAGCCGTTGGTCAAATGGGTCGGCGAACAAGGACACCAGTAGTAACCATTGCTACTATTTATTTCTGGTCTACCAAGGCCCTCCGTTGTCTCTCCAAGTCGAGAACTGATGCCACTGAGAGGCAGGTAGAAGACTGCTGTGGACATTCCCCAAGGGCTGCTGTATTCATCTATTGCTGTGTAGCAAATCACCACACACTTTACAACTTAATACAGCACCCCTCTATTATCTCACGGTTCTCAAGGTCAAAAGTCTGGGCAGGCTCTTGCTTAGGCTCTCACAAGGCGACCATCAAGCTGGCAGACAGGCTTGGCTCTCCCCTGGCAGCTCCAGGGCGGCTCCGCTGCCGGGCTCAGCCAGGTTGTTGGCAGGACGCAGTGGCTTGTGCTTATACGACTGAGATTCCTGTTACCTCTGCAGAGAGAGAGGCTGTTCCAGAGGCTGTTCTCAGGCCCTTGCTCAGCGATCCCCTCCATCTCAAAGACAGCAAGAACCTTCCTCTTGTTGAAATCCTTCTATAATCTCCCTGATTTTTGTGCCCTGAGCCAGAGAAAACTGTTTTTACAAGGCTCAGGATTAGGGTAGGCAGCCCAGATAATCTCCCTATCTTGAGGTCACTGATAGTGACCATTGTATCCACAGAGCCCCTTTTGCTGTGTAAGTCACATAATCACGGGAGTAACACCAAGGGACAAAGGGCATGGGTTTAGAATTCAGCTAACCCCAGTTGCACAAAGTGTGGTTCCGTTTGACCTTGAAAAGACACCTGGAGATCCAGGGCCCAGAAAACTGTGCTCAGAGCAGGGGTAGAGTGGGGGTAGGCAGGAGGGAGAGTGGCACAAGGAAGGAAAATGTTCTCAGGTAGCCAAACAGTGACTTTTGGAGGCATAATCAGAGGACTGTGCTGAAGAATTAAGCTCCTTTATCAGTTTTGTCAAGCTTCTTTGCAAGGTCCCATAAGCATTAGAATAATGAAGGGCACAGGGTCCCTGCCCTTTACCAATTCACAGTCTAATGAGATTATAAGGCATCTCCTAGACTGGAAATGTTGTCCTGATAAAAATGTATACCCTGAGACATCCACATATCTTCAGGAATATAATTGTATATATTTTAGGGACTGGCCTGATTACCTAGCACCTTTAGTTTTATATGTGATTTGTTGTTGTTGTTGTTGTTGTTTGGTTTGGTTGTTTTTGTTGTAATCTTGGTTTGGCTTGCAGCTTTTTGTGTTCCTCTCTATATTCAACAAATACTTCCTGGGACTGATTAAATTCACAGCACTCCCCTATTCTTGTATCTAGGGCTCCTCAGTCTTTATAGTGCCTAAGAATCACCTGGGCACCATTTAAAAATGCAGCTTCCTGAGCCCTCCTTCCACACCCCTTGAGGATCTCTGAAGCTATCTTTCGATCAAACAATTTGGCAGTTCTAATGATACAGGGACCCTATTTTGAGGAAGGTTGCTATAGGGGGAGGAAGAGTATAACCCAGAGTTTCTTAGGTTTCTTCAAAGTTTCTTCAAAGAGCATATAAATGAATCAGGGAAATAAAATGTAGATCTATTTCACAAAAACTAATAATACACAACAGTGGATGCTGAAGAGCCACTGAGAACTAGAGAAAATAAAGAATAGGTGAGATATTACATAACGAGAGGACTATTCCTAAATAAAGTTCTCAGAAGATTTCAAAAGAGATTGGGTTTTAACTGGGCCTTAAAAGAGGGGCTAGGTCATTTCTGGTGGGGAGAATATTTGAGTCAGGCACGATGGCCTTATGCAGTGGCAGATAGCTCAACACCACTTAGGGGGACTGACTGGCTCGATATCTCTTCAGTGCTTCATCGAGGATCTGTCTTGAAGCACAACCTCATTCTTCTTCCTTATTAGGTTGCTTTTAAGAATATTTCATAAGAGATTGCACATGTACATAGAAAAAGAACTTAATCACAGTTGAAATATATGCACGGAGTTATGTATAATTTCAGCCTGATTTGTTTAAGTGTCGATCATGCTGAAAACCTATGTATACTCCAAATGGAGATGGCATCCGGTTATTAAACTCAGATGCCAGCCCCTTTCATTAGCAATGCACATTTTTGCTCTGTATCTTTTCCTTCAGAGGTGGCGGGCCTACAGACATCTCAGACAATGCTGCCAATCAGTGAAAGAGAGGAAGTGGTCACGAAATTCAGTGTGAGAACACTCTATCAACCTTTTGCAATGGGGAGCCTTTGTTTATTCATATAACCCATATTGGGAGCTCTTTCTATTTAAAGGGATTACTATCTGAGTGATTTATTGGAGACTGTTTGATACTTGCATTTTATAATTCTTTTTCCTCACTCAAGTGGCTTTGAATAGATATCCCCTGCTTTCCAAAATTCCTGTTTCGCCGCTTCACTTTTACCAATGACGTACTTTAGTACCCGTTTTCAGTAGCCACAAGAAGTCCGAAGAGGGTTTTCACTTTTACGAAGAAAGGTGAAAATCGAGAATAGCATTTGGCATTTGCTTTGCAGCGAGGTCTCCTACAGGCAGAACGCACCCTGGGCAGGGAGAGTGGGCCCACCAAGCTCCTTCCCCGGGAACCACACTCAGCACCTCAGCATCAGGTTGCCGCCTAGCTTTGAGCTGCGTCTGTGAGCATCTGTGCTTTATTGCGATTTATTCTGTGCATCATCAGCAAGATGTATCCTAAGGCATCAGAAAAGCCTGAGACGTTATATTTTGAGCTTGGAACACTCAAAAAATTTTCCAGGTAAATGAGTGGTAATCACTTCTTCGATTTATGCTACTTCAGCTTGTGAAAGGTTTCACGGGATCGCTCTGCTTTTCAGTAGCAGGGGAAACCTGCATCAGAATGTGATGGCAGAAAATATATTCTACTTAGTGAAATCAGAAGAAGATAAACAGAACTCTCTCTTTTGCTGATACTCATAGTAAATACAAAATGAGAAACAGTAGAGATTCGTATGATACTGTATGATCCTATTATTGTAGAGTACAAATCACTGTTGTGGGGTTTTCTTAAGTGATAAATAAATGCCTGGGTGGCTTCAGGTAGAGGCTGTATCTAAAGGCTAATTTGCATAATTAAATAACACATAATTTTGTGTATTCCTGCAAGAGTAGAAAAAGTATTAGTGGAAATATGTTTACTTATTTCTTCTAGGTACAGTCATAATTTATAAACTTATCACCGTCATCAATTATTATTAAACTCATATGTGCCCTGGACGATCTTGAGCCCTCTAAGCTTCATCTAATGCTACATCTAATTGTGGGTGCGGGGCGTGTGCACCAGCATGTGTTTGAACAGAATGTTCCTTTGACTTTGTGTCTGGAGAATGTGATAACCACTACACTAGGGAAACTGACTTTGACTTTGTTTCTGTAATACGACCATATCAAATATTTGGGGTTACTTTAATCATTTCTACCAAGTTGATCTTGACTGTTTTTTACCATTCCCTGTCTGTCTGTCTATCTATCTATCTATCTATCTATCTATCTATCTATGTGTATGGTTTTTGTTGTTGTTGTTGTTGTTGTTGTTTTTAACATGTACATCAAGTTTGAAGTTTTCTTCAACTACTTTCCCAGCCTGGTTTCAGACCCGTTGCTCCATGAGGAGCTTGTCTACTCTCCTCTCCTCTCCACTGTGAATACTCTTCTCTTAACATTAGGGAGGCCTGCCCTGCAAGACACTGTGTTTCCCTCCTCAGCTCAGTGCCTGTTCTCTTATCTTTGCTTCACTTGCGCACTTCCCAGGACCTAGCAGACAGCCAAGCACTTGCGTATCACTCTGTCAATACTGTAAATACCCCGCACCTTGAAGGGGGGACAGTCGTGGAGCACTTTCCTGTTTCCAAATTGATTTGCTTAGGGATTCCAATATGCAGCACATATGCCTATGACCCTGGGGTACTCTTTACTGCTTACAAGGATGTGGCACTTTTTCCAATCACTTAAACAGTCAAGTGGCTCTGCATTCATATCTTCCAGGCAGCATTTGGCCAAAAATTCTGGATATGTAATCTCTGGTGCAGGATTAGTTCAGTTGGCAGATATCCTTCCAGTGTAAAAAAGAAATGGGGCGCCTGGGTGGCGCAGTCGGTTAAGCGTCCGACTTCAGCCAGGTCACGTTCTCGCGGTCCGTGAGTTCGAGCCCCGCGTCGGGCTCTGGGCTGATGGCTCAGAGCCTGGAGCCTGTTTCCGATTCTGTGTCTCCCTCTCTCTCTGCCCCTCCCCCGTTCATGCTCTGTCTCTCTCTGTCCCAAAAATAAATAAACGTTGAAAAAAAAAAATTTAAAAAAAAAAAAGAAAAGAAAAGAGAAAAAGAAACCATGGACGAAATGTGAATATACTGGGGTTTTTTTGTCTGCTTTAATAATTAGTGTTTTTCAGATATTCGGTGTCTGCTTTTGATATTGAGTTTTCAGAGACATTGTATGGTCACGATTGCATATTCACCGCTTCACACAGTATATAGTTTTTGAGATAACGATATAATTCCAAATGCTGATACACCCAGAAGAGAGTGTACTTTCTCACCTCACACATCTGTTTTGCTTTATGCAGGAGAAATTTCACATCCAGAGTGGCTTTCAGTGGATAGAGGCAATCTGCTTTATGTTGAGCCTCTGCAGTTCACAGATGCAAATGTTTAGAAAGCAGTGAGGTTAACATGGTTGTTTCTTCATCTGAAATGTCCCCAGTCACTGCTTTTGTCCTTTAAAACAAAACAACAAAAAAACCTCTGTTATAAATCTATTGTGTGTAATCCTTATAGCCTTGCCTCATAATTCTCTTATCAGAACGAAATTAACTCTTCAGTGGCCTCCTAGGATGAATTTCAGGGTCCTCCCAGTTTATGCTGCTAGTTTGATTGTGTCCTCTTGATAGAATTGATGTTCTCGGGGAGGAAGTGAGGGAAGCATTTTCACTACCCAGAACAGAATCCCACTGACCAAAAGAACAGCCCCCACCCCAAAAAAAGTTCCAGGCTATCGATGCGTGTCCTCAGTTATTTAATCAGCAAATATTACTGAGCATTGTTGTTTCACTCTGCTAGGAAATGTGGGCAAGGCAAGGATAATATACAGATGCTCGCCTCAAAAAAGGTACAGTCTGGTTGGACAGATGCCATCTAAAATAATGTAGGTGGCAATGTGTAATAGGTGTCAGATGGCACTTCCTTACTGTGCTCCTGCTGCTCCCACAAGGAGGTTTATCACCCTACAATTCCAGACATGTTTTTCGAGGTTGTTTTTTTCAACAATTATTTATTTTTGAGAGAGACAGAAAGAGAGCACAAGCAGGGGAGGGACAGAGAAAGACAGAGGGAGACACAGAATCCGAAGCAGGCTCCAGGCTCTGAGCTCTCAGCACAGAGCCCAACGCGGGGCTCAAACCACAAACCATGAGATCATGACCTGAGCCGAAGTCGGACGCTTAACCGACAGAGCCACCCCAGCACCCCTCAAGTTTGCAACTGAACCCAACACTTGAGGACCTGAATCTTATGCAGAGATTTCCCTCACTCTTCTTGTATTGCTAAGTTGTTATGCTGTGTGAAGCTGTCTGTGTGGGAAGAAGTTTATGCAAACAACACTATGTCAAAGGTTCAAGGCATTTGAGAGCTTGGGAGAAGTCTAACCACAGTCATTTTCTGATACAACTGAACAGAGGAGTCGGCCACTGAAAGTTCCCGAAACTCCCGAAGCACAGGAAGGCCAAGCGCAGGTCCTGATTGAAGACGTTTAACTAATATAGTCCCCGGTAGCACTCACTGCGGCAGGAAGGCCTTGCGTTTTTCTGAAAACGTGTCCTAAATAAACCCGCAAAGCTGTGTGCTAATTACAGTTTCGTGATTGAAGGTGCAGTTCTGTTGGTGTCTAGAATTAGAACAGCGTAGAGTGTCACGCAGAAAATGAGCTCACGTGGCAAAAACAGACAAAACCCTGCTGTCAGCAGAAATCTGGTCTGCTTTTCTGCTATGGAATGTGGGCTTCCAGACTCTCTAGACCGTCTCTTTCCAAAGCAAATGAGAAACAAGTAACTCACAGGCACCGGCTTCATTTTTCCGTTCAAAGCACGGAGTCTTCACTATGCTGCTTCAACCTGTGTTTGCACGACCGAGTTCTCCAGGAAGTACTTACACCAGTGGTACTAGAAGTTCATGAGATCAGAATGCCGGTTTGGGGTTTAAATGTAATCGCTTCCATTCCTATTTCCCCTCCTGTCCTGACTCCCTGCATGGCAGGCTCTGTCTGTGCTTGTCCCCAAAGGAGAAATGACAGTCCTACTCTGAGCACTTGAAGACAAGACAAATAAGCATTCGGCCTTGGCGGGAGATCTCAGGGGGTCAGTGAGGCATGAGGGTGACAGGGCGCTCGAGACGTGAATGGAGATTATAAGAGCTCAGTTTGCTTAGGATAAGCTAGGGAGCAGCGCCTTTTCTTCTGGGACAGCAGATGGGCCACTCTTTGCCACATCAAATGTCTGGTGGGGTGCTCACCATGCTGGGCCACCGGATCAAGGTTTGATGCAAAGGGTCGAAAGAAAGGCCCTTCTAATGCAGTCTATACCTTCTGCCAACATTCAGCTGCCTCTGATTCTTTTCTGAGACTGGGACTCCTGGGGACAGCCGAAATCAGTGGGCTAGGCAGGCAGGCAGCTTTGAGAAATGTGTCAATGGGATGGAGGTTAGGGCCAGGCCTGTAGGCCTGCTGTGGGGAGAGCAAGGCAGACCCCAAGTCTAATGGCAGGTTGCTAGGGCATAATTATCTGAGCAGGAACGCAGGGATAAAGGCAGATAGGCAGTGAGTGGCCAGATGGCCTGTACCAAACAGCTGCAGGGTCACTCCTGCCTGGTGTCAAGCCTGCTCCTGGGGCTCTGGCTGGCCTTAGCCTGACTGCAGCATGGATCTCTCAGCTCCAGCCAAAGGGCAAGATGTGCTTCTGATTGTGGGAGCTGAGCCAGACCTGACAGCCCCTACCCTCCTCCCTGAACATGCCCCAGAATTACCTGTCTCCCTGTTGTTCCTTACTCCTTCCAGCTCCTCCATGGGACTGGCCCTCAGTATAGACATACGAGAGAGTCACCCGTGATATATGTGAAAAATCTGGTACCAGATGCTTCCCCCTCTGGCTGGAGGTGGGCCTGAAATCCTCCCCCAGTGGACTCATTTGCCTGCTTAGCGTCCCTCATTGAGCCTCCGGTGCCCGCTCCAGAACAGAGCCAGACTCAAGTCCGCAGTGTGGGGGCCTTGCCCAGGGCTGCACAGCCACATTGTCCCACCCCGTTTCCTGCCCCTGCCCTGTACTGGCTTTCATGCTCAGCCATGCTGTGTTCTTCCCGTCCCCCCATGTGCCACAGGCTTTCCTGCCTCCGTGCTTTTCCTCATGCGGCTCCCCTTGCCTTGACCGCCCATTCTTGCCTTCCTCTGCCTGGGGAAATCTGGCTTATCCTTTGAGATCCAGTTCAAACATAACCTTCCCCGGTAAGGCCATTCCAGCCAGTGCCTGCACCATCTTTCCTGGCAGTATTAAATACTAATTGCTTCTCCATTGGTGCCCACTCAGCATTTTATTTGCCCCTCTTGCCCATTATGACAGGCTTATGCGTGCACATTTTTGTTAGATTCCACACCTCTCAAAGACAGGCACCTGGCCATCTGTCCATTCAGCTTTGTATCCCTCCCAGCCTAGTGCCTGCAACATAGTTTGTAATTTGCACATGTCTGTGTTGCAAATCCATTGCCTAAGATGGGAGCCTTTAGCGCTCATCAACATTTTAACTCTGACTAGTTGTGAAGGTCAAAAGCAGGGCACGTGGAATTGCTAACATTTATTGGTGACTTTCTGTGTGCCCCACCTTATTCACCATCCAATGGAAATGTCAGCTGGGACACCGTTGGCCCAAGCAGAGAGGGCCACAGGGGCTATCCTGGTTGCCTCCAGTGACATTGCAAACAGAGCGGAGGCGTCAGCTGATGCTGAGTGCTGAGCGGTCCTGGAGGCTGAAGTGAGATTTGTCCCTTGTGGCCTTCAAAACTATTTGGCTTTCTGAAGTTGCCTGTGGCTCCGGAAATCGGGGAAATACTTTAATAGGAGTGCTTCTCTGTGCTGGGAGGTATAAACGCAACATGAAATGAATCTTACTCCACCCAGTACAGGATGTGCTCTGTGAGCATGCTGGGCTGCCCTGAGCCAGCTACGAGCACTAGGAAGGTGTCCTTCCAGCCACCCCGGAGCCAAATGCAGGCCTCATTACAAAAGTGTCTTAAAAACCATGCGACAGCAGACATTTGAACACTGACTGGATATCTTTGTCTCTTCAGGCTGCCGTAACAAAATACCACAGTCTAGGTAGCTCATAAACAACAGAGATTTATTTCTCACAGTTCTGGTGGCCAGGAAGTCCAAGTTCAAGGTACCAGCATGGTTACAGCCTACGCTTCCTGACGCATAGCCATTATCTTCTTGCTGTGCCCTCACATGGTGGAAGGGGAAGGAATCTCTCTGAAACCTCTTTCATAAAGCACTAACCCATCCATGAGGACTCCACTCTCATGACTTAAGTGCGCCACCCCTTTCTTTAGGGGTTAGGATTTAGACATATGAATTTGGAGGGGATATAAACATTCAGACCATAGCCCTGGATATGTGAAGCCATTAGGGAATTATTGTCAATATTCTAGGAAACATTGCTCATCTTTGCTCATTAAATCATTATTAATGTGATAATAGTATTGTGATTGTTTTTTTTAAAGAATCCTTATCTTTTAGAGATATATATACTAAAATATTTACAGGTGAAATGTTATGATGGCTGGGATATGCTTTGAAACGATGTGAGGAGGAGGGAAAGGCAGGGAAAGATAGAAGATTGGCCATAAGTGGATAATGGTTGGAGTTGGTGTTGGGTACCTTGGTATTATGCTATTATATTATGCTATTCAGTCTACTTTTTGGTGTGTGCTTGGAATGTTTTATAATTAAGGTGTTTTTTTTTTAAGTTTTAATTTTAATTCCAGTTAGTTAACATATAGTGTAATATTAGTTTCAGGAGTGCAATACAGTGACTCAACACATTCGTACAACACCTGGTGCTCATCACGACAAGTGCCCTCCATAATCCCCATCACATCTTTAGCCCATCCTCCCTCCCACCTCCCCTCTGGTAACCCTCATTGTGTTTTCTATAATTAAGGGGCTGTTTCTTGGTTTTTCTCTCTCTCTTTTTTCCCCTTTGCTCGTTTGTTTTGTTTCTTAAATTCCACATATGAGTGAAATCATAGGGTACTTGTCTTTCTCTGACTTATTTCACTTAGCATTATATTCTCCAGCTCCACTTATGTCATTGTAGATGACAAGATTTCATTCTTTTTTAGGGGTGAATAATAATTAAGGTTTTTTTTTTTAAGTATGTGGGAAAGAAAGTTATTTTGTTCTCATCCCTTCAGTTCTTCGATTCACTTTATTATGTCTCTTTGCCTCACTCAAGGTCACCTTGACCTTCAGGAAGAGGGTCCAAATTATTGGCACCCTCACCCCTTTAGCACTTTCACGTTCCTCAAATATATTCAAAGGACTCCTCCTCCTTCTAGAACCAGAGGGGTGGGGGTCAGCTGAAAGTCCTAGAACAGTCTACACGTCACAAACTCTGGTTTGAAACACTTGCTTGTCCCCAATGAGAAGTCACTGCCTCCTTGATGATAAGTTATAGAAGAGAAACGTACCATTTTCACTGAGTCTGGACCCCAGGGAGCTGGCATGGGTTAGTTTTGTGGAAGGACACTTTCATGGGGCTGACTCTACTTGGAAGCCGACTGATGAAGATGTGTTATCTGAAAGAATCTAGGCACCACCAGCTGCTTAGGAACACAGTGTGGACAGCATGCTCAGCACTGAATTATGTGATCTCTCCAATATTTATATTTTATCTCCCCCCACCGATTAGATGCTCTGAAGTCCATTAGCTTAATGCTTTCCAGAGTAGATTTTCTCTGGCCTCATTTCCACCACCCTCTTGTTCCCCACCGCACCCCCACCCCCACCACACCCCACCAGGAATGCTCTGTGCTCACTTTATTGTCTTCAACCACTGCCCATCTTCATGGCCCTGCTTTCTGCCTGTGCACAGTTGCAAGAGACTCGAGGAAGAATAGCTGATTGGTAGTGACAGGGAGCGGGGGAGCAAGCATGGCAAGAGTGGGCCAGCTGGTGAAGTCCTACATGGAACGATTTAAGCCTTAAGAGTTGTCAGGGATGCCTACCCCTTTGAGTTAACATCTTGTCTAGCTTCCGATCCATGGCCCATTTTCTAGTGGTCTGACTTGGAGGAAGCTACCGAAGCCATACTTATCACATTCCAGATGCCACAAGAGCTCTGGGCGTTAGTGAATACGGCACATGATTAAGTCAGGATCCAGGAGAAGCTGACAGTCAAGAATAATGAGGCAAATCTAAGAGGCTGGAATGCAACAGCATAAAGGTAGAGGGCTATGCTGGCAGCCATCTGCAGAGAACAGCATGAGGAGGAGTGGCTGCCTGGCAGCTTTCTGTGATGTGGCCACAAGCACCTACAGACAAATTTTGAAAAATCCAGTTACATGCATAAAAGAAGTTGGAAGCGTCAATAGTATAATGAATGCAGAGGAGGGGGGCCAACCCGGAAACCACGCTTTGTTTCCTGTAAGCTTCTGAAGGGGGGGCGGGCATCTCAACAGATGTTAGCTGTTAGTAAGATATTATTATTTCCCTGCTGGTGCCTGATTCAGTTTGTTGTATGCAGAAGTTGATCTGTAAACGTCTTGCCTATTAACAGCCTCCTGACGTCCTTTGGATACAGAATTGCTGTGTATGTCGGGGGCGCTGTGACTCTGTTACTGCTTTCTGCTTCCTCCGAGCACCGGTTAGCTTTTTTGTTGTCATCTCTTCTAAGTCCCTCAGTTACACAGTAGGGTCGTAGCGAGGAGGATAACTTCAGAGTAGATTTTACGATAAAAATAATAATGGTAACCGCAATGGCTACCATATTTTCCCTCTATTTTGTGCCAGGCTCTGGCGTGTCACTTTGCACTGGGCCGTTTAGTCCTCGCAGAAACCCCAAGAAGGTCGGTGGTAGCATTATTCCTATTTTACAGAGAAGTAAAGTGAGCTTTAGAAGAGTCATTTGCCCAAGGCTACACAGCTTGGAAGTGGCGAGCTGGGATTCCAGAGTCCAGGCTCTTCACACCTATCCAGAGCTGCCCTTTGCCCAGCAGCAAAGAGCTGTTCTCTTGAAGGGCTCCTTGTGGGCGCTGCCTACAGGTCCCACAGGTTTCATGTGTAGGGGTGAACGCGGACCCGAGCCCCCAGAGCCTGGTGGTACCGCCAGTGATAGCCAAAACTTTATAATGTGCTTCAAATGGACTTTCCAGCTCACCTGGCTGCTTTCCTGATGAGAGGACACAGGCATGTTGACCCTATATATTTACCTGCACACACTGTCATTCTCCCTCTTTCCTACTTGGTTTGTCTGCGTATCGTTTTCCAGTGGTCTCTGGTCGGCAGGTGCAGGAATGTTGCAGAGAAAAATCAAGTCACTCAACCAATATGTATGGGGCTCTGAGTACTAAGTAATTTAAAAGGAACTTAAAGATACAGTCTCCACCCTCAAGGGTCCTTGATTTTATGGGAGATTTGACCTAGAGCTCTGAGGACACGTGGGACACTTGGCGGGTCTTCCCAGCTCAGAGAGAGACTGGGGATGGAGCCGGGAGTTGGGGAGGTGCGGACAGGCAGCTCTAGTCAGCCCCACCGAATCTGCCATCTGAGGGACCTGTCCTCACCCAGCCGTCAGCACGGGCGCAAGCAGAAACCACCCGTCTTTGCCTCTTCTCCAGGATCCACTCTTTAAAAGCGTTTGGGTAATTACAGCTTCCATTTCTGCTTTGGTTGTTGGTTTTAGTGTATTAATCACCTGCCCTGTCAAGAGATTTCCCTGACCCTCCATGCTCTCGCCCTTTCCTCTCAGCAGTTAGGGTGGCTCCGTGGTTTCCATCTCTTCGGAGCCACGTGAGAGTTAGGCACTTGCCAACCTCCCTGTCCTCGAACGTACCCACTGCTTTCTTCCTCACGAGACCTGTGTGACTGCAATGACCAAGTCCTCTACTCTCAACGGTAGGTGGGCATGGAGGGGCTGGCAAGGGAAGAAAGGAGGAATGAACTAGCTTTGATTTAAAAAATTCTCCCAGAGTTGGAGTGAAACACTCTTTTGCTTTTCATTCCACATTTTGGTCACATCTACTTGAGCATTTACTAATCCTGAGACACAATCTCTCCCCTGTTTCTTTTTGCAAGATTCTAACTCTTCTTATATCTTGGGTGAGCTTCGTGAGACTAAAGGGTGTTTCTCGGGGCACCTTGGTAGCTCAGTCAGTTCAGCGTCTGACTTCAGCTCAGGTCATGATCTCACAGTTCGTGGGTTCGAGCCCCATGTCAGGCTCTTTGCTAACGGTCTGGAGCCTGCTTGGGATTGTGTCTCTCTTCCTCTCTCTCTCTCTCTCTCTGCCTCTCCCCCACTTGAACTCTCTCTCTCTCTCTGTCACTCTCTCTCAAAATAAACAAACTTAAAAAAAAAAGGGTATTTCTTTTTTAGTCACCAAATGTTAGTGGCTAACGAGTCTTAGAGTCTTCCAGGCACTCTGCTTATACTCTTGACTCACCAGGAGTGCCAGGCGCCCTTTCTGGTCCTGCCCATTGCCCTCAGGTGGGAGAGTCAGGGCACTGAATCAATGAAGAGGCCCGTACTAGACCCAGTGCTCCTTTCCTGTCTGGAGTGGCCCCGCAGCAGTTTCCGGTACCCAGTAGGTGCTCAGTGAGCAGTCATTGAATGGAATGAAATCAGTTCCTGGTATGGCACCAGGTACAGAGCAGACACGTATTTGTTGAAATAATGAATAAATTCCTCTATTCCATGGCGGAAGAATTCCAGTCTCCATAGAACTCACATCATTTAAACCTCTGGAAGGGATTTGGGCTGGATGAAGTAGGAAAGCGGCCATCACCAGGGGAGCAGATGTCTGACCCAGGCCCTCCAGCCAAGGAGACCAGCACTGTGTCTGTGGGAACTTGGATGCTCTGACCTCGGGGAAGCTTGCAAGAGTGGAGGGGGCCGGGGGGAGTGCGAATCCAGCGGCTTTCTGGGCTCTTTCTGGCACTCTTACAGCAGCACATACTTTCTATGCCAGCCCCCAGCTCCAACAGCTTTAACAGCCTAGTAATTATCTCCTGATCCAGGGAGGCAAGGATGTGTGTGGAAATCACTTTTTAGTAGCAAATATGTCTTTTGGAAAAAGCCCCAGTAAGCTGCTGGCTTTCTCTCAAGTGTTCAAAGGATACCAGAGGACTGACAGGCTAATTTAATCACATTAATACAAGAAGTGTCCCCAGTGCAGAGGGAAATATATTGTGGTAAATTGTCAGTTTTGGAACTGGGCCTCCAGCTCCGATGTGGGAGTACAAATGCTCTCTGTGAGAGTAGAGGAGTCACGTCACACAGGGGAAGGGAAAATGCTTCTTTCCAGGTCCCCGGACGCCTGCTCCTTAACAGAGGAAGGCTCTTGGTCTCATCCAGGTAAGTGTTTTAGAAGAACAAACACAGCTAAATAAGACCTGGATGTCCCATCCTCATGCTTGCAAACAGCTCCCCCCACCCCTCCTCTTTGACCACTCAGGAGAAAACACCCTGGAGTTAACACCTAAGGACACACAGGTTCATTTAAATCCATCATGAGACACCTCTTGGATCCAGCAGTAGGACCACAGGTTTTTCCTAAATTAACTATAGTTTAGAATGATGTTCCCTCACAGTTGTCAATGCAGTCAGAAGAGTCCAGACTTCTTTAGCATGGCCTGATAGGACACTGG
The DNA here is from genome assembly GCF_014898765.1 of Herpailurus yagouaroundi. Taxonomy (NCBI): domain Eukaryota; kingdom Metazoa; phylum Chordata; class Mammalia; order Carnivora; family Felidae; genus Herpailurus; species Herpailurus yagouaroundi. The sequence continues at coordinate 97,225,380 of NW_024412377.1, forward strand.
ATACCTCGGACACCAACTAGCTGGGTCAGGGAACTTGAGTTCTGTTTCCTCATCTACACGAACAGGAGCTTGGGTGACATGCTGTCCGAGGCCTCCCCACAAGCACCAATATTCTTCATCCTACCACAACTGTCTCCTTAATTATTCTTGTGTCATTTCCCCAAACCATGTTCTTCTGCAGTGACCCTGTCTGGTGAGATGTCGATGCTGTACCCAACTCCCACAGTTGAGTCTAGGCCTCTGTCTGCCCCTGTTCAGACCACGCTCAGGTCTAATCAGAACCTTGGAGCTCCAGGCATTCACTCAGGCAGCCCCATTTATCAGAGACCTGCACAGTGCAAGGTGGTGGGCGTGCCATACAGCGGCGAACCAAACAGCTGTGATCCCTGCCTTTTGGGCATCTTATACTTCTCTAGAGAGACATAGTAAAGAAAGAAAGAAAATGGTAATATGGGTTATGAAGGATTAACAGGGGTTGACCTAATTTCTTTTGGGAGAGGATAAAAGGCTGCTCTAAGGAAGTAGTATTTGATCTGAAACCCCGAAGAAGTTAGCCAGGCAACAAGCCGTAGAAAGCGCCCCCCGTAGAGGGAGGAGCAAATGCAAAGACGTCTTTGCAGGGAAGGGCCATACAGACCAACGGAGCTCAGTGTGTCCAAAGAACGGCATTTCTGGAACATAGGGAGGGAGGCTGGAGGAGGGACGGATTCATTAAGATGATGCCAACTGCCGGAGCAAACCGAAACTGTGTGCCGAACCAAATCACATGGGCGTTTCTAATTCACGTAGAGCCACAGACAGCTCTTGTCCAAGCAGTGTTTGGGGGAACCACAGCTTCTTCCACCTCGCGGCCCTGCCATTTTTAGTGAGCTGCCAAGGCCGGAATGCTTGTTTGCATGGCGGACTGTACCCAGGAGACCTCTCAGGGCGCAGGCCCGTCTGGGAGTCTGCTGTCACGTTGTTCAGGTTCCTTTGGCACAAGGTGCCTGCAAGGTGGGACTGTGATGCGCAGGAGGGGATGCAGCAGGTGAGGCAGGCCCTGTAGGCCGAGCTCCAGAAGTTAGGGTTCATTCCAGCCGCGCTGCGAAGAGCGAGGTGAGAACACACCCGTGGCAAATCCAGTGCCACTTCTCAACCTACATGTTGGGTCGCGCAGGTCACACGGCGTGTCTGAACCGAATTCACCACCACCCCCCTCCAGAAGCATCGCCCTCAGTTTCTTGTTTCGGCGGTGCCATTCCAGACCTAACAGTCCTGCTCTGTTGGCCGCCCAGGCTTGCCGTCTACCTCCCAGGCCTGGGCAGTTTCCGTGCCTGCCCAGGGAAGCTCTCTGATTGGTTTCCTGCTGTCCCAATATAGCGTGCTGATTTCCACTGTGGCCTGTCCTCTCCCAGCGACAGTTATTCCTAGCTGGGATGTTTTCCCAGTATCGAATCATCTGAGAAATGTAATAATCGCATCACAGTGAGCATGGAGATGAAGCTTTCGAAAATGTGCCTTTTTGTTTCTGCTCAAAAAGATATGACTGGTTGCCAATTATCTGCTGAAGAAAGTTTGAACTTCTGTAGTTTGGAGAAACCGGCTCAACCCAGCCTTCCCGAACTATTCTTAATGTGTCCCCCTCCAGTCAGCCAGGATCTGTGACTGTGCTCCAGACACGGCACGGATTTGGGGACGTCCTGCCCCAAGTTCTTCCCCTCTGCCTGGGACCACCTCTTCCTCTCTGTCCACCTCCCCAAATCCTACCAGTCCTGCAGTGCCAGCCCTCGTTCCCAAGTCTACCCTTTCCCAGGAAGCTTTCCCTTTCTCCACCAGCCATAAAAAAGCTTTCTGTCTCTGGCATTCTGTAACGCTCCGCAAAGCCCTTTGCACAATGGCTTGCAAATACTAGGTGCTCAGTTAATGCTTAAATTATTTAAATTATATACCAGTCCTTTGGCATTTGTCGTTGATTGCCTTTTACTGACATCTATGCTTCCTATTAATTTATAAACTTCTTAAGATACTCAATATCTAAGATTGTGCCCGGCACATCCTCAGAAAAAAACCTAATTAATGAATGCTTTTCTATCATTTCTGTGACACCTTGCACAGCTCCTTCAACACAGCAGATGTTCAAAACATTCTTGTTGTTTTAATACGTGATACCTTCGTAAATGCAAGGCTTTAGTCGGTTCAGGAGGAATAGTTTGGCTGAGAATTCGAGCCCTGAAGACAGACCTTTGGGCAAAGTGCTGGGTGGGGAGTAGACATTGCCAGTGACTGTCTAACCCTCTGTGGCCAGCTTCCTGTTTTGCTTCTTCTGCCCAGCTCTGGGTTTGTCATGGAGTGTTTAGTTACAAATACTCCCACTTTCCAATTTACAGTGTTCCTTCCCCCTCCCGTCCCCTCCCCACACACAAAAAGAGGTTGCAAGAGGGAGGGGTGATACCCTTGGTATCTTTTTAAAAATTTCCATGTTATCAAGATTCTTCATGTGACAAACCATACTAGAGCCAAGAGAGAGCATCAGAGCAAAAAACCATGTTTTCAGAATTTACTGTAGCTCTGTGGGGTTTTGTTTGCCTAGAGTACAATCCTGCAGTAAAATGAGCCCCCCGCCATGATAGTGGGCCCCTCCATCCCATTTCCAAATCTACCTGCTTCTCAACATCTTTGAGTCAGATGGAAAATTCAGTTCTGTCTTCTTTTTCTCTGTATCTTAATTGGTTTTCCAGATGCAAGTCCCAGAAGTGGGATTTAGCTCTGCACATCATCCCTTAATGTGAGCAGGCTCACAGTGGATGGGGGAAAGGGAAAGGGTAGCCATATTGAGTGTCAAGTCCCTCCTACCTGCTTTGGGCCTCACATAAAGAGCAAATGACTGGTCGGGAGAGAGTGTCTCTCCATATTGGAATGGCCAGCTCAGGGTCAGATTCTGCCCCTTCTGTGAGTCACTTCCTGAAGGGGGGGGGCGGGGGGGCCTGACAGCCAGCACTCTTCAGGAAGCACTCCGGGATCATGGATGACTGCTAACACCGGGTTTTTAGGCAGAACCCTGGGGCTTCGGGAATCTCTGGAAGTCTGTCTGTTGGACTCCCTAATCAAACTGCCAGATACAAATCAGCATCTACAAATGCATGAGCGTCGAAGGGGGTTGCTCTCTGGAAGCGGATCTTCTCAAGTGGGTCTGAAGAAGTTGGTGGCGGGTCCCTAACACTTCATTCTCTCTCAGTCAGTTGCAGAGCAAAGACACCATCATTGCCTACCTCCTCACATGCGCTTCCAGTTTTCCTTGGAAACACAGAACGTGTTCTGGATCCTGGTTTGTGTGAGACCCTGGTAGTCCCCAAATTTAAAACATCCTTAGTTTCGAGCAGGCTGCTTCCAAGAACGAGGGTAGCTAGAGAGCGTCGTCTCAGATTTTCGCTTTTTTACCTTTGGCAAGCAGCACCTAGTGGTCCTCATTTCAGTGATTACAGGGTTTGTGTAACGGGCCGGGGTTTGGGCTGTGGGATAGCAGTTCTGTCCTTGGAAGAGTGCCAGCCAGCTTTAGCTTTCCGTACTGCAGTTGTTGGCACTGCTCACAGTGTGAGGCCTGGGGTCAGGAAGGACGGCATCACCAACCTGCCCGGGGAGGCCGGGCCCACCTGACAGGCATCGAGGGCTCATGCCACGGCCCCCTTTCCAGATTAAGTATCAATTTACCTTTTTTTTCTCATCCTTATCCAAAAACGTGCTCAGAGCCTAGACACGTCCTTCACACGCACTGGAATCTGAACTGTACAACACAGGAAAAGTGAGGCCTTCAGCAAGGCGTTTTGGACCATGAGGCTTTGTGGTTGGGATTTCACTAAATGCCATGTTGGGGGGCGGGGGAATCTTCTTTCATCCCCAGCCTGGTTCATGCTCATCATCTTAATCACAGGCTAAAGATGAATATTTCTGGTTAGTTTCGCCTTTTTTATATATACACAGTGCCTATTTATAGCTATTTGCTGACGGACTCTACCAATTACTTTAAAAGCTTGTATTTAGAGAGAAACAAACTAAAAATGTGAATCCACTGGATACCCATAGTTCTGCATTGAGTTAGCTTGTTGTGGGGCAGGGTCAGAACAGAGACGGCGGTTGGCACATGATGATGTCAGAACTGGAAATGATCGTCTGTTATGACTTTAATTGGAGGATGATTAGAGAAGAGACACACTCTTCTATCTGTCTTATCTTTGTTATTACAAGCTTACTGGATCCCTTGTGCATGTTTATTTGGGGTATTGTACGTTACAAGCCCAGTGAAATTGCTGTCTCCACAGTCATCACTGACACCCTATTTACGAAATCCACCATTCTTCTTCCCTGCCTTCTCAGACTTTCCTTCTCTCTGGCAGTAACCATTTCCTCCGTGGAATATTTCCCCCAGCTTCAGAGGCATTCTTCCTGTCTAGCTCCTCCTCCTCAGTCTTGTGGAGGCTCATTTCCTTCTGTATTGCCTTTCAAATTTTGGTTCTCTCCAGGGTTCCACACTCTACCCCTTTCTTTCTCAGTGCAAATGTTTCTACCATGGTAACTACAAAAGGAAGATATGGAGACAGGGCACCCAGCTTGGGAGTCCCGGACTTGGCTGTGTGTAGGCTACATCAGAGAGGAGCTTCCTGTAGAAGCTTCTTATGGGGAGACATACAGGATTTCTCTGCCTGCCACCTCTACTCCTCACCCTGGGCACAGGCTGAAAAAAGGCCAAGTGGCTCATGGGGGCAGTGGAAAGGAGGTGGAGCCAGAGACAGTACATGTGCTATTGTCCGTGGAGGAGAGAGGAGGGACAAGCTGAAGCGGTTGAACCTGTTTTGACGGTTTAGGCTAGAATTGAAAGATGGATGTCCAATTCCCTATCTACAAATGCAGGATTGGAACGTGGCTGAGGTACAATGTGTGTATGATGCCAGAAGGCCTGGCTCTGGCCACGTGGTGCCTGGCATCTAAGCCTGGGTTAGGGGCACTGGCAGTTGGACACAACAAAGAGTGATCTGGGTAGGAGATAAGATTTGGGGGCCTAGAATACCCAGGGGAATGTTGAGCACTGAATCTGGGGAATGAAAACATTTAAGAGACAAACAGAGAAAGAAGAAAAAGCAAAGGAGACTAAAAAACAATCTCAAGCCGGGGCGCCTGGGTGGCTCAGTTGGTTGAACATCCGACTTCAGCTCAGGTCATGATCTCACAGTTCGAGAGTTCAAGCCGCACGTCGGGCTCTGTGCTGACAGCTCGAAGCCTGGAGCCTGCTTTGCATTGTGTGTGTCTCTCTTCTCTCTGCCCCTCTCCCCCTCCCACTCTGTCTCTCTTTCTCTCAAAAATAAACATTAAGAAGAAAAAACAAACAAAAAAACCTTAAGTAGAAAGAATAACCACCCCTGATGGAGCATTTTCTCTGTGCCAGGCACTGTGGTTAAGTGCTTTGCATGCATTTCCTCCTTTAGAGGCTGAAAAGGAGCAAGACATCACAGAGAGAAGAAAATTTCAAGAAGACAGACACTTCCCCTCCTGGGATCATTTTTGTCACACTTTCTTTATCTGCCACCTTCATCCTGTCCTTTAGAGCCCAGCTCAGTGAGCACCACTTTCCTGGATCCTCCCAGGCAGTTAGCTTCTCCTTTGGAATCATCTAGCACGTCACATGTAGCACATTTTATTCACTCAGCCAACAAATGATTGTTCCACTGGTTTAGAATTTATGGTGTTTTAATGCAATTATTATTATCTGCTGGGCCCTGGTTTACTCATTCTGAAGATTTAGAATCAAGCATGTAGAGTGATCAACAAAATGAGGATTTGTTTACTAAGCAGATGAATGAGCAATATAAAATAGTACATTTAGTCAAGATTCAGTTTGAACCAAAGTATGAGAGGATCTCTGGACAGCCCATTTCAGATGTAAATTGCTAAACTTTCTAGGACAGTCATGAGTTGAGGATTCACTGAATGGTTGATTTCTGTTTTTTGGATTTTCAGTGCTCAATTGACACACCCCTGGTTAATGTCAGACATTAACCAAGTGTTGGAGTTCCTGTGACACAGGCACACACATTCTCTGAATACTTATTATGCACAATTCAATAATGATTAACATTTGAACTCTGTCTAGGCTGAGCAAGCCACATCAAAGCTCTTTTTTCATTAGGACTTTTAAAATATCAAATATGGACTGAATGAGTAGGTGTTGGAGAAACTGACTTTGTAAACTAAAAATCATAAACCCAGATCTGTTTGAAATATGTCATGTGGAGTGCCTATATAAAAATTATGAGCGTTTTGATTTTTCCCTTGTAGGTAATAAATAACATCTGTAATATTCCTCCTCACCTTTTTCTGATTAGCTTTATGTCTGGTATATTTTCCCCAACACTCCTGTTTCGTGTAGCAAGGATTTCGCCAAGGAGAGACAGGATTCTAAAGCAGTGTGGGTGTAACAGAAAACCTGCAGCAATCAAGGTTAAGTCCAAAATTAAGGGGCAGGATGAGTTTGGTGGGGAATTTTTAATGCTAGTCAGGCCTCTCTGTTTTACCTTTCTCAGGGGTACACACCAGCAGAGCTCGTGGGCCCTAAGGGATGGGAGTACCCCTGAAGGGCAAAGGGCATGTGGCCCACAAACCAGCTCCACTGGACCCCAGTGCTGATATGGCTCTCCAGACCCCCTCACTTTGCACCTGAGCCCATGTGGGTGCATCCAGCAGAGTGCCTTGGGCCACTGGTGTTCACCCTGGGGTCCATGGGGCCCCCGGGGTCCTCTGAGGATTGCTGGTGGTGAGCCCTGGTGGAGGCTGGACAACTCTTTTAGCTATTATGTACGATGGGCAGCTGTGTGGCATTTGTCTGGAGGGAAGAGCTGTGTCAAGACCATTGCAAGCATAGTAGATGCTGCTGCTGAAGATGCTGATTTCAGGTCATTAAAGGTGACAGAAAGCCAGGCAGTGATGTTGGGCCAGGCTAGGCTGCCAAGAAGCCAGTTGCTGAGCTTTGCTGAGCTCAGGGCACCATAGTTAAGTCCTAAGGTGACTGCGGGGCTCAGGTGATCCTAATGCACAACCAGAATTGGGAATCCCTGATCTGTTTCACCCCGTTTTCCCAATTTTAACCATACCTCTGGGTTAGCATACATAATTTCGATGGTATTGCCTTGTTGTTATTTTTCCACACAGTATTCTTTTTTCATTCATTTTAAAACCACTTTGTTCAGGTATGATTGACATGGAAAACGTTGTACATTTACAACTTAATATTTAAAAATATGTAAAAGCTTAATATTTACAACTTGATGACTTTTGAGATAAGTATACTTACATGAAACCATTGCCGCATTCTATGTCGTAAACATATCCATCACCTCCAGAAGTTTCTTCCCACCCTCTTATTATTATTTTCTTTGTGTGTGTGTGTGTGTGTGATAAGAATGCTTAACATAAGATCTTCCCTCTTAGCAAGTTTTTAAGGACATAATATAGTATTAACTGTGGGTACTGTGCTGTATAGTAGATCTCTAGGTAGGACTCATTCATCTTACATAACTGAGACTTTGTACCTTTTGACTTCCCCATTTCCCCCCATCCTCTCTTCCCCACAATTTTCTTTTTTTAAAGTTTATTTATCTATTTTGAGAGAGAACGTGACAGGGAGAGAGAGGATCCCAGGCAGGATCCCAGGCCATCAGCACAGAGCCCAATGCTGGGCTTGAGCTCACGAACCACGAGATCATGGCCTGAGCCGAAGCCGAGTCAGATGCTTAACCACCTGAGCCACCCAGGCACCGCTGTTCCCCACAATTTTCTAATAATATGTTGTTCCATTGGCACCTGGTTCAGATTTCACAGTTGTTATAGGTCTGGGCAGCTGACCACGCCTTGATTTTGATGGCTGTCAATCAAATGCCATAGGTTCAGCCTAAATTGAAGTGATTTCTTTCAGTTGGTCAATTAGTTTATCCATGTACCGTGCCCTATGGCAACTGCTGTGGAAATTCAAGAGACCTGTGACTGGGATTTTTATACTTACAATGCAAAGAACACTCCCCACCCGAAGGATCTCATTCCGTCCTCACAATTATCCCATGAGGTAGGCATTATTTTTCTCCTCATTTTACATACAAGGAAATGGAAATTCAGAGTGGCTAAGTGACTTAATAGGTTATTCATTCTACAGGCTATGAAAATGTACAGTGGTTTCTCAGAATATTATGAGTGGTTTCTCAAAATAGCGAGTAAGGTATAGGGAATGCCACTGGTAAATCCCTAACCGTTCTGTAAATCCCAGCTTGCGAGCTGCCAGAGCCATACCTATGGCTAGTGGGGGCTTTTTCCATCCCTGAAAATTAAGCAGAAAGGGTCAATCAAGCATCAGCTCAGAGCGTGGGGTTCTAGCCCATGTTTTATTGGGAACTGTTTTTAGAGAAATACTTCTATTTTGAGGTCTAGAATGACTGTTGAAAAAACAAGAATCAAGACAACCATGAACACATTCGCATCTGGGTACGTCAGTCCTTACCACACAACGAGATGAGAGGCAGCCAGGGCCTGGGCCTGCAGTTTCCCAGATGTGTCAAACCGTGAGCAGACTACAGATTTCATCCGCGTGTTCACTGAGAGCGCCCAGGCAGCTGTAGCCCAAATGCACCATGGAGGGCACACCGTCTGTGGGCAGTGGGGCTAGCTGGCAGACTAGCTGGTACAGCAAGGCCTAAATGACTTGAACTTCACTTTGATTTGGCGATCCTTTGAACTTTTCTGGGACTGAGCCATGAAGAAATTGGTCAGCCGGTCAAATGTTGAGTGTAGATAAAACTTTAGTGTTTTATTTAAGAGGCACATTTGACTCACATAATCAGCTGACAAATTTGCCCGTTCCTTAAAAAACATACGTGACAGGACTCCATATTAAAAAATACCTTGATCACCAAATATCTGGAAGAGCTGGGAGGTTTTCCCACTTAGGCCAAGTGAGCAAGTTTTGCTCTAAGTCAAACTACATATGCCTTGAAAGCATGAAGATGGCATCCCAGCAGAAGCAGGAAGAATAAAATGGGTGGCCAGAGGTAGAATAAACTTTTAAGCTGGTCTTTGCAAATTGTAAAAGTGATCAAAAACAGAAAGAGCTCAGTAGAAATGAAAAGGTACCAAACCCTGAAGTAGCAAATTAAAGCTTCACCATTAACGCTTTTCCCGCCATCCCTGTTCAAACTCTGGAACATGTGTTGGGGAGCAAATACAGGTCCTCTCCAGACCCAGACCAGAGAAGTGGTTTGTCTGGTTTGGGTTTGGTTTTTCATTTTGGTTTTTTTTTGGGTTTTTTTTTTTTTCCTGCTTTAATAATGAGTTCTGCCTACTTTTCTCCTCTTTGTAAGGTCTTCAGAAAAGGAGGATATATAAGAAAAAAAACCTGTGTTATACTAATAGCTACCACTCAATGACAGTTTTTACCAGCGATTATTACCTACTTCATAGAGCTAGTGCAAGGATTAAATGAGCTAACATATATGGTACACTTAACACAACATTTTATGTTTATAAGCAAGTAGCAAGTGCTTTTAATATTAGCATTATTATCTTTAGCGTTGACAATGTTAATAATAGCCTTACAATATACCAGATACTCTGTTAAGCACTCGATATGCCTTATCTCACTTGCTCTTATATTACTTTCATATAGTAAATTGAGGCACGGGGAGTCAGGAAAGTTGCCCAAGATTGCACAACTGGCATCAAAATCATTTATTATGCACTTACGATATTCTGGACATAGTACTAATGAACATTTTCTATGTATCATCATATTTAGCCACACAACAGTCCTGTGAAATCGATGCCATTATCCTCCTTTTACAGATGAGGAAATGTAGGTCCAGAGAGTTCAGCTAACACCGAAGCTGACTCAGCCAGTGAATGATGGAGCTGAAATTCAAACCCAAGCAATCTTGCTCCAAAAGGGCATGCTCTTTACTGCTGTGCACTGTGGCCTTCTGGGAGAGGGGACAGCAGGCACTTCACTTCAGTCACATGGCCCTCTCCTCATGCTGGTTACTATCCCTAGCAGCGCTTTCCTGCAGGGCCACAGCATTAACTCTTCCCAAGCCGCATTCTCCAGCCACACTGAATGCATTCTACATCCCAGAGAGGAAGAGACCCAGACCGTCCCCTTCAGCCCTGTGCTAATACTTGGGGCTCCTTATTACCCTGCCTGATTTTCTCTAGGCGTGAAAACTTTGTTTTCTATCAACTTTCCTCTTCTTATCTGCAAGTCAGCTAACATATTTATTTTACTTAAGCCTTGCATAGTTAAAAATCATCAGGGTTATACACCAAAATGTTTAACAGCAGCCAGTAAATTGAGCTAATTTTAATTTTCTTGTTCATGTGTTTTTGTGTTTCCAACTTACATACAATAAACATATAAATTACATAGAAAAAAATCAGAGACTGTATTAGACAGTGGTTTCCAAAGAGTCATGAGGATACATTGTCCAATCAAAAGAATAAGGTTGCCTTTCACGAACACCAGGAGATCAGAAGCATCCCCTGGCACCTCTCAGTCCCTTCCCCATTTGGCGAATCCATTACCCATCACTAATTAGTGTCTTTCCAATTATAGTTTAGCTGCAGACCCCTTCTTCAAACAAAAACGTAGAGAAGTATAATATATTTAGCAAATACTACAAGTTCTTCCTTAAGGTTTAACCAGCACTGCATGAAATGAAGACAGGGAACCTGAACCCTGCCCACTAACTCGCCATCCCATTTAATGACATTAATGGGATAAATAAATGACATCCCATTTAATGACAACTCCCAAGGTACTTCTGGAACCCTTGCTGGCTCTGGAGAACACATTCTCCCCTGAAACCATTGACCCGACCTCATTCTAGAAGCTTGGACTCCTTCAGATTTCCAGAGGTTGCCCAGATTAGGAGCTCTATAAATTTACTACATAATATGTAAGATAGTGATTTCCTTCAGTTGCCCTAAAATTTTTCACTAATATCCAAAATCAGTACCCATGACTGGTCCATCTTATAACTGAGTATCTCTGTCTGTCCAGAGACCTTTATTTTGTCAGAGGTGGCCTTCACCTCAGAAGGAAAAGATAAAAGTTTATGCTTCTCTGTGGACCCCTAGTTCTGCCCAGGGGTTAACAAATCCAATGTCCTTTTCTCCCCCATCAGGCTGCTGGTACAACTCTGTGAATATGCTAAAAAAACATTGAATTTTACCTCTAAAGGAATGAATTGTATCATATGTGAATTACATCATAATAAAGCTATTAGAAAAAAAGTTTAATTAAAAATAATATTTAAATTCCTCTTGTGTCCCCCTGTTGATGAGAAGAAAAGTGACAGTTCTGTCTTTTCACACTCCCCGAAGCTGTCTCACCCCGTCCACCCAACCATCCCACCGAAGCCTCCAACAGCACCTCCCTCCCTGTCCTCCAGAGACCCTCCATCACCGAGACTTCTGTTCTCATTCTTCAGGCTAAAAATCCCTTCTTCACCTTCTGTTTATCCAGTTTTCGGTTATCTATTGTTTCAGTGACGCTTCTCATTGATATGGCTGGCCGTGGGGTAAGACTTTGGGGTTATAGAACTAAATCAGATCCAGGCCATTCCCCATATTAAAAAAAAATTTTTTTTAATGTTTATTCATTTTTGAGAGAGACAGAGCATGAGTAGAGGAGGGCAGAGAGAGAGGGAAACACAGAATCCAAAGCAGGCTCCAGGCCCAGAGCTGTCAGCACAGACCCCAGTGTGGGGTCGAACCCATGAACTGTGAGATCATGACCTGAGCCAAAGTCAGACACTTAACCAAATGAGCCACCCAGGTGCCCCATATACCCTACATTTTTTTAAAAAAGGTTTATTTATTTATTTTGAGAGAGAAAAAGATCGCCCATGCACGAGCAGGGGAGGGGCAGACAGAGAGAGAGAGAATCCCAGGCAGTCTCCGGCTGTCAGCAGGGCTGACAGAGCCAGACATGGGGCTTGATCCCATAAACTATGAGATCGTGTCCTGAGCCAAAATCAAGAGTCAGACACTTAACCACCTGAGCCACCTAGGCACCCCACTACCCTATATATTTTTCACACAGGAAGAGGGCAGAGTGGTAGGTAACGAAGAGGTATATCTTTCAGGTCTTACCGAAAGTCCCACTTTCTTCATCCATCCTTCCTGTGCACTTTCACCTCTATCATCTTCTTCCTACCATGATCTTTTATAATATTTACTGTTTGACCTTAATTATATTCTGCCTGATGTTGTTTATTTGACCATTTCATATGTAATATCTTTCTAATTGCTTTGTAAGATTACAAATACACAGCTTCCTCGTGAGTGGTGTTCTATTGCTGCTGTAATAAATTATCACAAGCTCAGTGGTTCAAAAGAACACAGGTGTCTTGTCTGACAGTTTTGTAGGTCAAAAGTGCGAGCAGGGCTAAGGTCAAGGTTTTAGCACTGCTGTACCCTTTCAGAGGGTCTAGTACAGAATCCATTTCCTTGCCTTTTCCAGCCTCTGATGGCTGCCCGCATTCCTTAGCTCGTGGCCCCTCCTCCATCTTCAAAGTCAGCAACACGGTATCTCAGACTCTTCTGCTGTGGCCACATCTCCCTCTGACCAAAGTCAGGAAATTGTCCCTGCTTTTATGAACTCATAGTTAGATTGGGCCCCCTCAGATAATCTGAGATAACCTCCACATCTCAAGGTCTTTATACTTAGACATATCTGCAAAGTCTCTTTTGTTATGTAAGGTAACATCTCCACAGGTTCCAGAGGGGTTAGGACATGGACACCTTTGGGAGCCACTATCCTGCCTGTCAACCCATTTTATACTTCCTTGTATTGCATATGAGATGGATGGAAAGAAATAAAATATGCAAACGCTAACAACGATGAGAACTAATGCTAGGATATGTGTACATCAGATAAAGTAGACTAAAGGAAGAAGGTATCGTTGGAGATGAAGAGAGCCTTTTCAAAATTATACAAAAAGCAAACAGCCAGAAAATTATAATGCTTACAAATGGGTACTTAATAATATAGTCTCAAAAAATGACAAAACTTGGAGGAGAAATAAGCAAATTTTCAGTCACAGTGAGAAATTTTCAACATCACTCTCTCAGTAACTATTTGAACAATCAAACTATAGAATCAGTACAGATATAAAATATTTGAACAGCATAATTAACAAACTATAATATATATGGATCACTGCACCCAACAACTTGAGAATAGATGTTTTTTTTCTTTTTTCAAGTGGGAATGAAACATACAGTTGACCACATACTGGGCCATAAAGCAAGTGGAAACACAGTGCTAAGGATTTAAATTATGTACTGTACATCTAACATGATTCTAAAGTTAGAAGTTTATTTCTAAAAAATCATAGATATATTTTGTAATCATAACGGAATTAAACTGGAAATTCATAATGAAAGGATAATAGGAACTTCTCAAATGTTTGGGCATTAAGTGATACACTTTTGAACAATCAGGAAATCACAACGAAAAATAGAAAATATTTTGACCTGAATAACAAACGTGCATATTTAAAACTTGCAAGATAAAAGTAAATTGGTGCTTTCCCATGTTTATAGCAGCACTATCAACAATAGTCAAAGCATGGAAAGAGCCCAAATGTCCATCGATGGATGAGTGGATAAAAAAGATGTGGTGTATATATATATACACCACACACACACATATATATATATATATACACAAGGAGTATTATTCGGCAATCAAAAAGAATGAAATCTTGCCATTTGCAACTACGTGGATGGAACTGGAGGGTATTATGCTAAGTGAAATTAGTCAGAGAAAGACAAAAATCATATGACTTCACTCATATGAGGACTTTAAGAGACAAAACAGATGAACATAAGGGAAGAGAAACAAAAATAATATAAAAACAGGGAGGGGGCAAAACAAAAGAGACTCATAAATGTGGAGAACAAAGGGTTGCTGGAGGGGTTGTGGGAAGGGGGATGGGCTAAATGGGTAAGGGGCATTAAGGAATCTACTGAAATCATTGCTTCATTATATACTAACTAATTTGGATGTAAATTTTAAATAAGAAATAAAGTTAAATTAAAATATAAAAATAAAGTACACTCCATTCTTAAATAAATAAATAAATAAATAGGTGCTTGGATGAAAACTTATAGTGTTAAATGTATATATCAGAAATGAAAAAGTGCTGAAAATTAATTAGGCAGGAAGCTATGAATAGAAGAGCAAAGTGAGCCAAAAGGAAATGGAAGGAAATAATAAAGAGAAGAGGCAAAATTATGAAATAGAAAGCTAATATACTACAGAGAGGGACTACTAGGTAAAAAGTTTGAAAAGACCAATAAATACAATTAACCTTTAACAAAATTTATCATGGGAAAAAAAAGTGAAAAGCACACACTGCCAGCATCAGGAATGAAAAGATATTACTACAGATGCTACAGACATTAAAGGTAATACAGAAACGAAAATGTGTGTGATTAGACAAATTCCCAGTAAAATACAGTTTACCAAAACTAAGAAAAAGAGAAATAGAAGATCCGAATAGTTCTATATCTGTTAAAGAAATTAAATTAATAAATAACCTGCCCACAAAGAAAACTCGAGGCCCAGATACCTTTACAAATGAACTCTTCCAAGTATTTAGGAAATAACAACCATCTGACACAAACTCTTCAGGGAACACTTCCACTTCCTTTTATAGGACCAATATAACCTTGACTCAAAAAGATGACAAGAATATTTTAAGAAAAAAATTAATAGAGAAATTGAAGCATAGGTGCAAAAGCTCTGAACAAAATGTGAATCCAGCAATAAATAAAAAGGACAAACATCATGACTGAAGGGGGTTTATTCTGTAAGTGCAAGGTTGATTTGGCATTTAAGAATTAATAAGTAGAAGGGTGCCTGGGTGGGTCAGTCGGTTGGGCGTCTGACTTTGCCTCAGGTCATTATCTCACAGCTCGCGAGTTCGAGCCCCACGTCAGGCTCTGTGCTGACAGCTGGGAGCCTGAGGTCTGCTTCAGATTCTGTGTCTCCCTCTCTCTCTGCCCTTCCCCTGCTTGTGCGTGCTCTCTCTCTCTGTCTCTCTCAAAAATAAATGAATAAACATTGAAAGAAAAGGAATCAAGAAGTATAATTAATTGTGCTAAAAGATAAATGAATAATTATGTGATATTTTCAGATGCTGAAAAAGCATATGGCAAAATTTAACACCCATTTATGATAAAAATAAAAACTTAGTAAACTGGGAGTAGAATGGATCTTCTTTTATCTGATAGCGCATAGCTACAAAGATTTTTATATTGATATCACACTTAACAGTAAAATCGTAAAACCTTTTCCCCTGAAAACAGGAATGAGATACAAATTCTCACTATCACTATTTTTATTCAAATTTATACTAGAGATTTTGTACAATGTCATGAGGTAAGAAAAAGGAAACTGAATGATCTATTATGGGGAGAAACCAATGTCAATATTTGCAGGTGACATTATAGCATGCATAGAAAATCCAAAGACTATAAACAAAGAATTAGAATTAATAAATGAATTTAGCAAAGTCACTAAAAACAAGGTCAATATGTAAAAGTGTCAATTGTGTTAATTCAGAGTATGAAATATGTATTAAAAAAATTTTTTTAAATGTTTATTTATTTTTGAGAGAGAGAGCAAGGGAGAGGTAGAGAGGGAGACATAGAATCCGAGGCAGGCTCCAGGCTCTGAGCTGTCAGCACAGAGCTCAACACAAGATCATGACCTGAGCCGAAGTCGGACGCTTAACCTACTGAGCCACCCAGGTGCTCCTGCTTTAAAATATTGTTTATAACGGTATTAAAACACATTAACCAACTGGGAGTAAACCTAAGAAAAGACATGTAAGACCTCTACATAGAAAATCATAGAATATGATGAAGAGAAATTATGGGGATCCACCACACGCATGAATTGTACGTCTCAATATTTTAAGACAGCAATACCCCACAATTGATCCCTGGAGTTAATACCATCATAATCAATATCCCAGTAGCCAGTAGCTAGTTTGTGAAATTTAACAAGCTACTCCTAGAATTTATATTGAAATTCAAAAGGCTGGGACCCGTGGGTGGCTCAGTCAGTTGATTGTGGACTCTTGATTTCAGCTCAGACCATGATCCCAGGGTCGAGGATCGAGCCCCGCATTTGGCTCCACACTGAGCATGGAGTCTGCTTAAGATTCTTTCTCCCCATCTGCCCCTCTCCCCTGCTAGCTTGCGCACTCTCTCTCTCTGTCCCTAAAATAAAATTAAAAAAAAAAAAAGACGGGTGCCTGGGTGGTTCAATCGGTTAAGCATCCGACTTCAGCTCAGGTCATGATCTCACAGTTCATGGGTTTGAGCCCCACATTGGGCTCTGTGCTGACAGCTGCGAGCCTGGAGCCTGCTTCGGATTCTGTGTCTCCCTGTCTTTCTGCCCCTCCCCCACTCATATTCTCTCTCTCTCTCTCTCTCTCTCTCTCGCTCTCGCTCTCAAAAATAAATAAACATTAAAAAAAAAAGAAAATGCAAAAGCCAATAATGGTGAAATCCATCTGGGAGAACAACAAATTTGGGGACTTAGATAGAAAAACATATGGTAAATCTACAGTAATTAAGATAGTGTAGTAATAGCATAAGGATAGACATATAGACCAGTGGGGCAGAATAAAAACTCTAGAGCTGGGCTGTCCAATGCAGTAGTCATTAGTCACATATGGCAATTAAAGTTTAAATTAATTTCCTCAGTTGCAGTAGCTGCATATCTTTTTTCTTTTTAATTTTTTTTAACACTTATTTATCTTTGAGAGAGAGACAGAGACAGAGTGTGAGAGCAGTAGGGGCAGAGAGAGAGACACAGAATCTGAAGCAGGCTCCAGGCTCCGAGCCGTCAGCACAGAGCCCAATGCAGGGCTTGAACTCACAAGCTGTGAGATCATGACCTGAGCCAAAGTCGGACGCTCAACTGACTTAGCCACCCAGGCGTCCCAACACTAGCTGTATTTCATATGCTCAATACCCTCAGCACCCGGCTAGTGGTTGCTGCAGTGGACAACAGACATAAAACACTCCAGAAAGTTCTATTTGGACCATGCTGCTCTAGAGACAGACTCACCACATATGGAAATAAGATGTTTGACAACGGTGTCACTGAAGATGAGTAGCAAAGAACAGTCTTTTCAACAGTCTTGGTCAGATAATAGCCATCTTTGAAAAATGAATCTTGAGTCCCACCTTACTTCGTGCGCAGAAATCAGTTCCTGGTGGGTTCTATGCCTAAATGCAAGATGTTGTGGAATTTTCATGGAACAGAATCACATCCAGCAGTCAAAATGAATGAAGTGCTGGGAACAGGCTGAACCTCAACACCAAGGGTGAGTCTCACAAACATTATGAAATCAGTTGGAGCCAGAAATAAAAGAGAACATGCTGTATGGTTTCCATTTGTACAAAGTTCAAAAGGAGGCAGAAAGAGTCTCTGCTGACGGATGGCAGTTACCTTGGAAGAGGAGGCTGGTAACTGGAGGCTGCTGACATGGGCTTCTGAAATCCTGGTAATATCCTGTTTCTTGAGTGGGCTGGTGTCCACAGGAGAGGGTCCAGTCTTCATCAGCACCATTAGTGCACTTTTCTCTATGGGTGTTATTTTAAAACGTTTTTTTAAACAACCCTTGGATTGACACAGAAAAAGAAAGATAATTCTTGGTGATTGAGTGATAAAGGAAAGGTGAAGATTCTAAAAATTTTTAGATAGGCAACAACTTGAAGTCTGAAAGTACCAGGTATAGGATATGGAGAGGGGAGACGTCACTGGCACAAGGGCCAATTAGTATGTGTTGTAAAGTTGGAAACGTGTGCCCCTTGCAAGTGGACAGTTTTGCTTCCAGACACAAACCTTAGAGAAATGCTTGCTCATGTGCACCAGGGGACGTGGGCAACAATGCTCGTTGCATAATAGTGTACAATAGAAAAAAAAAAAAAAAAAAAGAAGAAGAAGAATTGAAGTAACCTGATGCCTAACAGGGAAATGGGTAAATAAAATGTGAGTTTTTATATAGTGAAATACTAAACAGTTAAAAGGAATATAATATACACAAGCATAATCACAGAGCTCTGAAAATACCGAAGTGGATTGAAAAAAGCAAGTTGCAGAGTATGTATGGCATAACATATACGCGTACATTTTTAAAGTATAAAACAGGACTGTAGATTATTCTGTGGCACATGCATGTGTAACCGGACTGTTAAATCGCCGCAGGATACACTGTACCCTGATCCATGATAGCAGCAGCCTCAGGGGCAAGGGGTGAAGGGACGGAGATTAAGGATGGGGATAGACCGTCACATGGGAACTGTCACTTCATTTTCATTGTTCTGTTTCCTTTTTTTTTTTTTAATGGCAAATATAACAAAATGTTAACATCTGTCCCTTCTAGGTGTTGGCTCACAGAGTGTGAGTTCTCTTATTTCTTGTAATGTTCCCTTTGTTTAACTTCTCAATAAGAAAAAAAATAGAGTTGCGATAATAGCATCTTTCATCGTTTAGTCTTCGGCTTGTTTACTGTTTAGGTATTTTACGTTCCTGTTTGTTTTAAGAACAAATGTATATAAATATGAGTATAGCTGAGATAGCTCAATTTCCTCTCTTTGTTTATGTTAGCAAAGCATACTTGTTTTATTTAACATCCTTTGGTATCAAAATGTGGCCTTTACACAAACTTGTGAGGAGTAAATCATGAGGGCTCACAGTCCTAACACAGTCTGTGTTTTAAGAACACATTTCCTATGATAGACATCCTCTGCGCCTCGATCACAGCAAACATCCGCTTATATTGGAGCCGAAACATCCACAAGCAGGCGGAGAAAAAAAGTCAAAAAGATTTGCCATTTGGTGCTAACGATCTGTCGGTACACGACTGTTAAGACTAAGGTCTGAAACCACCAACATTTATTGGCTCGGTCTCCAGTATGCGTCTCTAGGGTCATTTCCACAAAACCGACCAGAAAAACGGGACCCTGCCTTTTCCACCACTGACATTGCTCCTGCAGGAAGCCCCGGGCGCTAGCACACAAGTCCCGCTCTAGCAGGAGGGAGGGCACTCCCAAAGCCCTTTATGACAGGATGGGGGACAGACGGGCCGGCCGCCATGATGGAGAGTGCACTGTTACAGACAGAGCACACACAAGGCTATTAGTCACTGGGCGGGCAGTCTGGAAGCCTTTGGAAACGCACCCTAGGTGATTGCTGTGACCGGGTTTGAAAAGTTGACAGGTAAATGTGGACTTGAAACAGACTAGCTATTTTATGGTTAGGCCCTAAACTGCAGGCTTTTAAACATGCTCAGGTATGAGTGAGGTGGGGACCTGCATACCCTGCCCTCACAGATCCAGCAGGGTCTTTACAGCAGATCTGTAAAGACCCTGAGAGAGACTCAGTTCTCTCTTCTACACCTATTTCACGCCTCACAACCAGGCCAAGGAGGGAGTTACCCAAAAGAAGGAACTGAGCATGCTCATTTCAGACTCTTCTGTCTGTCTCATTTGGGGGCTCGCCTGCCCCTAGAATATATATAAGCATTCTGGTCTGCTCTCAGCTCTGAGGGAGCCCAGTGGGTGTCCAGCAGGATCAGGGATGAGTGATTTAGTCTTTCTAAGTCAAGAGTCAATTATTAGCAAGGCCTCTGGGCCACAGATCTGAAGCTATGTTCTCTCTAATCAACTTTATCAGTTACAAGGGCAATATCTTAGCTCCGACTGTCTGGCCTCTAACCTTTCAATTGGTTCCAAATTCAAGAAGGTGGGGGAGGTAATTGCTCCCCCTAAAACCTGATGATCAATTAGTATAAGACCCCAAGATGATAATGTAATCCGTGTTAATAACCAATAATTTGTATACCAATTTGTTCTTATACCCATAATTATCCTGTCTGAATAGTGAACTGAGCATTGCTCACTTTTATCTTTCATAACTGTGGTTAAAAAAATAAATAGAGTGCTGTATGTCATGGCATGATTGAACTCTCATAGCTTGAGATAGACTCCATTAAAATGTACACTTTATAATCTATTATCTACATATACCTACCTATAAGTATATATAGAAAATGTATTTATCTAATTCAGTCATTTAGCAGCAAAAAGAAAAACTGCACACACGAAAAACAGCCTCTCCTGCTATTACAGAACACTGTTCTGCACACGGCCAGATGTACGTTCACAGAACACAGCAATTTTAAGGATGAATTCATGTTCTAATCTCTTTGGGATTACCTTATATTCGTGGTGGTTTATGACTGATGTTTAAAGTAACTGTAGCTTTCTGTTTATATTTAATAGAAGATTCGTGTCTGTGGTGGGATACACGTTTACACTCATGGGATAAAAGCTACTGTTCTACAGGAAGGATATTAAATGTTGATTTAGAACGACACATTTCAATAACAGTGATCTAAGTCTCCCAAACTGTTTCTTCGCAGGTCCTGGGAAAAGCCTGGCACCAGCAAAGGATGATTCTTCTCATCCAGCGTATTTAGCCTTCAACACATCTCTGCATGCTGCAATTAGACACGGGAACTGGAAACTCCTCACCGGCTACCCAGGTAGGGTGCTTGGCATTTCCCACCAGATCAAGGAGAACTTTACTAAACAACTGCCTTTTGCAGAACATACCTGTGGGGCCGCTGAATGAGGAAGAATGTTGTGATCTACCGTCCTGACCACAAAAAAAAAAAAAAAAAAAAAATTAAAAAAATTAAAAGTTGAGAATTAACTGTAGGGGGCGGTGAAAGGAAGAAATGCCAACTGTAATGTTTCATGGAAAATCAGATTTCAGAGATGCGTGGCTGGCAAGTACAGCACATGAGGCTAGGAGGGAGACTCTCTGAAAGCTATATCCTCAATCAAGTGTGTAGCTGAGGGATGTGGTTGCTTCCTCTGAGCACATTCTCTAAAAGTGGTATCTTTTATTTATTTATTTTATTTTTTAATTTTTTTGATGTTTATTTTTGAGAGAGAGAGAGAGAGAGAGAGAGAGAGAGACAGAGCACAAGGTGGGGAGGGGCAGAAAGGGAGTCACAGAATCCAAAGCAGGCTCCAGGCTCTGAGCTGTCACAGATCCCGACACGGGGCTTGACCCCATGAACTCTGAGATCATAGCCTGAGATGAAGTCGGCTTCTTAACCCACTGAGCCACCCAGGCGCGCCAAAAGTGACCTCTTTTAAATATTTTTAAAATATGTGGTGTGATGGTAAAGACTGTGATGCAATTAAACAATGTTTACAATGATGACATTTTGGGCATTTGGGGTAAGACAACTCTTCTTTGTTTGGTACCGTTCCATGTATTGCGAGATGTCTTAGCTTCCCTGGCCCATGACCATTACATGTTGATAGCAGCTTCCCTAAGTCACTGTGACAACTAAAACTCCCCCCACCCACACCCACACACGTGCACACGCATGCACACACATGCGTGCACATTCCTGGAGGCCCCTGGTTGTGAAGCAGTGAACCAGGAGTTAGAGTGAGAAAGATATAGATACAGCATCAAGGGCCACATCTTTTTTATGTGTCCACGTCCACAACCCCTGAAATTAGAACCTGTCTACCATGCCTCTCCTGCAATAAACTATTGTATTTCTTTGCCAGGCTGTGGCTGTTGGTTTCCTCCGCCGTCTCCATACAACGATTCTGCGATACCCTCATCAGACCCACCTACCAAGACCCTCTGGCTCTTTGATATTGATCAGGACCCAGAAGAAAGACATGACCTGTCAAGAGACTATCCCCATATTGTCGAGCAGCTCCTTTCCCGCCTGCAGTTCTACCACAAACATTCAGTGCCTGTGCATTTCCCGGCACAGGACCCCCGCTGTGACCCCAAGGGCACTGGGGCCTGGGGCCCGTGGGTATAGGACTTCTGGTAGCCTGGGGGAGCCAGACCACCTTTTCTGTCACAAGTTAGACTTCAGGCCTTTACTCCTGTATCTCGTGTCTCTCCCAGCCTGGGTTCGCCTGGTCCTTCTCTTGTTTCTGAACCACACTGAGGAATCTCATTTCAAACCCCAGTGCATATAAGAAGCTGATAAAACCTGGAACAGTCCTGTTGTTGGCTGGGGTGTGTGTCTAGAGGAGAGGGGGGCTGAGTTCAACCCCTTTTTCCTGAGTGTGGGACAGCTGGGAACTTGACTTGAAATAGGAAGTTCTCGTTGAGTCCTAGAGGCTGGAGCAGCTGGCTCTTTTTGCCTCACAAGTCAGATGTTACATTTCCGCCTGCCAATAGCTGGGTTTTATTGGAGTGCCTCATGTTTCTTGTAACTGTGGGGAGCAGACAGTTTTTAATGGTCCTGTTGGCCACGGGATCTCCCTGTCTGCGAGATATCATGTGCAGGCATTCCGTGTGAATAACCCCCCTGGCTCACCCCTCACTCCGTCACTCATCTCGTCATGGAGCATAAGGCCCATTTCACAGTTACGGTCAGCATGGCAATATGCCTGCTTCTTGGTTTGGGTTATTACAGTAAAGAAATGTGTTTTTATCCCCAGTTTTCTTTTTTTTTTTTCCTAGCCACTACTCATTTCGTCTAGACTTCCTGCTACCCCCTCTCCCCTGTGGTTCTTTTCCTAACCTCCCTTTGACTCAGGCATCCTGTGCCCGGGAAGGCTGCCTTGCCTCTCCACGCTGAGCACCATCGGTTTGGGGATCTCTGCTGGGGCCTGCCTTCCTCTTGCCTCCACTACCCGAGCTGGAGCCCTGCCCAGAGAAGGTGGTCACATCTGGCTCTGCATGCATGCTCGTGGTGGACACGAAGGGGCCGGGTGGGTGATGCGTGGCTCTGTGTCATCTGTTTGCTGAAGACTATTCTAAGTTGCATGGAATTAATTATGAATGTGGCTGTGTCTCATAATATATTAAGAGTTGCATGCTATTCCCTAGCTAGGAGGAGAAACCCCGGGAAACGGTCGTTTTGTCCCGGAGTGATGGAGGGGGGCAGTTTGAAAGGAAATGGCCAGCATCTGAGACCCTGGGCCTCAGTGAAGCAAAGGACGACACGTCCACCTTTCCCTATTCTCAGTCTTACTGCTTGTATTGAGGTTCTGGGGTTGGGGAAACAGGATGAGGTTTTACTTACCGGCCCTTTCTCAGTCTCGTGAAAGTCCTGCTAATGCAGATCAGTACAGATGCGCTCTGAAGAATGTCAGACTCTGAAAAATATGTGCCAAAACTCTACTCTTTTTTCCATTAGCGGGACTCTTTGGTTCACTGGTGTCCCCACTGCCTGGACCGGTGCCTGTTACATAGAAGGCGGTCAATACTTTTTTTTTGTTTTTAATGAATGAATGGACAGCTGAACAAATGAGAGAGTGGCACACCGTTAAAAATCCAGTGAGCTAAATACAGGTTTAGAGTAAATATCCTCCAACTGTTGCTTTTCTGTTCCCAAGCTGCCCTCCTGGGGTAGGAGCATAGTCTGCAGATCTGGACAGTCAGAGGACGCTCCAAAGTGAAGCCATAATACCCTCTCCAGGAGGGAAATGGGGAAGCATGCCTGCCGAAGATACACTTTTGGCAATAACCCTCAGTTCTGTTCTTCATAGGACACTAGAAACTAAAACCAGCAAATAATATGCTATAGGTCCTTGTATAGCCACCCTTCAATTCAGTAGCAATATTTTCGGGTCACTACCAATTTGTATTGTATTAAAATAAGATGATTGGAAGGAAATGGTGCTAGAACTAAAAACACCTGTTACCAACCTTTACCCCACGCCCGGGTTGGCAAACAGCTGGCCCAAATGCCATCACCTACCACTCCCTCACCTGTGGCAGATACTCTGCACTAACTGAGCCCACGTGTTCTTCTGGATCCTTCTAATCCCAGTGTCTGTTAATACCATGAGATTAGAGGCCATCACTATATGACAGCCATTCACCCTCCACGCCATGCTCCCAGGGCTGTCCCCAGTTCCAGTCCCTTGATTGCCAAGTACAACATGGTGTTCTGTACTCAGTGGATTTACAGGGAGTTGTCAAAACTAGTTGTTGTAAAACTTTTATTTGAGATTTTATTTTATCCATTATAGAATGCATCTCATTAGGTTTCTCTTTTCTGTAGAAGAATGTGAACAGATTCACATTGAGGATGTTTCTTTCCAGGTTCATTTGCGTTTAAAGAAAAGGTTTATTAATTTAATTGTTCTTCTTTGCTACTACCTGATTATTTCATATCTGGGGAACAAAAAATTTTTTTTACCCTTTAAAATTTGTCAGCCGTGAATAGGGAGTTTTCATTTGGGTGATGAAAAAGTTCTGAACCAGATAGTGGTGATGTTTGCACAACATACCTCTGAATTGTATGGCTTAAAATGGTTAAAATGATAACTTTTATGTGTTTCTTCCAACCGATTTTTAATGTGTTGGCCAGTTTTGTGGTATGTAAATTACATCTCAATAAAGAAACATAGCAAAAATATCAGAACTGAAACAAAGGCGTCAGTCATTGCCCCAAGAGTACAAACTGTAAAATAAGTCATTGGAGGGAGGTTGTGAGGGTAGGGGTGAATGTAAAGTGATAATAAGAGAGTGTATTTGTTCTCTGTTGCTGTATATCAAATTACCCCCGAATTTAGCAGCTTTAAACAATAAACATTTATTACTTAACACACTTTGTGGGGGGCCAGGACTCTGGGAGTGGCTTAGCTGGGTGGTTCTGGCTCAGGGCCTCCTGAGATGGTAGTCAAGCTGGTGAGGGCTGCACTCATCTGAAGGCTTGCCTGGGGCCAGAGGATACACTTCCAAGGTGAGTCACTCACCAGGCTCTTGGTTGGAGGCCTCAGTTCCTTGCCCTGTGGGCTTCTCCACAGAGTGCTTAAATACCCTCACTTCTAGCAGAGCAAATAATCTGGAGAGAGAGCAAGAGGAAGCCACAGTACCTTAATTACCTGGTACAGTGTCACTTCGACCTTTTTTCAGTTCCTTAAAAATAAGTCACTAAGTCCAGCGGTTACACAAGAGAAGGAGAATTAGGTCCTGTCTTTTGAAGGAAGTGTCAGATTTGTGGACATATCTGATACCAGTGTGGACAATAGGAGAATGGGGAAATGTTGTCTCCTGGGGAAGAGACTGTCTAATCCAGTCCACATGCATTTATCAAGTTCAAATTCTGCTATTTGAAGACAGATGTTAGAAAAACATCCAATTTTGCTATATAGTGGTTAGAATGACCAGGGACTAATCATTTAGCTCTCTCTGTGCCTCCCTCTTTTTTTTTTTTTTTTTTTTTTTTTTTTTTTTTTTTTTTTTTTTTTTTACTGGTGATAGGTTGAACTGAGTAATCCCTAAAGTCTTAGACCCTTGTGTCCAGAACAATGCCTGACACATAGTCTATATTAAATAAATGGTCTTTGACTCTCAACTGCCTGAATTCTAGTGCAAGAGTGTAAAATAAAACTGTGCTAGAAATAGCCAGAGATTCTGCTCCATCTTGAAAAAGCATTCATTTCCTGAAAATATGATTTTAAAAACTAATTTTTTTTGAATGCTTACTATATTCCGAGCATTGTACAAAGTGCTTTAAAAGAATTATCTTGGGGAACCTGAGTGGCTCAGTTGGTTAAGTTTGCAACTTTTGATCTCAGCTCAGGTCTTGATCTCGCCGTTGTGAGGTCAAGCCCCACAGTGAGCTCTGCACAGGGCATGAAGCCCACTTTAAAAAAAAAAAAAAAGGAATTATCTTGTTGCCTAAGGAAAATAAGAGCAATTTCCTTTTTAAAATTTTAATAAATAAATAAATAAATAAATATCTTATTCAATATAATTTTAAACTAGCCAGAGGTAATGTTTATAAAATCTGTTCAATCTTTTTATTTTTTTTTTAAATTTTTTTTTTCAACGTTTTTTATTTATTTTTGGGACAGAGAGAGACAGAGCATGAACGGGGGGTGGGGCAGAGAGAGAGGGAGACACAGAATCGGAAACAGGCTCCAGGCTCCGAGCCATCAACCCGGAGCCCGATGCGGGGCTCGAACTCACGGACCGCGAGATCGTGACCTGGCTGAAGTCGGACGCTCAAC